>NC_056435.1:15272687-15634353 GCF_018296145.1 Oncorhynchus tshawytscha
CTAGCTTCTTGGAGTTTCTGGCTAGCTTCTTGGAGGATTACAGATTTGAGGTAAATAATACTTTTTTATAAATATATTTACTTTTGATACTTAAGTATATTTTAAACCAAATACTTTTACTCAAGTAGTATTTTACTGGGTGACTTTCACTTTAATTTGAGTCATTTTCTGTTAAGGTATCTTTACTTTTACTCAAGTATAACAGTTGGGTACGTTTTCCACCACTGCCTAAAGGACTCTCAGACCATGAGAAACAAGATTCTCTGGTCTGATGAAACCAAGATTGAACTCTTTGACCTGAATGCCAAGCATCACGTCTGGAGGAATCCTGGCACCATCCCTACGATGAACCATGGTGATGGCAGCATCATGCTGTGGGGATGTTTTTCAGCGGCAGGGACTGGGAGACTAGTCAGGATCGAGGGAAAGATGAATGGAGCAAAGTATAGAGAGATCCTTTATGTAAACCTCCCCCAGAGCGCAACAACCCTAAGCACACAGCCAAGAGAATGCAGGAGGTGCTTCAGGACAAGTCTCTGAATGTCCTTGAGTGGCCCAGCCATAGCCCGGACTTCAACCCAAACGAACATCCCTGGAGAGACCTGAAAATAGCTGTGCAGCGATGCTCCCCATCCAACCTGGCAGAGCTTGAGAGAATCTGCAGAGAAGAATGGGAGAAACTCCCCAAATACAGGTGTGCCAAGTTTGTAGTCATACCGAAGAAGACTGGAGGCTGCCAAAGGTGCTTCAACAAAGTTCTGAGTAAAGGGTCTGAATACGTATGTAAATGTCATATTTCTTTTTTTTTTTTACAAACTGTTTATGCTTTGTCATTATGGGGTTTGTGTGTAAATGGATGAAAACATAATAATTTAATACATTTTAGAATAAGGTTAGAAATAACGTAACAAAATGTGTAAAAAGTCAAAGGGGTCTGAATAATTCCTGAATGCACTGTATATACATATAGTTAGGTGTAAATTGACGAGGCAACATGAGAGATAATAAACAGTAGCAGCAGTGTATGTGATGAGTCAAAAGAGTTTGTGCAAAAAGGGTCCATGCAGATAGTTCAGGTAGCTATTTGGTTAACTATTAAGCAGTCTTATGGCTTGGGGTAGATATGGGCTACCCACTGGGCAAAAACTGGCTGAATAAACGTTGTTTCCACGTCATGTCAACAAATAAATTATATGTGATGACGTCGAATCAACGTCAAAAACTGATTGGATTTTTTAAAAGTCATCAACGTTTTTAATACATTTTTTACGTCACCTTTATTTAAATAGAAAAGTCAGTTAAGTACAAATTCTTAATTTTATAATGACGGCCTACCCCGGACGACACTGGGCCAAATGTGCGCTGCCCTTTGGGACTCCCAATGGCGGCCAGTTGTGATACAGCCCGGGATTGAACCAGGGTCTGTAGTGACTCCTCTAGGACTGAGATGCAGCATCTTAGACCGCTGCGCCAATCGGGAGTATGGGAAGTATGGGAGTATGGGAAATTTGTATTTTTTTCACCCAACTTTGAACCTAAATTTGTTGATTTCACATTAAATTCACATTGGGTAACAATTCAACCGAATTATTTCAAAACTAGACATTGAACTGGCATCCGTGCCCAGTGAGTAGTTGATCTGGACATTAAATAAATAATCTCTAATGTCTGCCATGACCGACATGACAAGAGGAAAACTGCTCATGCACTTCCCAATTTAGAAAATGCACCTTGTGCATTCTACTATTGCAACTTTTAAGAGTAAGTTGAAAGCCTGAAAAGGCGGATGGCAGATGGTGGATGTGTATTCTTACAGTTAATGGTCTGGAACTGTTCGGAAAACCCTGATTTAGCAGTGGAGTTAACGTGACCAGATGTTGGTAGATGGAGAGAACTTGAAGGACCGTTGAAGGGACCCACAGGAACCCTAATTTGAGGGGCCAAATGTCACTGTCACTCTGCGGTCGTGGTGTGGTCCTTTTGTAGAGGTCAGTGCTCTTTGACCACATTCGGTCATGTGTGTTTGACCCAGGATCAAAAGAAAACCGAGGCAGCTGGGGTTGTTTCAAGTGGGGTTCTATTTGTGTTTCTATGTTCCTCTCAGCTGGGTGCGTAGGTGTAAGGGCAAAAGAGAATGAGACCGAGAAAGGGTTTGGTTATTTTGGTTGTAATTGTGTGCGTGTGTGTGTGCAGCAGCAGTAACAATCATGTTTTCCCATATCCTCCAGATTGTGATAAAGTGATCCGATTAAATAATTTCCACAACACACTCCACCAGCGGTCATACCCTTGTATTTATCAAAGGACAACACACTTTGAACACACTCTCAAAGAAGACTCAAGGCCCCCTTTCTTTTCTTATCCATTCTTTCTTTCCTTGTTGTAGCTTTGAACAAATATGCCCATAAACAGGGCCTGTGAGACTAGAACAGAACAGTAGCTCAGTGGGGGTACAGAACACATAAGACTGCATTTCTGCCTGACTGCTGAGCTCCAGTCATCAAGAGTTGCATGTTTGTGTGTATGTGTATGTTTATGTGTGTGTGTATGTGTGTGTGTGTGTGTGTGTGTGTGAGACCCTCTCTGGCTGCCTAACCAAGCCCTGTGTCTGATGTCTGATACTGTAACCAGGAAGTAAGTAATTCGCTGAACATGAGCTTCCTATGATCCCCTTTTAAAAGGGGAAATGTTTGCAGGCAGCAGGAAAAGGCAACGATACTCGGAAGCCCGGGAATATCCCGATGGGAGGTATGGAGATGCAAATGTGCTGGTATATTCTGAATGGAGAGAGAACATTGTATCTGTTACGCATTTTTTCCGTAGTGGCGTGTTGTTTGTTCCATCAAGCGTACCAAGGACGGATAGAGCTACCTCAGGGACAATACAGCTGAGTACTATGTGCACCATGGTTGACAACTGGAGCAATTGGCCTATTGATGTGAGAGTGTTGTGTGTGTGTGTGTGTGTGTGTGTGAGAAAGAAAGAACCCTCTTGACCCTCTCTAGCTGCCCTATTAAGCCCTGTGTCTGACACTAACAAGGAAGGAAGTTATTTGATGAATATTAGCTTTCTATGGTCTCCTTCTAAAAGGAAAATGATTTCAAGCAGCAGAAAAAGGCAGAAATTCTCAAAAGCCTGGAATATCCTGATTTGAGGGAGGGTTCATTTCCTTTCAACCCATTACATGAGTTTGTCCAGTGAGTCCCAAATGCCACCCTATTTCCTACATAGTGCACTACTTTTCACCAGAGCCCTATTGGCCATGATCAAAAGTAGTACACAACATAGGAAATAGGGTGCCATTTGAGACAAAAACTCGTTAGTTGGTAATACTGACTGTGTTCATTTTCCACTTTGTACCATCAGAGAACGCCAACAATGTAGAATGTACAGCACAGGTGGTCGGTGGCAACTTAATTTCGGAGGATGGGCTCATAGTAATGGCTAGAGCGGAATCAGTGGAATGGTATCAAACACATGGTTCCATGTTTGATGCCATTCCATTCACCGTTCCAGCCGCCGTTCCAGCCATTATTATGAGCCATCCTCCCCTCAGCAGCCTCTACTGATGTACAGTGTAAATTCGTTGACATGGACTTATTTAAATAATAGAATAAATTCAACAGTATGGCTGATAGTCTTTTTATGGTTAGCTCTGGCATCCATTAATCTGAAAGCAACACCTTGCAGCCCTATGGTAGAAGTAGTGCACTGTAGAGGGCATAAGGTGCCATTTGGGATGCAGACCTTTCATTCATGCTTTTTTCATTATGTATATTTTGCGTTCTTTGATCCTGTAACTTCTCCCTTTCCTGAAAAGCAAACCGGAAGTAATTGGGATAGGGACTGTAGTCGCGCACCGTGCTCAATAGCAATTGTCCTCAAAGCCTCTCCTGGGCTCTATATATAGACTGGCACAAACATGTGAACTGAATTACCCACGTAGAAGAAAATGAGTAAATGAGAATGTGAGTGTCTTGGGGGCGGGGGTGTTTAAGACCCTGTGTGTTGTATGAGAGAGAGAGATCTCTGTAAATAAAGTTATTTATTATTGCCTGTTGCTATCCATAATCAATACAAACAAAAGCAATACTTAACTACTTAGAATTAAATCATCTCTTTAGAGCATCACAATAAACAGTTATGAAGTATGTTCAATCTGTGCCCTCTCAGTATACTGCCCTACCGAGCAAAAAGGCACCAACTGCTCATACCGTGGAACTGAGAAAAATGGCTTTTATTAACCTTGCTTTCACATCAACTTTATGCAGTTACGGCTAACATGACCCCCATTTTGTCCACATGATTAAGCATGTATTTAATGTAGCAAAAATGACAACTCATTTTCAACTAAACAAGCAGTTAGTGCCTTTTTGCTTGGTAGGGCAGTAGAGTTCACATTTCAATCTTCTCAAGTAAGAAACAGAAGACAAACACTACAAGTGAGCACAGTTGAATATATATATACACTATATGTTTCCAGTAACAAAAACAGCATCAAAAGTTGGCAGAAATAAATATACAAAGGGCAAAATAGTTTCCTTAATTCATTTTTTATTTACAAAAATTTCAACATTTGGTTCCAAACTAAGTTAATGTATTTCACTGTTGCATATGCCATATGGGTAAATTGTTATCGACAAGGCAAAGATAACAAAATATACTGGAGATATCTCTTTTTAAATATTATAGATGTATTCACAAGTTACTGTGAGGAGGTAAAAGCATACATTTTACAATCCAAAAACATAGTTTTGAAAAATATTTTCTTTACATTGTTTGGTAATTTCATTGCAACATGACTAAATGTATCTCTTCAAAAATCGACAGCCTATTTCAGATAAACTCTTATGTACATCTACACAAAAAGGCCTTTGCAGAGAAAATAAACCGTAAGTGTAGTACATATTAAATAATACAGATTGATGAATGTCTACCCCTCCCACTTCATTTTCAATTGTTGTTTTCTACTACATTCAGATGTGTCTCTAGTGTATTACAATCTGAGAAATAGGTGTGAAAATTGGGTAGTGTTCATTAGGGCACCAAACGTTTAAGTCCAAGTACTCTGGTTGTTTCAGTCCATTTTATGCCTAATGAACAGGACCCTGGCACTAGGTACTCCTCGTGCTTACCGCAGCAGTGGCAATCCCCATGAACCAAAATCATGTGGTTCTACCCCCATAACTATATCATTGAGATGTTCTACCATGTAAATCAGGTTAGAGCTAGGGATTATGGGTAATGTATTGCATATACAGTAAATGCCTGGGATAGATGAGGATCTGACATTACTAGAAAGTACACAGACCAACATCATTGCGTCCTTCCTACATGAATGTACTTTAATATGCATTGCTCATCTAACTGGAACTAGTAATAAATCCTCTTAAATTGTATCATATTATTATCATCCTCACAATATCATACACAGTTGAAGTCGGAAATTTACATAATTACTCCAAACCTAAGTTTAAAACTAATTTTTCAACCACTCCACACATTTCTTGTTAACAAACTATAGTTTTGGCAAGTCGGTTAGGATATCTACTTTGTGCATGACACGTAATTTTTCCAACAATTGTTTACAGACAGATTATTTCGGTTATAACTCACTATCACAATTCCAGTGGGTCAGAAGTTTACATACACTATGTTGACTGTGCCTTTAAACAGCTTGGAAAATTCCAGAAAATCATGTCATGGCTTTAGAAGCTTCTGATAGGCTAATTCACATAATTTGAGTCAATTGGAGGTGTACCTGTGGATGTATTTCAAGGCCTACCAAACCTAGTGCCTCTTTGCTTGACATCATGGGAAAATCAAAAGAAATCAGCCAAGACCTCAGATAACAATTGTAGACCTCCACAAGTCTGGCTCATCCTTGGGAGAAATTTCCAAATGCCTGAAGGTACCATGTTCATCTGTACAAACAATAGTACGCAAGTATAAACACCATGGGACCACGCAGCAGTCATACCGCTCAGGAAGGAGACGTGTTCTGTCTCCTAGAGATGAGCGTACTTTGGTGCGAAAACTGTAAATCTATCCCAGAACAGCAGCAAAGGACTTTGTGAAGATGCTGGAGGAAACAGGTACAAAATTATCTATATCCACAGTAAAACGAGTCCTATATTGACATAACCTGAAAGGCCACTCAGCAAGGAAGAGGCCACTGCTCCAAAACCGCCATTAAAAACCAGACTACAATTTGCAACTGCACATGGGGACAAAGATCATACCTTTTGGAGAAATGTCTTCTGGTCTGATGAAACAAAAAAAGAACTGTTTGGCCATAATGACCATCGCTATGTTTGGAGGAAAAAAGGGTAGTCTTGCAAGCCGAAGAACATCATCCCAACCGTGAAGCACGGGGGTGGCAGCATCATGTTGTGGGAGTGCTTTGCTGCAGGAAGGACTGGTGCACTTCACAAAATAGATGGCATCATGAGGGTGGAAAATTTGGTGGATATATTGAAGCAACATCTCAAATGGACAATGACTCCAAGCATACTTCCAAATTTGTGGCAAAATGGCTTAAGGACAACAAAGTCAAGGTATTGGAGTGGCCATCACAAAGCCCTGACCTCAATCCTATAGAATATTTGTGGGCAGAACTGAAAAAGCGTGTGCGAGCAAGGAGGCCTACAAACCTGACTCAGTTACACCAACTCTGTCAGGAGGAATGGACCAACATTCACCCAACTTATTGTGGGAAGCTTGTGGGAGGCTACCTGAAACGTTTACCCCAAGTTAAACAATTTAAAGGCAATGCTACCGAATACTAATTGAGTGTATGTAAACTTCTGTCCCACTGGGAATGTGATGAAAGAAATAAAAGCTTAAATAAATCACTCTACCATTATTCTGACATTTCACATTCTTATAAAGTGGTGATCCTAAGTGACCTAAGACAGGGAATTGCTACTAGGATTAAATGTCAGGAATTGTGAAAAATTCAATTTAAATGTATGTAAACTTCCGACTTCAACTATATCATGATAAAGCATGCTAAAATTAAATTAGATTTAAGAAAATAGTAGAATAAATCAGATTTTCTTTGTTGTGCAGTACAAATACAACCTCAGAGACAAGGCTTTGGGTTGGTCTAAATGAAACATTCCAAAATAAATAGAACCTAAATATATCTATACGTTTCTCAGTATGCGGCCTTGCTCTTTCTGAGGTAGGGATTGGATTATTTTAAACAATTTGTTCGTGAATGTGTTACTTAAATGGTCATGGTGTCCGTTTTTACACACACAGACAAACTTTGACCCATCCATACTCATGTAAGCAAATAAATAATATCTGCGTACCGTGTGTGTGTGTGAGGGGGGTTTAAGTACACATACTGTGCCTTACCAGGGTTTGCTTCACATGTCCTGGGGGTCAAACAGGCTACTCACAGTCCACGAGCCACAACCAAAAACCAGAGGGAAAATTCTAAACAAATAAACAGAGCTAGAAATATAGCCTCTAGCCACATATAGGAGCCTCTGCTGCCCCCCCCATCTACTTTTTAGTACAGAGTCTCTGGGACAGCACCAGTGTTAGGATGGGGCGAGAGAGTTAGTCATGGCGGGGGTGTTTGTTGGGTCACGAGGCACAGACTGACTTCATTTACAGCAGCAGGTTGTCTCGGCCACCCCAATGTATGACTGTCCGTCTCAGAGCAAGGATGATGAGGGCTTGGATTGTCCACTGTCCTGTTCAGTCTGGGGGGGGGGATGAAAGAAGAGCATGTTAAATATCATTGCATTACATAGAGCAGTACAGACTGCAATTAGCTTAAATTCTTAGATTTCCTATGATTAGTTAGTCAAGCTACCTCAAGTTAGGGTTCTTAGTTTCCATTGCTACCACAATACCACAAAAAACTCCTTTAGACCACAAAACCCACGCTGATATCCGACTTTGGGAGAGAGATAGATGTAAAACAGCCTCCTGTTACAATTCATTCCATCCTCGGAGAGATAACACATTTTGAGCCTGTGTCACAACACACTCCGAATTACAGGATGTAGGATGTTAATTTGATCAGTCTTTTGTTTGAGAATTTTCCTGCACAGCAAACTTGCAGTGTATTCAAGGTTTAAAAAGGCTTCTAAAGTTTGTAATTTACACTTTAAAATGTCACTCTGGGTCAAGGCCCTAACTAAGAAATCAACCCCTACAAAACATTTCCATTAACTATAACCCACATTTCCTGCAGGATTAATCTCCCGCTGTAGTATACTGGCTCAAATTAACATCCTACATCTGTAGCTGTTGGAAAAAAAAAGCTAAACAACAGGAACAGCAAGTGTACGTTGCACCTCTCTCTCTCTCTCTCTCACACACACACACACACACACGACTAGAGGGAGTCCGACCGCAATTGATTTTATCGGGCCGGGCTCAAACTTGCTGAGCTGTGTTACAAAAAATGACAGTGAGTGACTGTGTGACTTGCACCCGTTGTCTCACTCTTCTCCCTGCTGGAGCGACCACCTCATAACATCAACTGTGTTTATCACGCTGTCCGTGTTGCTGAAGCTGCAATAATAACTATAGCCATTTGTGACTGAAAAAGTCTGTTACCGAAATCCCTCATTTGTTAAGGAAAAAAATACTACTTATTCCCTCAACCCTTGTTCTCTTTACGTGACACATGTATGCATCGCATGTGACCAATAGGGCCTGGCCTATAGCATATCATAATCACATCAATAAATTCAAACTCCGAACGCCTTAACACGTGACAGCAAAATGGATGCAGAGGACTTGACAATCTCGAAATGGGGGAATGTTTACTGGTTGCTCAGGAGATAAAGGGGAAGTAAGGAATAAATTTGACTAGTCGTGGAAAATACTGGAGATCAAGAAAAATAAGGTAAGGAGCCAGTACTGCGTGCATATTATGTGTGCCAAACAGGTACTATAATTTCTCTGACCGTTTGGAACACTAAATAAATTACAAGCATACCACAGAGTCTGTTGTTTTTTTGCAAAGCCTTCATTACAGCAAAGACTAAAACCAGTTGCATTCATGAATGCAATTTCCAAAATGCACGGTTTATTTATTTAATTGTTTAAGCTAATTATTCAAGAGTCACTTTGGCATTTTATTTTAAAACTAAAAGGCTCGATTGCATTTCAAGTCATGAATGACTCGTATGCTGTGTGATGACATGAATTAATTCATGATTGATACCGTATATAAGCTACAGTAATGTAAGTATTGAAATATAGGCCTAAGTAAGTTACAGTATTAAGACCTAACAGGATGCACTCTTAGGCCTACAGCTACTAATGATAATGGCATTACTTATTATAATATGATCATCATATCAATAATAACAATAAGGAGATCAAGAAAAAGGAGGGTTATTATTATTATAGCTCAGTGGGGCGAGGCGTTTTGGACGGTATCATGCCAAGCAAGCAGCAGCAGCAGCTTTGTAGGGGCTGAGGAGGGAGGAGGGGGGTTAAGAGTACTGCAGTAGGGGGATGAAGCACCTTCAGTTGTGGAGCTGCTCTATGCCATCTGGGTCTTCCAAGAATGGGACCGGCCACCGGTGATGGTAGTAGGGGCTTAGAGAGCAGAGCAGGAGAGCAAAGTGGCGGTGCAAACCTCATTACAGATGGAACGGTTGGGGCAGAGGCCCTTGTACCTCACTGCAAAGGCTCTGATATGTTGCTGTTCAGTGAATGTAACCTTAGACTGCTTATTCACATATAATACACATGCCACTATGGTGGACTTCGGCAGTTTACAATGCCGAAGCTGAACTTCAGCGCAGCTAACTGAAGCAAATTTGTGAATGGTTTTGGAAGATGGTGTGCGTTTACATGAGTCTAAGGCAGAGAGAGAGAGAGAGAGAGAGAGAGAGAGAGAGAGAGATTGAGAGTGTGTATGCACACTTTCATCCCACCTCCATAACGAGCAACCTGGACACGGTGGCGGTGTCTAATCCCCAGCCACACACAGTGTATAATCTCATCTCTAACTCTAACCATGGCTGCTGCTGCTGAGGCTAAATGTAAGGGAGCACTGCCTGGCGGCGCCTGCCGCGTGGGTTATCTGGAGCCGGGAACATCCTGTCCTAGTTTAGTCACCGTGTCACAGCGTCTGCACTGCAACCGCCACCTGCTGGAAACTGACACAGCAGTGCATGTGTTGGGAGGGGATGTTTGTGTGTACTACCAAACAGAGTGAGTGAGAGAGAAACATGCAAAGAGGAGGTAGCACAGAGTATGCAACAACAAAAAAAGAACACCAAAAGAGGAAAGAGAGAACAGGAAGAGAGTGGGAAAGAGAGAAAGACAAAACAAGCGAGGAAGGGTCAAACTGGCTCTAATATTCTCTTCTCTATAATCTCATCTACTTTTGAAATGAAAGCAGAGCCTCATTGAGCATGCTCCCTGACTTCTGATCCCGGAGTGAGAGAGAGAAAGTAAGAGAGGTGGGGAGGGGAGAGTGTGTGTTTTTCATAGAAGAGGTGATCTGGTTTCAAAAGCACAAACAAAACACGTAACACACACACTAGGCCTGGCCCAGAGCCAGCCCAGAATCTGCATCTGGCGTGCGTGATGTTCCACTATTCTACTGCATTTGCGTGTTTCGAAAACCGAACGCAGCACTGACAAATGCTGACGATGATGATCTTTGATCACATCCGATTCAACACGCACTCTGGAGATGAACAATCGCGGCTCGGATTAACAGTCACGGATAGGATGGATATCAGAGAGCTGTGCTAGAGTGTGAGCTACTGGCTACGGCTTCATCCCCCCACCTCTCTCCCCCCCCTTCACCCCGGGTTGATGGACATTAAACTGGCCCCTGGGCTGCACCTGCAGTAGCAGAGGCAGCACATGGTGTGTAGTCATTAGTGTATAATAGTGGGTGGTGCTAACCTGCTTTGACTGGCATGCAAGGCACTGTCCAGTGCTCACCAGTGACTAATGCTCATTCCTACGTCCCAAATGGCACCCTATTCTATATATAGTGCACTACTTTTGGCCAGGGCCCATAGCACTGTGATAAAAAGTATAGGGTGCAATTTGGGACAGAGCCACGTGTGTTCTACATACTCGTGGTCCATCGGTAATGAGGTAGTGGGGGTGGAGGAGGGGGCAAAGGTGGGGGTTGAGGGTAAGATAGTGGTGCACTTCCTCCCGGATGCAGAGCCATCTGCCACCACTCAAGAAGAGTTTTCTGTTTTCACCGCACGCCGCTCATAGGAGCACGCACTCCCCTCTCAAGGAGGCCCAAGTGTGTGTGTCTGCACACAAAAACACTCTGTGTGTTTACCCTCGCTGCTAACAGCCATTAGGGCAAAACACCTCAAATATATATGAGAGCGCGAAAGGAGAGAGAGAGAGACGCCTGATCAGATAAAAGGCTATTAGCCTCCAGAAAGAAAGAGACAGAGACGTCCCTAAACCTAGCCTCTGCCTGCCACGTCTACTAATCTCTGAACACCTTGTTCACATAGGATGAGCGCCCAGATCATGGGGATAGATGGGGTTAGCTCACGTTAGCACACTCTCAGATCATTGTGATAGGGTTTACATTAGCACACAGAGGTAAACAGAGTTGGTGCCCTGGCCTGCTGATGAGGCAGAAAATAAACACAGTGACTGTCCCTGTGACCTCTTTATTTATGCAACTGACTGTCATCTAGATAATCACACAAAATATCTATCAACAATGTCACCACCGAGTCCCAACTCCTTTGACTGATTGACAGTGACGGAGAGAGAAGAGGGAGTTTGCGAGTTCGTCTGAGGGGCACCATTTGTACAAAAACAATCCTGTGGTGGCATTCCAGGCAGACGCACATGATGTCGGGGAGGCGCTAAATACCTGGAATGGCTGGAGCTGGGTTGGTACTTTGTACCTAGCAAAACTGCCATGTCTCTCTCTCACTCTCCTCCCACTCATTCATTCAGTCATTGTGTGGCTTTGAAGTTGAATGATAAACACCGTATTAGGCATCTGACTAGCAGGAAGTCACCAAAATGTGGCCACCTGCTCGTCGAACATCTCATTCCAAAATCATGGGCATTAATATGGAGTTGGTCCCCCCTTATACAGCTAGAACAATGTCCACTCATCTTGGAAGGCTTTCCACTAGATGTTGGAACATTGTTGCGGGGACTTGCTTCCATTCAGCCACAAGAGCATTAGTGAGGTCGGGCACTGATGTTGGGCAATTAGGCCTGGCTCGCAGTCGGCGTTCCAATTCATCCCAAAGATGTTCGATGGGGTTTGCGGTCAGGGCTCTGTGCAGGCCAGTCAATCTCTTCCACACTGATCTTGACAAACCATTTCTGTATGGACGATTGGCATTTCGACGATTAGCATTTCGCATGATTCTACTACTTCCGGCGCCGACAGAGATGGCCGCCTCGCTTCGCATTCCTAGGAAAGTATGCATTTATTTTTTACGTGTTATTTCTTACATTGGTACCCCAGGTAATCTTAGGTTTCATTACATACAGTCGGGAAGAACTACTGAATATAAGAGCAACGTCAACTCACCATCAGTACGACCAGGAATATGACTTTCCCGAAGCGGATCCTGTGTTCTGCCTTTCACCCAGGACAACGGAATGGATCCCAGCCTGCGACCCAAAACAAAGACGTCGTAAAAGAGGGAAACGAAGCGGTCTTCTGGTCAGACTCCGGAGACGGGCATATCGCGCACCACTCCCTAGCATAATTCTCGCCATTGTCCAGTCTCTTGACAACAAGGTTGATGAAATCCGAGCAAGGGTAGCATTCCAGAGAGACATAAGAGACTAACGTTCTTTGCTTCACGGAAACATGGCTCACTCGAGAGAAGCCAACGGATTCGGTACAGCCAGCTGGTTTCTTCACGCATCGCGCCAACAGAAACAAGCATCTATCTGGTAAGAAGAAGGGCGGGGGGGGTATGCCTTATGATTAACGAGATGTGGTGTGATCATAACAACCTACAGGAACTCAAGTCCTTCTGTTCACCTGATTTAGAATTCGACAATCAAATGTCGACCACATTATCTACCAAAGGAATTCTCTTCGATTATAATCACAGCCGTATATATTCCCCTCCAAGCAGACACATTGATGGCTCTGAACTAACTTTATTTGACTCTATGTAAACTGGAAACCACTTATCCTGAGGCTGCATTCATTGTAGCTGGGGATATTAACAAGGCTAATCTGAAAACAAGACTCCCTAAATTGTATCAGCATATCGATTGCGCAACCAGGGCTGGTAAAACCTTGGATCATTGCTATTCTAACTTCCGCTACGCAAATAAGGCCCTCCCCCGACCCTCCTTTCGGAAAAGCTGACCACTACTCCCTTTTGTTGTTCCCTGCCCACAGACAGAAGCTAAAGGTCTGTTCAATGCTGGTCCGACCAATCTGATTCCACGCTCCAAGACTGCTTCCATCACATGGACTGGGATATGTTCCGCACTGCGTCCAACAACAACATTGATCAATTACGCTGATTCGGTGAGCGAGTTCATTAGAAAGTGCATGGAAGATGCATTCCTAAACCAGAAACCGTGGATTGATGGCAGCATTCGCGTGAAACTGAAAGCGCGAACCACTGCTTTTAACCAGGGCAAGGTGACCGGAAACATGACCGAATACAAACAGTGTAGCTATTCCCTCCGCAAGGCAATCAAACAAGCTAAGCGTCAGTATAGAGACAAAGTAGTGTCACAATTCAATGGCGCAGACACAAGAGGTATGTGGCAGGGTCTACAGTCAATCACGGATTACAAAAAGAAAACCAGCCCCGTCACGGACCAGGATGTCTTGCTCCCAGGCAGACTAAATAACTTTTTTGCCCGCTTTGAGGACAATACAGTGCTACTGACACGGCCCGCAACCAAAACATGCGGACTCTCCTTCACGGCAGCCGACGTGAGTAAAACATTTAAACGTGTTAACCCTCGCAAGGCTGCAGGCCGCGCCCTTAGAGCATGCAAAGACCAGCTGGCTGGTGTGTTTACAGACATATTCAATCAATCCTTATCCCTGGGTCTCAACCCCGCCCTGTGCAACTGGGTACCTGACGGGCTGCCCCCAGGTGGTGAGGGTAGGTAACAACATCTCCACCCCGCTGATCCTCAACACTGGGGCCCCACAAGGGTGCATTCTGAGCCCTCTCCTGTACTCCGTTCACCCACGACTGTGTGGCCATGCACGCCTCCAACTCAATCATCAAGTTTGCGGATGACACTACAGTGGTAGGCTTGATTACCAACAACGACGAGATGGCCTACAGGGAGGTGAGGGCCCTCGGAGTGTGGGGTCAGGAAAATAACCTGACACTCAACGTCAACAAAACTAAGGAGATGATTGTGGACTTCAGGAAACAGCAGAAGGAGCACCCCCCTATCCACATCGATGGAACAGTAGTGGAGAGGGTAGTAAGGTAAGTTCCTCAGTGTACACATCACAGACAAACTGAATTGGTCCACCCACACAGACAGCATCTTGAAGAAGGCGCAGCAGCGCCTCTTCAACCTCAGGAGGCTGAAGAAATTTGGCTTGTCACCAAAAGCACTCACAAACTTCTACAGATGCACAATCGAGAGCATCCTGTCGGGCTGTATCACTGCCTGGTATGGCAACTGCTCCGCCCACAACCGTAAGGCTCTCCAGAGGGTAGTGAGGTCTGCACAACGCATCACCGGGGGCAAACTACCTGCCCTCCAGGACACCTACACCACCCGATGTCACAGGAAGGCCATAAAGATCATCAAGGACAACAACCACCCGAGCCACTGCCTGTTCACCCCGCTATCATCCAGAAGGCGAGGTCAGTACAGTTGCATCAAAGCAGGGACCGAGAGACTGAAAAACAGCTTCTATCTCAAGGCCATCAGACTGTACTGACCTCCACTAACATGGAGTGGCTGCTGCCAACACACTGACTCAACTCCAGCCACTTTAATAATAGGAATTGATGGAAATTGATGTAAAATATATCACTAGCCACTTTAAACAATGCTATTTAATATAATGTTTACATACCCTACATTATTCATCTCATATGTATATACTGTACTCGATACCATCTACTGCATCTTGCCTATGCCGTTCTGTACCATCACTCATTCATATATCTTTATGTACATATTCTTTAACCCTTTACACTTGTGTGTATAAGGTAGTAGTTTTGTAATTTGTTAGGTTAGATTACTTGTTGGTTATTACTGCATTGTCGTAATTAGAAGCACAAGCATTTCGCTACACTCGCATTAACATCTGCTAACCATGTGTATGTGACAAATAAATTAGATTTGATTTGATGGTGATCTTAGGCTTATGTGCGGCTACTATACCCAATAATGTTCAAATATAATTGTTTTTAGACATTTTTACAAATTAATAAAAACTGAAAAGCTGAAATGTCTTGAGTCAATAAGTATTCAACCTCTTACCTATTTGTGCATAAGAAGTCAAATAATACATTGCATGGACTGTGAAATAAGTGTTTAACGTGATTTTTGAACGACTACCTCATCTCTGTACCCCACACTTTCAGATAATTGTAAGGTCCCTCAGTCGAAGAGTGAATTTCAAAACATAGATTGAAACACAAAGACCAGGGAGGTTTTCCAATGCCTCCAACAACCAGTCACTACAAAGATACCAGCGACCCTCCTGACTTGCAGTAGAAGAAGAAAACCACTCGGGGATTTCACCATGGGGCCAATGGTGACTTTAAAACAGTTAGAGTTGAATATCTGTGATCGGAGAAAACTGAGGATGGATCATACTCCACAATACTAACCTAAAATGACAGGGTGAAAAGAAGGATGCCTGCACAGAATACAAATATTTCAAAACATGCATCTTAAAGTAAAAATGTGGCAAAGAAATTCACTTTATGTCCTGAATACAAAGTGTTATGTATGGGGCAAACCCAACACAACATATCCAAGAGTACCACTCTTTATATTTTCAAGAATGATGGTGGCTCCTTGGGTTGCACATTTTGCGGAATATTCAGAGGTGGAAACTTTCCGTGGGGATATATGGGAATTAATAGGAATATATTGCTAATTAACATTAATAACATATAAATGTATATGTTTTTTTAGGCATTGGATATATTTACTATATCATATGGAGACCTAAACCTTTTACCTTATCATAAGTAGACATAATTGCCAATTATTGATCCATCGCATCTCCCAAAAACATTTTCAACATACTTCTGTAAAATGCATTGTCTCCCTCAATCCGTGCAATGGCTACTGCTATAGGTTTCAGGCTGCTTACCACTCTTTACCAAAATACATAATCCAGGAGGATCCTCTTGATGGGAATGTCCATATCAGCAGACTGATATGGCCATTTCCTGGAGAGGCTCCTTCACCTTCAGGAGACTGTCAAACATGACGACAACACCACCCCAACAGGTGTTGCTGGGCAGCTTCAATGTGGTGCTCTTATTCATCTCACTTTGCTTGGTGAGGTAGATTGCTGCAATAACTTGACAATCTTTCACATACCTAACCATTTCCTTGGCTCTCTTGTAAAGTGTATCCATTGTTTTCGGTGCCATGATTTCCTTGAGGAGCAGATTCAATGAATGAGCAGCACAGCCAATGGGTGTGATGCGAGATATTTCCTGCCAAAAGTGATTCCAAAATGTATTTACTCAGGGGTGTAACTAGCTAAGTAAATTAGATATTTCTGTATTTAATTTTTTTCAATAAATTAGCAAAAAAAAAATCTAAAAACATGTTGTTTTCCCTTTGTTATTATGGCAGTATTACTTATGGCTTGGATGCAGGGAATGAGCACGGGCCGATTCCGGCGTGAGTTATCTGGCCCAAATGTATTCATTGGGGCTTTGGACGACTGGGGCTACTCTCTGGTAGATGATTACATGGGCTGCTTTATAGAATTAACATTTCATTATATGTTTTTCCATATTTTTTTCATTGTTTCTGTGATCAAAAACATACAATTAACATTTAAATGAAATTCTTTAAGAGTCCTGTGTAGTATTTAACTGCATTACTACAGATGCTGGTTCAAGACCCACGCCGGCCAGCCAAACCCTCCCGAGAATAGGGAGGGTTTGTCCAGCCGGGATGTCCTTGTCCCATCGCACTGTAGCGACTCATGTGGTGGGCCAGGCGCATGCAAGCTGCAACGATTACCAGGTGTATGGTGTTTCCTCCAACACAAAATGTTTTTTTTGCGTATGGGTAACTAATTTATTTTTTTATATACAAAAAATATTTAAATAAATAAATAAAAAATAAAACAATGTGGGTTATTTTGGATACATTTATTTAAATTTGCATCGGGCCGCTTCTGGGGGGGATTCTGGTAAGATACTGGCAAAGGCGTCTGAATTCCAGTAGACGGAAACGGCCGATGTACTTGGGCCGATTCTGGGTAGTCATCCATTTTGATACAGGGCAGAGTCCGACACCGGGCTGATTTAATCAGTTCTGGCCCCCCGTAAGAGTGGCAGACTGCTCATTGCTAGCTGGGGTCTGTCTCGCTGACATTTGCAACATTGTTTCAATATTAAAATTCAACCTCCAACTGTCCCATAGTAATGAATGTTTCGGAAGTTGGGACAAGACAGGCAGGCAGTGATCTTCAGCCAGTCGATATCATGAATTAGCTGGCATAATTTTGGGGGATATATACAAACATGTCACTTGAAAAAAGGTAAAACAAAACAAAGTGCAGCTAGTTTGCGGTCTTTTCCAGCTTCAGTTTGAAGTGATTGTGTAAGCTGTGTTGTTGGCTAGCTCTGAACAACAGTGTCCTGACGAGAGAGCACATTTTGTATGCCAGGTGAAATTGCGCCTCATTGGCTCATTGTTATGGATGTATCCAAATAAATGTCACTACAAAACAGCTTAAAATTTGTTATGGCTTGGGGGCAGTATTTCGATGAGAAGCGTGCCCAAAGCAAACTACCTGTTACTCAGGCCCAGAAGCTAGGATATGCATATAATTGGTAGATTTGGATATAAAACACTCTAAAGTTTGCAGAATTTTTTAAATAATATCTGATTATAAGATAACTGATATGACAGGCAAAAACCTGAGGAACATCCATCCAGGGAGTGGGATTTTTTTTATGTGGGTATTTTCAATTGAATGCTTATAATACAGTATCTAATGGGTTAGGACCCAGATTGCAGTTCCTATGGCTTCCACTAGACATCAGTCTTTAGACATTGCTTCAGGCTTGTTTTCTGAAAAATGAAGAAGAATGAAACTGAGGACTGAGGAAGAATGCAGAGCTGGTTAGCGCGCGTGACCGATTGCGCGCCCTTCGTTGTTTTTCCTTTCTATTGAATACGCTATTGTCCGGTTAAAATATTAGCGATTATTTAGACAATTGAAAACCTGAGGATTAATTATATACATCGTTTGACTTGTTTCGACGAACTTTACCGGTACTATTAGGATGTATTCGTCTGCATGTTTTGACCACCTTGGAGCCAGTTGATTACTGAACAAAACTGAGTTTTTGGGAAATAAAGAGGGACTTAATCGAACATTTGTGTAGCTGGGACTCTTGTGACTGCAACCATATGAAGATCTTCAAATGTGATTAATTTTAATCGCTATTTCTGACTTTTGTAATTCCTTTACTTAATCGCTCTGCAATTTCACCGGATGTTGTCGAGGTGGGTCGCTAGCGGAACACCTGCACCAGAAAGGTTAAACAAATGCAAACGTTGCTACTATGCTGTTATTCTGGCTGCACTTTTTGATGTGACTGTAAGTTAGTCGCAGTTGGCTAGCTAGCAAGCGATAAGAACATTGCCAGCCAGTATGGCAATGGAACATTTAGAACGAACATCTGGGTCGCATCCATAGATACAGAACAAAAAGACTGAATGACTGGATCGCATCTCTGGAAACCAAACCGATAGAGTGAACGACCAACCGGCTTGGGTAGGACTGTCTTGTGGAAGGATGAAATGGTATGAATACATTTTTTTTTTTTTTTTTTTAAATGTCAATGTTGGTAACTCGTTGTATGAAAGTGATAATGCTCTCGAAGCCAGTGTTTGGAGGATATATTTTCACGGTTTGCCTAACAACATCTGTGCCAATATATCCTCCAAACATCGGCTAAGAGGGCATTATCACTTCAATAAAATCAGAGCTAATAGGTTTGACGCAGGTAACCATGACAACAATTACATCACCTAACAACAACAACCACCTCTGTCATTTGTACTATGTCCATGCAAGTCCACATGTACATGTTGATGTTTTTTTTGCCCCATCCCAGGGCCTCATTGGAAAATATAAAGGTCGCAAATCCCCCCAGTTCAGGCCCCTCACTGGGCCAATAGGGAACAAAAACCCAATAGTGTTCAGTTGACCCATCCCTCCCAGCAGCCTTTGCAACACAGACAGGAACTCTGAGCGTGACACTTCGTCATTACCTGGAGTCTAGTAAACAACGAGCTCACTTGTTTTTCTGACCTGCGGAGCGACTAGCCAAACTCATGAAAGACATTGGCATGGATGCCACATCCAAGGGACGCGTAACATGGATGAGGCCTCACACACAGAGAAACAGTCTCTCACTCACACACACACACACACTGTTTGACAAAAGTACACACACACACTAATTGTGTTTGACAAAAGTACAAGGGGAGGGCAACTAAAAAACCCTCACCTGTCAACAAGTCTCCTGCACCTCAATGTTTACAAGGTACAATGAGTGAATGACTGCCAAAACACTGACTCTTTGTGCCTTGCCCCTGAGACTGGAACATTGGTTTGTTTATAGCTGCCACAGGGACTATTCTGAGCCAGAATACTGACCCCAATGACACCAGGACTGTGAGATGGACCTGTGATATGCCTTGGATGATTTAGTGATGGTTGCTTGGTGCTGCAACACATTTTATTGCCTGCCTGCCTTTCTGACTGAGGCATGGAAGGAACAGGCAGTGTATAAGGAGCTGCCAAGGGCTGACATGTCATAAAACACTGACAAGATGATCTAGCTTGGTTAGGATGGATCCCTACTTTGAGTACAGCATTCTCACAGCACTTTCCTAAACAGATCTCTGAAGGATTTGCATACGAGCTCTGCAGATAAGTATTTATGAATGAATAACGTGAAAAGTGTTATTATAGTAGTACAGTACCAGTCAAAAAGTTTGGACACCTACTCATTCAAGGGTTTGCATTTATTTGTACTATTTTCTACATTGTGGAATATTAGTGAAGACATCAAAACTATAAAATAACACACGGAATGATGTAGTAACTAAATAATGTGTAAAACAAATCAAAATATTTTATATATATTTGAGATTCTTCAAAATAGCCACCCTTGGCCTTGATGACAGCTTTGCACACTCTTGGCATTCTCTCAACCAGTTTTGTTAAAAGTTCATTTGTGGAATTTCTTTCCTTCTTCACACGTTTGAGCCAATCAGTTGTGTTTTGGCAAGATAGGGGTGGGATACAGAAGATAGCCCTACTTGGTAAAAGACCAAGTCCATATTATGGCAAGAACAGCAGAAATAAGCAAAGAGAAATGACAGTCCATCATTACGTTAAGACATGAAGGTCAGTCAATATGGAACATTTCAAGAACTTTGAAAGTTTCTTCAAGTGCAGTCGCAAAAAACATCAAGCGCTATGATGAAACGGTCTCTCATGAGGACCGCCACAGGAAAGGACGACCCATAGTTACCTCTGCAGCAGAGGATAAGTTTATTAGAGTTAACTGCACCACAGATTGCATCCCAAAATAAATGCTTCACAGAGTTCAAGTAACAGACATCTCAACATCAACTATTCAAAGGAGACTGTGAATCAGGCCTTCATGGTCAAATTGCGGCAAATAAACCACTACTAAAGGACACCAGTAAGAAGAAGAGACTTGTTTGGGTCAAGAAACACGAGCAATGGACATTAGACCGGTGGAAGTCTGTCATTTGGTCTGATGAGTTCAAATTTTAGATTTTTGGGACCAAAAATGTCTTTGTGAGACGCAGAGTAGGTGAACGGATGATCTCCGCATGTGTGGTTCCTACCATGGAGGAGGTGGATTGATGGTGTAGGGGTGCTTTGCTGGTGACATGGTCTGTGATTTATTTAGAATTCAAGGCACACTTAACCAACATGGCTATCACAGCATTTTGCAGCGATACACCATCCCATCTGGTTTGCGCTTAGTGGGACTATCATTTGTTTTTCAACAGGACAATGACCCAACATACATCCAGGCTTTGTAAGGGTTATATGACCAATAAGGAGAGTGATGGAGTGCTGCATAAGATGACTTGGCCTCCACGATCACCCGACCTCAACCCAATTGAGATCGTTTGGGATGAGTTGGACTGCAGAGTGAAGGAAAAGCAGCCAACAAGTGCTCAGCATATGTGCAAATTACTTGAAGACTGTAGGCAAAGCATTCCAGGTGAAGCTGGTTGAGAGAATGCCAGGAGTGTGCAAAGCTCTCATCAAGGCAAAGAGTGGCTACTTTGAAAAATCGAAAGAATCTGGTTACTATAGGATTCCGTGTGGGGTTTTTTTTCATAGTTTTGCGGTCTTCACTATTATTCAACAATGTAGAAAATAGTTTTAAAAAATGAATGAGTAGGTGTGTCCAAACTTTTGACTGGTTCTGTATATTAACAGTCATTATAAACCGTGTAGTTTGGGATGCTGATTGGCTGAAAGCCGTTGTATATCAGACATTAAAAACTTGGTTGTTTGATCCCTGAATGATGATTGACTGACAGTCGTGATATACCACAGGTATGACAAAACATACACTTTTACTGCTCTAATTACGTTGGTAACCCCTTATACTAGCAATAAGGCACCTCAGGGGTTTGTGGTGTATGGCCAATATACCACGACTAAGGGCTGTATCCTGGCACTACGGCTGCGTTGTGCATAAGAACAGCCCTTAGCCGTGATATATTGGCCATGTACTACACCCACCCCGGGCCTTATTGCTTATGTATAGTTGATGTTTTTTAGCAAACACTTTAAAACAAATAAGGTGACTTGTCTTGGGTGGTATCCAGGTTGTCATACTGACCTTGTGCCATACAAGGACATCCGGTAATACCGCACTGAACACAAGGGGCACTGTTTTCAAACCCTACTATACTCTAATGCTTAGGTTAGCAATACTAACAAGTACATGTAAAATCCGATTGAGAATGCTAACTAAATGCTAATGAGCGCATTGCGAACATTTTGTACAGTTTCTGACCTAAACAAGTATACAAGGAACTCAAACATGCTACTCAATTTGCTGCATGTACAAAACAAATATTAGCCAACAAGGCTCTTGATCCAAGAGGGGATTCTCTGCTGTTACCAAGCAAATGCTTGATTTTGGAAGAAGCTAACCACTCAGCCAAATAGCTAACTAGCTACTTAATTAGCAAACCAAATGCACAACTGCAGCGCATTTAGCAGATTTTAGACAGTCAACAGTTCTAAGATATCTAGATAGCAAACATTTAGTTGTGAATTCCATACTGTAACTAGATCAACTGGTGCATGCGGCACAACAGTGAGTGACTTACAAGGCTCCAGTCTCATTGTTATGTGCTTGTAAACAAGCACCACGTGACTGGGGTCTACCATAAACTTCATAATAATGTAGTTTATGTAGCTTATGAAATTAAGAACGCAATGTTATTTATCTCCTAACGTATTGCACAAGTTGACTGCAGGTATTTACATAAAAAGTATCTACAAATATTCAAATTTATGAAAAAAATTCTAAGAAATCATTTAAACAGTATTGATGGTATTGAAAAACCATCCTGTGGCTATTTGCAAATACCCCATATATGGTATACCACCCAAGCCTAAAGGTGATGCCATTGTGCAATATGTTAAACATGCAATGCATTGATAATTGCTATAAACATGCTTGTCAATAGGTGATCAATGAAAGTTTAATGTAAACAAACCAACATTCAGCCATTACATCAACGTTAATCTATATTGACATTATTTCGACCCTTCGTTCTTCACTGTCCATGTTCATGCATACACTCCGCCTGCACACTGTGTGTAATTTCAGTGTGTAATTCTATCAACCATATTCATTTGTGTGCCTTCCCTAATATAATTAGTATGACACAGAGAATAAACAAGTTTTATAAGATGGCTGGTGCCCAAAATCAATTTTGCTGTAATTTATATTTGGAAAAGGGCATGCATAACGCCAACGATGCAACATTATGTCCTGCAGTGTCATGGTGCCTACGTACCCACCCACCACTTGTTTACTTCAGTGTTTCAAAAGTCAGACATTCGTCACGCTGCGGGTCCGTTTTGAATTCATGTACCACCTACGCATCTTTGGTGGTAAACAGAACAATCTAATTTTGTGCAGTCGAAAGCCAAGGGCACCACAGCAAATAATCTCAACGTGTCCATTTCGAAATATGTTTTTCCCCTCATATGTTTTTCATTATCTCGTCTATCGCAATACACATGGCAGAATAGCAAGCTGAAAAGTAGTAGGAGGGGGGGATATGCTGTACGAACTGAAATAACATTCATTTTTAACTCATTGCTAGTCCTTCATTCAGGTTTTCCTCTCATGCAATAGAAATGCCAGTTCTCCTCTTATCGTTGTTGACAGTGACAGCACCCTCCAGTATAAATGAGTGAAGCCATAAACTAAAAATGTCCACGATCACCATAGAGCTGGACGCATTTTTCACCCCATACATAGAATCAAAGTATAGTCTCTAAGGCAGCCAGTCAACAAACATTTAAATAAATGTTCTCCCAGGTCTAAAAATGTGTTGTTTTAAGTATCGTGTTTTCTTCCCATAAAGTTTGGACAAAGTTGTTTTCAGCACCATTGCCATAAGTATATGACCACTGCAGACCTCTAACCCTACGTTTACGAACTCTGGCCAGCCATGAAATGGGCAGCTAAAGCCAGCCAGCTACTAAACACACACACACACACACACACACACATACACACAGACAGACAGACAGAGAGAAGCATTACTCACCTTTAACAGAGGTGACCGCCTCCTTGAACCCCAAACAGACGTACGGCGCGACATGTAATCCATGGAGGGCTCCCTTGCAGCTGCTGGCCGGCTTAAAGCTGACCGTGGTCAGGTCTTCGCAACAAGGTCCCTCCAGGTCCCTGTCCTCCATCAGGTTCAGGGCAATATAGTTCAGTCCATTCTGGAAGCCCCCAGAGATCTCTCTACTCATGGGGCTGCCACACTCCTCGTCTGAGCTCTCGCTGCTCCGCACCGACAGGTTCTCCACCGAGCTGTGGTGTTTGGCATCCCCATGGGCGAACGAGGGGAACACGGGGGTGACGGTAGCCGTAGAGGAGAAGGTTTCAGAGCTGTGCCGCCTGCGGCCATGGGGGTCGGCCCGGATCACCTTGGCGGCCCTGTCAGGATCCACGGGGGTGGCCGCACCAAGGAGGAACACCCCCATGCCCCCCGGGAGGCCCTGCTCACCCAGGGATAGCCTCTTCTCTCTGGCACTGGGGCTGAAGATAATAAATAGAGTTAATATGTATTACAATACATGGTATATTACCAAACATCCATAGATAGATACAGAAAATATTTTATCCTTATCATGAACTCAAATCCACCTACAAACACCACATAAAGTGCCTGCTGTGCCAGGGAAATCTATTAATCTATGACTAGCCAAATAACGTTGCTGAATAACGCTATTACAACTTACATTATGGCTAGAGTACTGAGTGTACTGTACCTTGTTGAGGTCTGAGGGAGGAACTGGGGAGGCATGTTGGCCATTCCAAGTCCAAATGTCATCTCTGTGTACTCATCCTTGCCTCTCTGGGGGCACTTGGAATCCCTCTTCGATCTGAGACGGTACACTCCCTCCCCATCCGGACAAGGGCACAGGGATGACTCAGGGACCGTGTCCAACCGTCGATCAGGGGTGTCTCCGGCCTTGGGTGAGTGTGAGACGACGTGGTGCAGGTTCATGTAGTCGGAGAAAGGGGACCTCGGCTGGCCGCCGCTGGAGCCCAGAGACGACTCCTGGCTCTCATTGGATGCTGACGGCGGGGAGTACTTGGTGCCCTCACTGAAGTCTATGTTGATATACTCGCCCGGGCTCCTGGGTTCCCCGGGCAAGAGGTGCTTGTTCATGCTGGGTAGGATCCTACAGCTGTCCAGAGATAGCCGGTTGTGTCGCCCCATTCTCCCCCGGTGGGATGTCAGGCTCTCAGTCCCCCGGCTCTGTCTGATGGGCGAGGGCACCGAGGAGTTGGGCGGGGCCGGATTGGTCATCACTGAGTAGTAGTCGTCGTCTGACTCCCTACCTAGCGACTGATTGCCTTGCGGGCTCATCAGGACGTACTGGTCACCAGTGTCCCCCGCCTCCTTGGAAGCCTGGTGGAGTTTGATGGAGCGTGGCAGGGAGTCTGTGGAGTAGATGGGTGTGATGGGAGGCCCACGACCCGGAAGCTGGTCTAGGAAGTAGTCCGGGGGGGTCTGCGAGGTGGTGTAAGCGGCGTTGCGAGGGGACATGTTCATGTAGGTCGAGCGGCTGTCTGGGCTTTCAACGGACGACTTGGAGCCGCACCACATCCTCATGTAACCACTGTCCTCCAAGGAGCCTCCGCTGCTGGGTGAGTTGGTCTGGTCGCCAGCCTCGTACCGGTGGTTTTGGGCCAAGGGGTTAATGATCTGCTTGGGAGCCGAAACACACATGGGGCTCATGGGCATGTAAGCATCTGCCTTGCTGTTGTTGCCCCTGGGCGGTGCTGCCACGCCCACCATCATAGGCATATAGCCATCATCCCCTACTTGATTACCATTGGATTTGGGGTAGGACACATTTGGGGAGGCGGAGATGGAGCTGCGCCCGGAGTGGTGCCCGCTGTTGGTGTGGTGGGCAGCCCGCATTAGGGTGTACTCATCCAACGAGGCAGAGGACAGCTGGGCAGGCACCCGCTGATGGCGTGGTGTGGTGAGGGAGTATGTTCTCTTCCTGTACGCCTTCTCCGATGTCAAGTCCTCCTCCTGGCACGCCTGCCGTTGGTCATTGGTCCTGTCCATAATCATGTAGCCACACAGATCGTTGGCCTCCCGGGAGGGAGGAGTGCTGGAGAGGGAGTCGTGGGTGTCACTCCTAGTGATGGGTAGGAGAATGGAGGTGTCGCCTGGGCTGGAGCTGTGCTCATTGCATAGCATGAAGCTTGCGTCGCTGAGGGAGCCTGAGATAGAGGCGCTGCAGCTGAAGGGGCGGTGGACCGGATCAGGGGTGGGGAGGGTCCCGCTCATGGGGGAGAGGCAGATGGAACTGCAGACTGAGGGAGGGGAGTTGGAGACGGGCATGGAGCGGCTGTGCTGGAGGCTGGACTCCAGTATCCGGCAGGTGCGCCCAGTGGAGAGCGTATTGGACCTGCTCAGAGGGTTCCGGTTGGAGAGGGGACTGGTGGGGCTCCCGCTCATAGATATTGACATAGACACTGGCTTGACCATGTTGCCATCCCCCTCACTAGCTGTCCTTATCCGACAGGATGTGAACTTGCTCATTGGGGATGTGGCCACTATGCTGTTTGTTCTCGACCTCCTCACCAACCCTGTCTGACTTGGAGGCAGATTGTTCAAGTTGCGTCTTGTGGGCACGGAAATGGGGTTGGTGCTAGCCGACTGACTCTTGCTGCGTGGTCTTGATTCTGACAGCTCTTTCATGGCTTTCATCGCCTCCAGGATGGTCTCGTGGATGTTTTGCGCAACCACCGAATCATCCGCCTGCATCCAGAGCTCACCAGGGCCAGTGACAGCCGACCTACCAACCTCGATGAAGAAAAAGCTGTCGGAGTGGCCACATCTCCGGATATTCATGAGCTGTAAACTGACAGCTGCAACCTCCGAGTTCAGTTTCACAAAGCTGATAGTCCGACTGGATAAACACAGCCTAAACACCCCTGTCAAATGTTTTGTTTGACCCAGTCCTCTGGATTTCAAATTCACTTGCCAAATCTCCCTGCAAAAGGCAGTGGCCGGCGTGATCATACTGTAATTCGCCTCCTCAAAACAGAAAAGAGAGGTGGAATTAGACGCGGGGCTGTCATAGACTTTCCCCTCTTCGACCAAATCCGACAACACTCGAAACCAGCTCTCCTGCTCCTGCTCGTTTTCGGCTGCCACTGCAAAGTATTCGTCCTTGGTGTAAAAGGCGATGAGATGTTTGTGCTTGGAGTCCGCTCGCTTGTTTATGCAAAGACAGGAGTCCAGCAGTATCACCCTTTTAGCAGCCGACTTGTTTTTCCACTTCTTCTCGCTCTCGTAGTATTCCAGGCGGGCAGGAAAGCTCTCGCTGGGTTCTCTCAACACGAAAAAACGTCTGTGTCCATGCTTCTGTTTCTTTAGATATCCACATTTCTTAATGTTATTGGTCACATTAGACAACAAGTGTCCTCCATTAGTTTGAGGACTCGCCATTCTGATGCGCACGCTTCACTTACTTTTAGAGAAGTTGTTTTGTGCTATTTTCCAAAGCACCGAAAAATCCGCTTTACTTATTCCATTACCCGACACCGGTATTCCCGTCCGCTATCTGCAACAGTTAAGCACCAAATAACACCACAGTGACTGCGCTGAGAGAGAAAACAACATGTGACGTTCTTACATCCAGTTTTGGCTTGCAGTAAAAAAAGAGAAGAAAACTACAGTCATAAAAGGCGGCGCAACCTTGAAGAGGCGTGCCTGTCAATCTAGTCAATTCTTCCCAGCTCATTGGACTCATTGGTGGAACGAACGAACAGCTAGAAAACGGGACCCGACGCACAGCAGATTTATCCCTCCCCTCTCGTTCTTTTAAGCCCGCCTCCTATATTGCCAGTTTTTTATTTCCATGTACAGTACAGCAGAGATCACTGTAGCGTAGGCTAAATGTATCAAAATAGCCAATTAACGCCTCCTTCCGCTACATTGTAACGATGTAATAACTGATTAAGTGTCCAAATGCAGGCATTCTACATAGCAGAAATAGGCTAGGTGTTGCCTCTTGCATTGAACTATGACTTCTTTTGGCAGAGATGCGCATAGCCTTCAGCATCGGCGCATAATATAAAATATTACATTTGTTTTCGTTTTTTGCTGTGGAAATGCAATAGCCTACCCTTTATATTCTGGGAAACTGTGAATGTTTATTCTTAATCAAATGCACAATATGTAGCTGAGCTCCATTCGTATTGTTGTGAGCCTGTAGTGCAGAGCACATTAAGCTGTAAAATTATAAACACCCTCATGTCATGGTGCGCCCCACTTGTTAAATAACCGTGCGCTGTGATATATTTTGCGCGCTTGGGTATCCCTGTCCAGCAGTGCGCTGCGTATTCGACCTCTATATGCGTTCTACTTTCTACTTATGGTTCATCAACAAGCCTGCAATTTACACCATTTGATCTCGCAGATGGACCTGTGATAATTGTGTTTTAATGCACACATATCTAATGCATATAGATAGTTTTTCAACAAAATCATGTAAATCGCTTGTCATAGTGTGGGAATCACGTTTGGGTTGGAGTATATGTATTTAAATCGTGATAGTGATGACATGGATTAGATGTGTGTTGTTTTGGGTTCTCTTTACTTGGTGCGTCAGGAGCTTCTATTGCGTGTAAAAACCTGAAATGCTGCCACCATCTGGCTAATTTTGAATTAGAATAACTTTATTTCTCCCGTGAAAAAAAAGAATAGTCTCACCAGACACTTCCAGTCTGGGGATATTACATATATAGGCCTACTGGAGAAACTCGACTAGATTTAATACCATTTATTTTATTTTATTTCATTGACTTAATTGGCCCCTTAGCCCTATTCTGTTTTCTCTCAAATATAAATCTGCATGCGCAGCCAACCTCTCAGCTAACACAACATTCTCAGTCATGGATAAATTATGCAACCTACTCCTATTCGGTGTGTAAGCTATGCGTCATCAACACACTTGTTATTCATTGTGCTGTAAAAACAAGTGCTTAATATAGGCTGACCTAAGCTCGTGGTCCCTGCATAGAAAAACACCTCTGTTTGTAAAGCTACTACTTTATTGACTTGTCTTATGGCGCATGTCCATAGAGAGTTTACCCCAGTGTTTTACACAAAAGGCTCAGACTTTTCTGTTTCCATCTATGCGGGCTGGCATCCGTGCATTTTCCACACCCATGCTAGAGTGGCTAATGGCTAGGAATGCTAGTCTTGGATGTTGCGTATAACGTTCAGCCAATCAGGTTACGGCAGTGTGTTGATTACCCCTGGCTGAGCGCAGAGCGCAACATCAGGAAGGAGCATTAGCCACTCTAGCATGGTGGTAGAAAATGGTGTTTCATAAAGAAAGTACACATATTTCCCCCTTTTCTGTCTGCCTTCTCGCCATTAAATAGAGTTAAGGAGGAAATCGCCGTCTTTTCAGCCTGAATGGAGAATGCATTATATACGAACCGGTCCATGGGGGATATGCGTGTATAGCCAGCTACATGCACTTCATTTGGATGGTAAGATGAAATGACTCAATATCGCCATCTGCCGGCTTTTGGGCTATGCTCTTCACAAGTCTACACTGTCAGCCTTAGCTATGAAAACACAATTTCCATAGTTTATCATAAGAGTATAAACATTAGAGTAACACTGGTGTTACAGTCAAAAAGAAGCATGTGTCTTTACAAAAAGTAAGGGAGCAAATATCTGCGAACTCTTGGATCATCCTGCCAATTGTGGGCCACGATGCTAAATACTAACTACCTAAATACTACTACATATCTTGTCCTGCTCTCTGAACTTGATGCGTCACTACAGATCCGGGTTTGATCCCAGGTCATGTCGCAGCCGGCCTAAACCGGGAGACCTATGAGGCCTTGTCCCATCGTGCTCTAGCGACTCATGTGGCGGGCCAGTGCATGCACGTAGCTAGTTGTACGGTGTTTCTTCTGACACATTGGTGCAGCTGGCTTCCCGGGTTACGTGAGCAGTGTGTCAAGTAGCAGTGCAGCTTAGCAGTGTCGTGTTTTGGGGGACGCTTGGCTCTCGACCTTTGCCTCTCCCGAGTCCATACGGGAGTTGCAGCGATGGGACAAATCAAATCAAATTGATTTATATAGCCCTTCGTACATCAGCTGATATCTCAAAGTGCTGTACAGAAACCCAGCCTTAAACCCCAAACAGCAAGCAATGCAGGTGTAGAAGCACGGTGGCTAGGAAAAACACCCTAGAAAGGCCAAAACCTAGGAAGAAACCTAGAGAGGAACCAGGCTATGTGGGGTGGCCAGTCCTCTTCTGGCTGTGCCGGGTGGAGATTATAACAGAACATGGCCAAGATGTTCAAATGTTCATAAATGACCAGCATGGTCGTATAATAATAAGGCAGAACAGTTGAAACTGGAGCAGCAGCACGGTCAGATGGACTGGGGACAGCAAGGAGTCATCATGTCAGGTAATCCTGGGGCATGGTCCTAGGGCTCAGGTCCTCCGAGAGAGAGAAAAAAAGAGAGAATTAGAGAGAGCATATGTGTGGTGGCCAGTCCTCTTCTGGCTGTGTCGGGTGGAGATTATAACAGAACATGGCCAAGATGTTCAAATGTTCATAAATGATCAGCATGTTCGAATAATAAGAAGGCAGAACAGTTGAAACTGGAGCAGCAGCACGGCCAGGTGGACTGGGGACAGCAAGGAGTCATCATGTCAGGTAATCCTGGGGCATGGTCCTAGGGCTCAGGTCCTCCGAGAGAGAGGAGGAGAGAATTAGAGAACGCACACTTAGATTCACACAGGACACCGAAATAGGACAGGAGAAGTACTCCAGATATAACAAACTGACCCTAGCCCCCGACACATAAACTACTGCAGCATAAATACTGGAGGCTGAGACAGGAGGGGTCAGGAGACACTGTGGACCCATCCGAGGACACCCCCGGACAGGGCCAAACAGGAAGGATATAACCCCACCCACTTTGCCAAAGCACAGCCCCCACATCACTAGAGGGATATCTTCAACCACCAACTTACCATCCTGAGACAGGGCCGAGTATAGCCCACAAAGATCTCCGCCATGGCACAACCCAAGGGGGCGCCAACCCAGACAGGATGACCACATCAGTGAATCAACCCACTCAGGTGACGCACCCCTTCCAGGGACGGCATGAGAGAGCCCCAGTAAGCCAGTGACTCAGCCCCTGTAATAGGGTTAGAGGCAGAGAATCCCAGTGGAAAGAGGGGAACCGGCCAGGCAGAGACAGCAAGGGCGGTTCGTTGCTCCAGAGCCTTTCCGTTCACCTTCCCACTCCTGGGCCAGACTACACTCAATCATATGACCCACTGAAGAGATGAGTCTTCAGTAAAGACTTAAGGTTGAGACCGAGTTTGCGTCTCTGACATGGGTAGGCAGACCGTTCCATAAAAATGGAGCTCTATAGGAGAAAGCCCTGCCTCCAGCTGTTTGCTTAGAAATTCTAGGGACAATTAGGAGGCCTGCATCTTGTGACCGTAGCGTATGTGTAGGTATGTACGGCAGGACCAAATCAGAGAGATAGGTAGGAGCAAGCCCATGTAATGCTTTGTAGGTTAGCAGTAAAACCTTGAAATCAGCCCTTGCTTTGACAGGAAGCCAGTGTAGAGAGGCTAGCACTGGAGTAATATTATAAAAAAATTTGGTTCTAGTCAGGATTCTAGCAGCCGTATTTAGCACCAACTGAAGTTTATTTAGTGCTTTATCCGGGTAGCCGGAAAGTAGAGCATCGCAGTAGTCTAACCTAGAAGTGACAAAAGCATGGATTAATTTTTCTGCATCATTTTTGGACAGAAAGTTTCTGATTTTTGCAATGTTACGTAGATGGAAAAAAGCTGTCCTTGAAATGGTCTTGATATGTTCTTCAAAAGAGAGATCAGGGTCCAGAGTAATGCCGAGGTCCTTCACAGTTTTATTTGAGACGACTGTACAACCATTAAGATTAATTGTCAGATTCAACAGAAGATCTCTTTGTTTCTTGGGACCTAGAACAAGCATCTCTGTTTTGTCCGAGTTTAAAAGTAGAAAGTTTGCAGCCATCCACTTCCTTATGTCTGAAACACATGCTTCTAGCAAGGGCAATTTTGGGGCTTCACCATGTTTCATTGAAATGTACAGCTGTGTGTCATCCGCATAGCAGTGAAAGTTAACATTATGTTTTCGAATAACATCCCCAAGAGGTAAAATATATAGTGAAAACAATAGTGGTCCTAAAACGGAACCTTGAGGAACACCGAAATGTACAGTTGATTTGTCAGAGGACAAACCATTCACAGAGACAAACTGATATCCTTCCGACAGATAAGATCTAAACCAGGCCAGAACTTGTCCGTGTAGACCAATTTGGGTTTCCAATCTCTCCAAAAGAATGTGGTGATCGATGGTATCAAAAGCAGCACTAAGGTCTAGGAGCACGAGGACAGATGCAGAGCCTCGGTCTGATGCCATTAAAATTTAATTTACCACCTTCACAAGTGCCGTCTCAGTGCTATGATGGGGTCTAAAACCAGACTGAAGCATTTCGTATACATTGTTTGTCTTCAGGAAGGCAGTAAGTTGCTGTGCAACAGCCTTTTCTAAAAATTTTGAGAGGAATGGAAGATTCGATATAGGCCGATAGTTTTTTATATTTTCTGGATCAAGGTTTGGCTTTTTCAAGAGAGGCTTTATTACTGCCACTTTTAGTGAGTTTGGTACACATCCGGTGGATAGAGAGCCGTTTATTATGTTCAACATAGGAGGGCCAAGCACAGGAAGCAGCTCTTTCAGTAGTTTAGTTGGAATAGGGTCCAGTATGCAGCTTGAAGGTTTAGAGGCCATGATTATTTTCATCATTGTGTCAAGAGATATATTACTAAAACACTTGAGCGTCTCTCTTGATCCTAGGTCCTGGGAGAGTTGTGCAGACTCAGGACAACTGAGCTTTGAAGGAATACGCAGATTTAAAGAGGAGTCCGTAATTTGCTTTCTAATAATCATAATCTTTTCCTCAAAGAAGTTCATTAATTTATCACTGCTAAAGTGAAAGTCATCCTCTCTTGGGGAATGCTGCTTTTTAGTTAGCTTTGCGACAGTATCAAAAAGGAATTTCAGATTGTTCTTATTTTCCTCAATTAAGTTTGAAAAATAGGATGATCGAGCAGCAGTAAGGGCTCTTCGGTACTGCACGGTACTGTCTTTCCAAGCTAGTCGGAAGACTTCCAGTTTGGTGTGGCGCCATTTCCGTTCCAATTTTCTGGAAGCTTGCTTCAGAGCTCGGGTATTTTCTGTGTACCAGGGAGCTAGTTTCTTATGAGAAATGTTTTTAGTTTTTAGGGGTGCAACTGCATCTAGGGTATTGCGCAAGGTTAAATTGAGTTCCTCAGTTTGGTGGTTAACTGATTTTTGTCCTCTGGCATCCTTGGGTAGACAGAGGGAATCTGGAAGGACATCAAGGAATCTTTGTGTAGTCTGTGAATTTATAGCACGACTTTTGATGTTCCTTGTTTGGAGTCTGAGCAGATTATTTGTTGCAATTGCAAACGTAATAAAAAGGTGGTCCGATAGTCCAGGATTATGAGGAAAAACATTAAGATCCACAACATTTATTCCATGGGACAAAACTAGGTCCAGCGTATGACTGTGACAGTGAGTGGGTCCAGAGACATGTTGGACAAAACCCACTGAGTCGATGATGGCTCTGTAATTACCAATTGGGGAGAAAAAGGAGTCCAAAAAAAAGTGAATGCTGACTCACAGCAGGCTGTAGATACATACATGTTTACAGAGAACGCACGTCGCTCACTGTATAGTACAGTGTTCCAGAAGAAACAGAATGTACGCACTTTCTCTCAATGCTCTCTTACCCTGTTTCGCTCTCTTGAATGTTCGTGTTTTTCTCAGTTGCTGTTTTTTTTGTCAATCCTTCAACCCCCTCCCAACTAGCCTATAATCATGTTTTCTCTCCATTTATGTGTTAACATATTTATGTTTTATGATTCAAATATATTTCTTTCCATAGCTGTGGGAAATAGGGGTGCTGAGGGTGCTGAGGGTGTAAAAATATATACATACAACCCCCCAAAAAAAAAAAAAAAATTAACACTTTTCCACAAAAGTAGTGCTCTGGTATTTTACTACTCATGTATTACTGGCCCGGTTGGCACCCCCACCCTAAACATCTTCCCACGGCTATGTTTCTGTCGGTCTGTTTTTGTCGCTCGTTCAAATCCCTCACCCTCTATATTCACACGTTCTCGCCATGTATGTGATAACTTTTATGTTTTATTATTCAAATATATATATTTTTGTCTAGCAAATATATTTCTGTTTCTTTGTTTTTGTCCTTCGTTCAACCACCTCACCCTCTTTATTCACGTGTTCTCTTCATGTACAGTACGTCAGTAAGTCAAAAGTTTGGACACACCTACTCATTCAAGGGTTTATCTTTATTTAACATTTTTCTACATTGTAGAAAACATCAAAACTATGAAATAACACATATGGAATCATGTAGTAACCATTTTTTTAAAAACAAATCAAAATATATTCTTCAAAGTCAGCACCGTTTCCCTTGCGACAGCTTTGCACACTCCTGGCATTCTCTCAACCAGCTTCACCTGGAATGCTTTTCCAAAAGTCTTGAAGGAGTTCTACATATGCTGAGCACTTGGCTGTGTTTCCTTCACTCTGCAGTCCAACTCATCCCAAACCATCTCAATTGGATTGAGGCAGGGTGATTGTGGATGCCAGGTCATCTGATTTTTTAATTTTATTTTTAGGCAAGTCAGTTAAGAACAAATTCTTATTTTACAACCCCAGCCAAATCCTCACCTAACCTGGGCGACACTAGGCCAATTGTGTGCCGCACTATGGGACTATAGATCATGGCTGGTTGTGATACAGCCCGGGATCGAACCAGGGTCTGTAAGTGGTGCTTCCAGCACTGAGATGCAGTGCCTTAGACCGCTGTGCCACTCAGGATCCAACACTCCATCACTCTCCTTGTTGGTCAAATAGCCCTTACACAGCCTGGAGGTGTGTTGGGTAATTGTCCTGTTGAAAAAACAAATGATAGCCCCACTAAGCGCAAACCAGATGGGATGGCATATCGATGCAGAATGCTGTGGTAGCTATGCTGGTTAAGTGTGCCTTGAATTCTAAATAAATCACAGACTGTGTCTTTTATTTAATTTAACTAGGCAAGTCAGTTAAGAACAAATTCTTATTAACAATGACAGCCTACACCGGCCAAACGCGAAACTGTGCAACACTGGGACAATTTTGCACTGCCCTACGGGACTCCAATTCACGGCCGGTTGTGATACAGACTGGTATTGAACCAGGGTCTGTAGTGATGCCTCTAGCACTGAGATGTAGTGCCTTAGACCGCTGTGCCACTAGGGTGCCCTAAGAAGGATCTCAAATATAAAATACATTTGACACTTTTTTGGTTACTACATGATTCCATTTATTATTCAAAGTTTGATGTCTTCACTATTATTCTGTAGAAAATAGTAAAAAATAAACCTTGAATGAGTAGGTGTGTCCAAATTTTTGACTGGTACTGTATGTGGTATAATTTTTCTGATTTTAATATACTCCTCTCTGGGTGATTGCCAGGCAAAGCGATAGAAGAGGGAGCACAGAGGAATGTCTTGCCATGATGATCCTCCACGATGTTGCTAACCCAATACATGTAATCATCACAGAGCTGAGTAGGGCAGAGAGGGGCCTGTAAGCCTCACAGCTGTAGCATGAGGGTTGCGTTCCAAATGGCACCCTATTCCCTATATAGTACAGGGCTCTGGTCAAAAGTTCTACACTAGGGAATAGTGTGCCATCTGCCTAAGAGATGCAGCTGCTCTGCCTCCCCACCACCTGTCACAATACATAAATCCACATGATTACCCAGCATACAGGAGAAGTCCTGAGAATATTGGGCGACGTTCCCATTAGGTCCCTTAAGGGTTTCGGCGCAATGAACCAAGAGGTTCATGTCGCGATGCCATGAACCACGGCGATGCCGTGAACCAAGAGGCTATGAGTTCCAATCCCGGACACATTAAATAATAAACACTGTATGAATAAATATACACAATATAAACACTGTATGTTAAAAGCACTGTTTGTGTGTGTGTGGGGGGGGTGTCCCTAGCATTGCCAAAAGACAAAGAGCTGTGATTGGATCAGGGGTTCACCAATCAGGGTCTTGATGGGCTTGGCAACAGTAAAAAGGGATGATATGTAATGAAACTATGGTGTGTGTGCCCTCGGCGGGGGGCGTTTCTTTGCAACCATTAGGTGACGTCCCCGGGAAAAACCAGGGACTAGACAAAACCATCAGGGGACCATGACACAATGTCCCAAGAACGACCTAAACAATGTTTTCGGGGACATCCTGTGACCAACCGGGAACTATACAAAACCTCCAGGGGACCATGACACTTTAGGCGACCATTTCGTGACATCCTATTCACTCATTTTTGTTTGTATTGCATGCAGTCTGTGGCCTATTGCAAATCCTCAACCCTTCGTGATTGACTAAGCAAAACCCTTGGGAAACATGCAAAGCCTATAATCTAAGGTCCTGCCCAGTACACTATCAAGATGTTACCCCTATCTGTGTTCTGAATCACAGCTATGTTCCTATCAAAATGGGAAAAAGAAAATTAGATGTAAAAGTGGTACCAATCAAGTAAAAGTAACTGCATGTACATACCAATCCTATGATATGGTATATACATGAGTCTGTTTTTCCTCTCTGGTTATTAGACGACAATAAGATCATGCTTTTCTCCTATTTGGGAAACAATTATCATAGTTCATACAAAAAGTGTTTTCCCTATCCGATTGAGCTTAAATAAAATGGCCCTAGAATCATGTTCCCACTAGCTATTGTAGTATATCAGGAAATGTGGATTATGTCAACGTTAGGTTGTGTATAAACCGCCTGTTTTGGCTCGGTGGTATTTCTATTTGGGTATGATTAGATAGGATCATTTTAAGCCCTTTTGCATTCCACTAGACAGGCTGTTTTTGTCAATGTTTTTCAGCGGTGCAGAATTTCACATGAAATTAGAGAGCAGGGCCTGATAGGGCTAGCCTGCCATAATCCTAATTTCTTCAATTAAATATCATGTTATGTGTTTGGGATATTGACATGTGGAGTGTGGAAACTAATAGAGCTGTGTAGTGTAAATAAACATAGGAGAGGATGCAGAGAGAGAGAGAGAGAAACATAAATCAGTGTAGAAATATCATAATTTATTTTATTATAAGTCGTTTTTGTAACGGTTTTCTAGTGGTGATGAAGGAGAGTCGGACCAAACTGCAGCGTGTCGATTGAGATTCATGTTTAATCAAATAAAGAAACACGAACACTACACAAAACAATAAACGTAATCGAAACAGCCTATCTAGTGCAAACTAACCGAGAGTACACATAGGACACTAAGGACAATCACCCACGACAAACTCAAAGAATATGGCTGCCCTAATATAGTTCCCAATCAGAGACAACGATAAGCACCTGCCTCTGATTGAGAACCATTCCAGACAGCCATAGACTTTGCTAGATTACTCCCTCTAAGCTACAATCCCAATACCACCACCAAAAACCCCAAGACAAACACACCACAATTACAAAAACCCCATGCCACACCCTGGCCTGACCAAATACATAAAGATAAACACAAAATACTTTGACCAGGGCGTGACAGAACCCCCCTAAGGTGCGGACTCCCGAACGCACAACCTAAACCTGTAGGGGAGGGTCTGGGTGGGCATCTGTCCGCGGTGGCGGCTCTGGTGCTGGACGTGGACCCCACTCCATAATTGTCTTAGTCCACCTCCTTAGTGTCCCTTGAGTGGCGACCCTCGCCGCTAACCTTGGCCTAGGAAACCTAACAACGGGCCCCACTGGACTGAGGTAGCTCGGGACCGAGGGGAAGCTCGGGACCGAGGGGAAGCTCGGGACCGAGGGGAAGCTCGGGACCGAGGGGAAGCTCGGGAGTGAGGGGAAGCTCGGGAGTGAGAGGAAGCTCGGGAGTGAGAGGAAGCTCGGGAGTGAGAGGAAGCTCAGGAGTGAGAGGAAGCTCAGGAGTGAGAGGAAGCTCAGGCAGGTTGATGGATCTACCAGATCCTGGCTGGCTGGTGGTTCCGGCAGATCCTGGCTGACTGGCACTTCTGGCGGATCCTGGCAGACTGGCGGATCCTGGCAGACTGGCGGATCCTGGCTGAATGGCGGATCTAACTGATCCTGGCAGACTGGCAGATCCTGGCCGACTGGCAGATCCTGGCTGACTGGCAGATCCTGGCCGACTGGCAGTTCTGGCGGATCCTGGCAGACTGGCGGATCCTGGCAGACTGGCGGATCCTGGCAGACTGGCAGTTCTGGCGGATCCTGGCTGACTGGCGGATCCTGGCTGACTGGCGGATCCTGGCAGACTGGCGGATCCTGGCTGACTGGCGGATCCTGGCTGACTGGCGGATCCTGGCTGACTGGCGGATCCTGGCTGACTGGCGGATCCTGGCTGACTGGCGGATCCTGGCAGACTGGCGGATCCTGGCAGACTGGCGGATCCTGGCAGACTGGCGGATCCTGGCTGAATGGCGGATCTAACTGATCCTGGCAGACTGGCGGATCCTGGCCGACTGGCAGATCCTGGCCGACTGGCAGATCCTGGCCGACTGGCAGATCCTGGCGGATCCTGGCAGATCTGGCGGATCCTGGCAGACTGGCGGATCCTGGCCGACTGGCAGTTCTGGCGGATCCTGGTCGACTGGCGGATCCTGGCCGACTGGCGGATCCTGGTCGACTGGCGGATCCTGGTTGACTGGCAGTTCTGGCAGATCCCGGCTGACTGGCGGATCTGGAAGAGTCTGATTGACTGGCAGATCTGGAAGAGTCTGGTTGACTGGCAGATCTGGAAGAGTCTGGTTGACTGGCAGATCTGGAAGAGTCTGGTTGACTGGCAGATCTGGAAGAGTCTGGTTGACTGGCAGATCTGGAAGAGTCTGGTTGACTGGCAGATCTGGAAGAGTCTGGTTGACTGGCAGATCTGGAAGAGTCTGGTTGACTGGCAGATCTGGAAGAGTCTGGTTGACTGGCAGATCTGGAAGAGTCTGGCTGACTGGCAGATCTGGAAGAGTCTGGCTGACTGGCAGATCTGGAAGAGTCTGGCTGACTGGCAGATCTGGAAGAGTCTGGCTGACTGGCAGATCTGGCGGCGCTGGGCAGCCTGGCGGCGCTGGGCAGACCGGCGATGCTGGGCAGACCGGCGACGCTGGGCAGACCGGCGGTGCTGGGCAGACTGGCGGTGCTGGGCAGACTGGCGATGCTGGGCAGACTGGCGACGCTGGGCAGACTGGCGGTGCTGGGCAGACTGGCGATGCTGGGCAGACTGGCGGCGCTGGGCAGACTGGCGGTGCTGGGCAGACTGGCGGTGCTGGGCAGACTGGCGGCGCTGGGCAGACTGACGGCGCTGGGCAGACTGGTGTGCTGGGCAGACGGGGGCACTGGCGGCGCTGGGCAGACTGGCGGCACTAGCTGCTCCATATAGGCTGACAGCTCTGGCGGCTTCTTACAGACTGACAGCTCTGGCGGCTCCGTGCTGACTGGCTGCTCCTTGCATCCTGGCAGCTCCTTGCAGCCTGGCAGCTCCTGCAGACTGACAGCTCCGTGCAGACTGACAGCTCCTACAGACTGACAGCTCCGTGCAGACTGACAGCTCCGTGCAGACTGACAGCTCCGTGCAGACTGACAGCTCCTTGCAGACTGGCTGCTCCTTGCAGACTGGCTGCTCCTTGCAGACTGGCTGCTCCATGCAGACTGGCTGCTCTATGCAGACTGACATCTCTGGCTGCTTCATGCAGACTGACAGCTCTGGCTGCTCCATGTAGGCTGACAGCTCTGGCGGCTCCATGCAGACTGGCAGCTCCTTACAGACTGGCAGCTCCTTGCAGACTGACAGCTCCGTGCAGACTGACAGCTCCGTGCAGACTGACAGCTCCGTGCAGACTGACAGCTCCGTGCAGACTGACAGCTCCTTGCAGACTGACAGCTCCTTGCAGACTGACAGCTCCTTGCAGACTGGCTGCTCCTTGCAGACTGGCTGCTCCTTGCAGACTGGCTGCTCCATGCAGACTGGCTGCTCTATGCAGACTGACATCTCTGGCTGCTTCATGCAGACTGACAGCTCTGGCTGCTCCATGTAGGCTGACAGCTCTGGCGGCTCCGTGCAGACTGGCAGCTCCTTACAGACTGGCAGCTCCTTGCAGACTGGTAGCTCCGTGCAGACTGGCAGCTCCGTGCAGACTGGCAGCTCCGTGCAGACTGGCAGCTCTGTGCAGACTGGCAGCTCCTTGCAGACTGGCAGCTCCTTGCAGACTGACAGCTCCTTGCAGACTGACAGCTCCTTGCAGACTGGCTGCTCCATGCAGACTGGCTGCTCTATGCAGACTGACTGCTCTATGCAGACTGACAGCTCTGGCTGCTTCATGCAGACTGACAGCTCTGGCTGCTCCATGTAGGCTGACAGCTCTGGCGGCTTCTTACAGACTGGCTGCTCTGGCGGCTCCGTGCAGACTGGCAGCTCCTTACAGACTGGCAGCTCCTTGCAGACTGGTAGCTCCGTGCAGACTGGCAGCTCCGTGCAGACTGACAGCTCTGTGCAGACTGACAGCTCTGTGCAGACTGACAGCTCCTTGCAGACCGGCAGCTCCGTGCAGACCGGCAGCTCCGTGCAGACCGGCAGCTCCGTGCAGACCGGCAGCTCCGTGCAGACCGGCAGCTCCGTACAGACCGGCAGCTCCTTACAGACCGGCAGCTCCTTACAGACCGGCAGCTCCTTACAGACCGGCAGCTCCTTACAGACCGGCAGCTCCTTACAGACTGGCAGCTCCTTACAGACTGGCAGCTCCTTACAGACTGGCAGCTCCTTGTAGACTGGCTGCGCTGAACAGGTGGGAGACTCCGGCCGCGCAGGAGAGGAGAAAGGCTCTGGCTGCGCTGAACAGGCGGGAGACTACAGCAGCGCTGTAGAGGAGAAAGGCTCCGGCAGCGCTGAACAGGTGGGACGCACTGTAGGCCTGATGCGTGGTGCTGGCACTGGTATGCCGTGCATGCTATGCCAAGCCCACACCTTTCTTTCTACTCTGTCCAATACATCCTCCACACTCTCAGACTCAGCACTCTGCTTCGCCGACAGCTCCAAATCCATCCATGGCTCTGCCCAGGGTCCTTGTCCGTCAAGGATCTCCTCCCAAGTCCATTTATCCAAAGAGTGCAGCCTCTCCCAATGCTGCTGCTGCCTCTGTTGCTTCTCCTGCTGCTGCCTTTGCTCCTGCTGCTGCCTTTGCTGCTGCTGCTGTTGCTCCTGCTGCACCTGTCGCTTCTCCTGCTGCTGCTGTTGCTGCTGCCTCTGTTTACCACGCCGCTTGGTCCTTGGTTGGTGGGTGATTCTGTAACGGTTTTCTAGTGGTGATGAAGGAGAGTCGGACCAAACTGCAGCATGTCGATTGAGATTCATGTTTAATAAAATAAAGAAACACGAACACTACACAAAACAATAAACGAAACCGAAACAGCCTATCTAGTGCAAACTAACCGAGAGTACACATAGGACACTAAGGACAATCGCCCACGACAAACTCAAAGAATATGGCTGCCTAAATATGGTTCCCAATCAGAGACAACGATAAGCACCTGCCTCTGATTGAGAACCATTCCAGACAGCCATAGACTTTGCTAGATAACCCACTAAGCTACAATCCCAATACCACCACCAAAAACCCCAAGACAAACACACCACAATTACAAAAACCCCATGCCACACCCTGGCCTGACCAAATACATAAAGATAAACACAAAATACTTTGACCAGGGCGTGACAGTTTTTGTATCATGACATTGCATTGGAAGATCATAAGGAGTTGGATTACATTTTGTTGTAAGATGGAAAAGGGCCATCCAATGGAATGGAAATAACTTGAATGAAAAACTAAAATAGAAAGCTCAGAGTTCAAAGATCATGATAACAAATACATTTCCATTTGTGTGTGTGTGTGTGTGCGTGCGTGCAGTGTGTGTGTGTGCAGTGTGTGTGCGGTGTGAGGTGTGTGTTTATGTGTGTCTGTGCATGTGCGCATATGTAGGTGCTCGGAAGTCAGACGGACAAACAGACAGGACATCGAGGGATCTATCCCCTTACACAACAACAACTAGCAACAAACAACAACAACCCTGAAATAACCTCACCTCAGCGGCGGCCGTCCGTAGCAGCCAACGGCCTAATCACTGGTCATCTCCACCATCACAGAATGGGAGGAAAGCTATAAGGGGAACTAGGGAACACTCAATACAGACGGGTAATAAATCCTGACACTAGCGTGTCTGACCCCCCCGCCGTTAATGAGATCGAAAGGCACCTATTAACAGTCTGCCAGCACGGTTAGCAAAGTCCCTCTGCCAGGGGAAGCAGCAGGGTCTGGCTGTTTAGATGAGCATCCCTTCGTGGGGCTTTAGCTATAGCCAGCCAAAGATTGGTAGTAATATGCTGTAAGTAACTATGTGGTTAACATTTCAGAGTATTGCAGCTCCAGGGTGATACAAGAATATGGACTAATTTAGGACTAATGTAAGCATTTGAATTGTGTTCATGTGCTGAGCCCTGTCTTTGGCTGTGTCTGAAATGGCACCATATCCCCTATATAATACACTACTTTTGACAAGGGATCTATATGGGCTCTGCTCAAAAGTAGTGCACTATATAGTGCAGGAGTGGGCAACTGGCGGCGGCCTGCGGTCCCCCTTTAGTAGGTTTTTTTTTGGGGGGGGGGACTCAGTCGGTCTCAACTTACTGTTGAGAGTTAGAATAATGGAATACACAATGTGCAATTTCTAAATGTGGTTGTGCATCAGCAGTCACTCAATTAGCCCATGTCAGCGAAAACATTTTAGATGGGGGCCAGCTATCTAAACTTGTGCTAAGCCTGGTCGAAATACCGACCGGGGGTGGGGCCCATTGATCATATTAAAAACTGCAAACAGGGAATACGACCATTTCAGACGTAGCCTTTTGACCTATATGGACCCTGCTCAAAAGCAGAGCACTACATGGGAAAAAGGGTGCCATTTCAGATGCTGCTTGTTTGTTTTCATTCGATGCATAGGATTAGTTTATCGGGCCTCCCTGATAACCAAATGATGGCCCCCAGTTTCAGGAAGTCGATTGGTCTCCAATCTAAACTGGCAAACTGGATTAGTGGCACTGTGTGTGTGTGTGTAAATGTGTGTGTACGTTAATTACACAGAGCATATGTGAGCGTATTATTGGAGCCTCTAAAGATTTTTATAAATAAAATAAACAACATTAAATCTGAATTACCATTCAACTTTTTTTTAGGTTAATCTCATTTTAAGGAAATGTTATGTGGCCTTCCATGGCTTCCAGTTTCACTGGGGTATAGAAATTATGTAAAATAAAAAACATGAGCTGGCGCCGACCCAGAAAGATTATTTTGTGTGGAGGTGCTAACGGCGAATAACCTATAAACTATCAAAAGAAAGAGAGTTGCACACTCCATATATAAACTCCCAGTAATTTATTGGGTATTTACCAATGTTTCGGCATCACTATGCCTTCTTCAGGGTCACCATCACTGTGCCTTGTTCAGGGTCACCCGATAAATTACTGGGAGTTTATATGGCGTGTGCGACTCTATTTATTTTGAAAGTATAAAAATGAGGTAACACACGTGCAATCCCTTTGTCTTCCATCACCATTGGGAAAGGCAAAGAACTCAATGAAAAAAGAGAAGAATGGTGTGTGACTTTTATAAATCAATCAATAATAACAACTGAAAAATCTAATATACCACTTACCACTATTAGGGCGACAATTAAGACGTTTAAAACCACTGGAACAGTGGTAAACTTGCCTGGTAAAGGATGCATACATACAGTGTGGATGGTTTGGAAGTTAAAGAATAGTCCAAGGGCCATGTTAATAGGCTATTTCTTCTCAACTTCTCAACTTCTTCTATTTCTTCTCCCCATTGAACACCTGTGGTTTGAATAGAAGAGGGCAGTCCATAAGCCCAAAGCGAAAAATATCAAGGATCTGGAAAGAGTCTGTAAGGAGGAAGATCCCTCCCTCTAAAGATCCCTTCCAATGTGTTCTCCAATCTCATAAAATATATGTATAGAAAAAGGCTAAGTGCTGTTTTCCTCAGAAGGGGATGGTGAACATTGAATAGTCCTGAGCCTTCTTCTTTCCGAGAATCCCATCTAATGTACCCATCTAACTACATCTAATGTACTAATGTACACTCACTAATGTATTCTATACATATTCAGGTTATGAGTTGTCATTTAAACCAATGCCCTACATTCAATAACCATTAAGCCCAGATGATATTTCAAAACAAGTATTTTGTTTATGCCAGGCAAGCCCATCTGATATTCAAATCAGGGGGCCCCCTTTCCTCACAGTGTTGCACCCATCTGGTGTGGAGCCGTAAGAGATGCAGTATTTGGGGGCATAAAGGTCAGCTACTGCAGCCACAATGACATTGAAACAGCATCCTACTTTAGCCAAGGACCAACCAGCATAGGCAAGATGGTGCCGCAAGTAAGAACTTCTGCTGAGAAACACTTAAACTGTCCACCAAATATTTCTTAAAGGATTATGAAGCTGTTAAAAGAACAGTGGAATCATAAGAGACTTGTGACGCAAATGAGAGATTCATGTTTCGGGCACAGCATGACGACAGGTTCACCGCAAACATTTAATCACAGCACCATAATTACTGAATTATTAACAGTTAATCACTGTAAGACATGACTGACACATGGATACATCAGTGCCAATTAGTCTGCAGCCCCTCTTCTAGTGGTTGGGTCATTTACATATTTGCTTTCATGTCTGATTAGCGTTTACTGATGTCAGGTATACAGCTAGCCAGACTGGGACGTGACTGGAAGGTTGATTAAAGCGCGTACGGCAGCCATAAGCAGTGTCTGCAGCCTTTTCTGGGTCAATCTCATTGGCCTTTCCTTGATTCCTCGCTTCCTTTCTCCTCGCCTCTGAAGGGAAAAGAGAGGCACTGAAGGGAAATGTGAGACGTGGTGAAGGATAGGTGGAGGAAGGCTAGAGACACCAGCAGTCCATAAAGCATTGGTCATCTTGTGTCAAGGCCTTGTGTTCCGAGAGGCATGGTTGGGTGAGTAAGTGAGTGATGCCCACCTACTATTACTTTCTAAAAGGTTATGTGGGGCACACACTGCCTCACAGGTTAACATTGGAAACCCATGTCATCCCTAGGTAGCTACCCCAGCCATACATGCACTGTGTCTGGGTTGGGTAGGTCATGCTCAGGGTAGCAGATGGGAGTATAGGTCCTCAGTGATGGATTTCTAAAGGGATTGATTTGAATGAGAATCACCCCATACTCATTATCAGCTTCCAATGAACACCCAGAACTAACATTTTGCGTAATTGCATCAGATGATCGATTAAGTTCTGGGGGAGATGTATTAGAAAATGTACTAACAGGACTAGCACAGTCTCCAACCCTCTGAACAGAAACTCAGAGGCAGTTTTGGGTAAGTGTACAGGCCAAATGCCTGTACATCTGCAAAATCGTGATTTGTCCAAATGATCGGTGAGTAAAAGACAGCGTACCGGAACAAAGTTCCTTGTTAGTTGTTGCAGAGGGTAAATGAGCAAGACAAAAGATTTAGCTGCCTTTGAACAGGGTATGGTAATAGGTGCCAGGTGCACCAGTTTGAGTGTGTCAAGAACTGCAATGCTGCTGGGTTTTTCATGCTCAAAAGTTTCCCATGTGTATCAAGAATGGTCCACCATCCCCTTAACTGTCAATCATCCATGTCCCTGCTGCTGTGGGTCTCTGTTATGGGTTGTATCTCTATCTATAGGCCCTTATTCATCATTCACTCTTGTGGTCACATTAAAGAAAGACAAAGAGGCCGTTAATGGCTATGTCAGATGAAGGACAGCTCATTGATTGGTCAGTGATTGAGAGGCTAGCCAGCTGTTCTGGAGGTGACTGATTGTGTTAGCAAGGGCAGCAGAGTATTTAAGAATAACCCGTTTGTTTACATGCTATCAAGTTATATAGCAGTTATTTTCAGGCAGTGGGTGTAACCTTGTCCCACTGATCTAAAAATATTCGGATACTTTCCACCAACAGCCCCCCGTCCACATGCATGCACTTGCAGGGGCACGCACACAGAAACACACAGGCACACACACACACACACACACACACACACACACACACACACACAATATACAAAGCAATACTACAAACAGCCAACAATTGATGAATGCCCAAGGATACAAATAAGCTGCTGCTGTTGCAAAAAAGTTAATTATCTTAATATCACATTCTCCGTTGTTGTGTTATGAAATTATTTACAACTTCGGCTGTGGAAGAAAAATACAGATGACTGGCCTGATTGTAAAAGATGAGAAAGGCTGTTGGTGACATTTCCCTCTCAGCATTCAGTTGTTTCCCTTAAATCGTTAAAATACAGGCGGGAGCTGGAATAGTGTCAAGCCAGCATCTAGAGTGTGAAGTAAGCACATTCTTTAATCCTGCTGTCCCATAACATAATTCCCTTGTGGGCCATGGCAGGTTGTTGTTGAGGGTAAGTTTAGGAGAGTTTAAAGTTTAACCACTTGTGCCTTAATCATACGATCTGAGGATACTGACCCCCTCAGTCATCCATATGGGTCCCGAACATTGTGCCAGTGTGTGGTGGGCTTAAACCTACACTGGGGTCAGACCAAGAGACTTCACCCAGAGAGAGCGCCAGAGAGGGCATCAAGGGGGGTATTTGAGTCCATGGGGACCCTATGACATAATTTTGTTTTAAGGGGACCCTTGAGCTAGCGTATTCCCAGATCTGTTTGTGTTGCCTTGCCAACTCCTATGGTCATTGTTACACCAAACATATCTGGGACCATGCTACTCTTGGGCCCTTTCGTTCACTGTATAATCCTACTGAGGATAGTGCTAGACACTTGACCACGACTTCCTCTTGCTGTGAGCCATTTTACACCTCTGGGATTGGTCTATGGGGGAATTAACTTAGCACAAGGGTGATTTAGCTTTACTGGCATAAGCCCGCTCTAGAAGTAGGGGTGGGTCACCTGGTTAATATCCCCAGGGAGGAAGCCCACTGTTCAGGTAGGGAGAGCTGAGGTCCTCCAGAGCTTATCCTATGGATGGGAGGTACAGTATATGATAGGACTGCACGATTTTGACAAACTATCTAATTGCAATTTTTGTGGGCAGATATTGTAATTGCGATTCTGAATTGTGATTTTCAAAACACTTAGGTGAAAACCTAATTCCATCCGACATGGTTAAAACAAGTGTCAGGGTAGAGAGCATCACTTCTAAAATGAGTTCATATGAATTTATACATACTGTGCTAACTGAATACAAAACTAAATGAAAAAAAACATTTTCCAACACTGTTACACATATGATAATAGATAAGATTATTGAACCTACATATACATATTAACAAACATACATTTTTAACAGGATCATTAAAATATAATGTGCAATAAGCGCAGCCCTTGTTCATTAATTAACAAACATTGAATTCATATTTCCTATTTACCAATCATTATTACAATTGAAAATATGAGTCTAAGTGCCTTAAAAACCTGTAGCACGTAGCCTAACGATTGCAAGGTGCAGCCTGTGTCCAAAACAATGGAGTCTGGTCCATTTAATGTGACGGTCTTTAAAACATTTGCTCCGCTATCCTGATGTACACTTGCTGCTCCTCAATCAGGCCCCAGTCATTCTCTCAACCCAAGAGCAATGTTTTCTCCCATGTGATCTCTGGAGAAGTAACCAATTATGTTTGCAAGCACCGACCGTTCAGTTGAAACTCCTCAGCAATGAAGTCTACTGTCAAACTAATGTACAGTAGGACTCGGTTGTTTTACTAGACCAGAGGTCTGTTGTAGTCTCGTAGTAAGCCGCCATTGTAAATGACAGCCTACAAATAAGAATTTGTTCTTAACTGATTTTGTTCTTAACTAGGCAAGTCAGTTAAGAACAAATTCTTATTTACATTGATTGCCTTCCCCAGCCAAATCCGGGCCAATTGGGAGTCCCATAGGGCGGCGCACAATCACAGCCGGTTGTGATACAGCCTTGGATGGAACCAGGGACTATAGTGACACCTCTTACACTGAGATGCAGTGCCTTAGACTGCTGCGCCAATCGGGAGCCCAGATAAAGACTTGCCTAGTTAAATACAGGTTAAATAAAAAATAAAATAAATACAAATAAAGTGACCTAATAATCAACATGTGTGAGCTCTGTTTCAACTTCTCCCTTAATTTTGTTTTACAGTATTGGGATGGTGACTTGGGAGATGGAATCTTGTATCGGTGCTGTCCAGCTTGTTTATCATCCTCTTGAAGCTGTCTTTGCTGACTGTGAAAATAAGAACCATTTTTTGGGCTGTGTGATGCCCATGTTGACGCCAATGCGCCCCACAGTTGTGTCAAGTTAGCTGGATGTCCATTGGTGGTGGACCACTGTTGAGGCTGAAAAACCCCATTAGAGTTGCAGTTCATGACACAAACCGGTGCGCCTGGCACCTACTATACCCCGTTCAAAGGCACTTAAATCCTTTGTCTTGACCATTCCCCCTCAATGTCACACATACAAAATCCATGTCTCAAGGCTTAAAAATCATTCTTTAACATGTCTCCTACCCTTCATCCACACTGACTGAAGTGGATTTAACAAGTGACATCAATAAGGAATCATAGCTTTCACCCGGATTCACCTGGTCAGTCTATTACATGGAAAGAGCAGATTTTTCTTACTAATTTGTATACTCAATGGAGGTGATAGCCTCTGTGATTTATGTGTCTGTGGGATGTTTTGAAAACTAATCGTCAATCAATGCCTGTTTAATGTAGGTGGCTGGCTGTGGCTGAGGGGGGATTGTCGTCGTAGGGGATTGTTCTTCAGGTTATTGAATACATTTGTTGTCGTCACAACTCTGAAGCACTTTTTATACAACACTTGCATATGGTTAATATCTGTTTGCCTATAGCCGAAATACTGCCATACCACTGAAAATGCTTTGGCTCCAAATCAAACTCGATTAGCAGTCGCAGCACTCATTTTTCTCGAGGTTTATTGAGGTAAAGCTCTCGCTCTCCTCTCTAGCATCTAACTGCGCTTAGGACACTTGTGATTGGCCGGCATGTGCATGCCATGCAAAAACTGAGAAAGCCTGCTTGGTCAGCAATCAGGGTATCCCAAACTCCCTCCTCCGGGACAACAAGGGGTAGACATTTTTGTTTTGGCCCTAACACTACACAGTTGATTCAAATAATCAACTAATCATCCAGCTTTGATCATTTTAAATCAGATGTGTAGTGTTAGTGCAAAAATGAAAATGATCCCTTGGGATCCCAAGGACCAAGTTTGGGAAACGCTAGCGCTGCTCATTGGAAGAGGTGCCATAGTATAGTTTTTGTTATATTAATGGAGTGTCAAAGGAGAATCGCAGCCTCTTGCGATATGGATATTGCACATGTCAATATTGCAATTCGATCCGAATTCGATTAATCGTGCAGCCCTACTATACGGATTGGCAAATATGCATGCTTACTAGTGTAGCGCAAATAACATATTACATCTAGACGTATTCAGCTGCTGTGCAAATGCAAAGACAGTGAGAAGTACAAACAGAAACATTTTACACTACAGTGCTATCTATACCCCTTTCCAATCAATTTACACTGACAAACACAATACAAACTTCTTTGGCATGTGTGGGTGAAGAGAAACTTATTGTAGAAAACACACAGCATTTATGAATACAATACATGGTAAGAAAACAGAAGCATGGGAGTCATACAGTAAGTCAATATTTAAGTCAAGATCAGCCTGCTTTACTTACAGTGGATATAAACAAATGCAAATTAATTACTTAAAAATCATACGTGATTTTCTGGATTTTTGTTTTCGATTCCGTCTCTCACAGTTGAAGTGTACCTTTGATAAAAATGACAGACCTCTACATGCTTTGTAAGTAGGAAAACCTGAAAAATCAGCAGATAATCAAATACTTGTTCTCCCCACTGTATGTATGTATGTATGTATGTATGTATGTATGTATGTATGTATGTATGTATGTATGTATGTATGTATGTATGTATATATGTGTATATGTGTGTTTCAAAGTTTCTTCAAGTGCAGTCACAAAAAATATAAAGCGCTATGATGAAACTGGCTCTCATGAGGACAGCCACAGGAAAGAAAGAACCCAGAGTTCCCTCTGCTGCAGAGGATAAGTTCATTAGAGTTAACACCACCTCAGATTCCATCCCAAAATAAATGCTTCACAGAGTTCAAGTAACAGACACATCTCAACATCAACTGTTCAGAGGAGACTGCATGAATCAGGACTTCATGGTCGAATTGCTGCAAAGAGACACCTACTAAAGGACACCAATATGAAGAACAGACTTGCTTGGGCCAAGAACCAGACACAATGGACAATAGACCAGTGGAAATCTGTCATTTGGTCTGATGAGTCCAAATTTGAGATTTTTGTTTCCTACCGCCGTGTCTTTGTGAGACGCAGAGTAGGTGAACGGAGGATCTCTGCATGTGTGGTTCCCACTGAAGCATGGAGGAGGAGGTGTGATGGTGTGGGGGTGCTTTGCTGGTGACACGGTCTGTGATTTATTTAGAATTCGAGGCACACTTATCGCTGCAGAATGCTGTGGTAGCCATGCTGGTTACGCCATCCCATCTGGTTTGCGCTTAGTGGGACTATAATTTCTTTTTCAACAGGATAATGACCCAAAACACACCTCCAGGCTGTGTAAGGGCTATTGACCAATAAGGAGAGTGATGTTGCTTTATCAGATGACCTGGGCCCCGTTTCAGAAAGCGGATTCGGTGAAAACTCAGTTGACTTGAGTTGTCGGTTTCACAAAGCCAGTTCAGCTTAACTCCGAGTCAGTCACTATGGCAACATACTCTGTTAAGCTAACCTGCTCGCTGGCAGGTTTTCAACTAACCCCGAGTTTCTCTTTATCTGAAGCCTGCAGACTGAAGGTGGTGTCAGACATGGCGTGTCCTTTTCTTGAAGAGCCAGTTGATATAGAAGCACAAATACTCTGCATAAATATCAGTCGGGAAGAGGGTGATCAGACTCCGCTTGCATGTTTTACCATTCCCTGATGATTATCTGTTTGAGCGTATCCATTTTTCTGCACAATCGATCATTCATCTGAACAATATTCTCAGCCTTCATATCATTCATATGACACATCGTGGACATGCTGTCAGTACGGAACAGATTCTTTGTGCTGCACTTCGTTTTTTGGGGGAACTGGAGTTTTCTAAACTTAGCGGGGGAAAAAACGTCCTCTCACTGTCAACTGCGTTCATTTTCAGCGAACTGAACATGTATAAATATTTGTATGAACATAAGATTCAACAACTAAGACATAAACTGAAGAAGTTCCACAGACATGTGACTAACAGAAATGGAATAATGTGTCCCTAAACAAAGGGGGGGTTCAAAATCAAAAGTAACAGTCAGTATCTGGTGTGGCTACCAGCTGCATTAAGTACTGCAGTGCATCTCCTCCTCATGGACTGCACCAGATTTTCCAGTTTTTGCTGTGCGATGTTACCCCGCTCTTCCACCAAGGCACCTGCAAGTTCCTGGACATTTCTGGGGGGAATGGCCCAATCCCTCACCCACTGATCCAACAGGTCCCAGACGTGCTCAATGGGATTTAGATCCAGGCTCTTCGCTGGCCATGGCAGAACACTGACATTCCAGTCAGGAAATCACGCACAGAACGAGCAGTATGGCATTGTCATGCTGGAGGGTCATGTCAGGATGTGTCTGCAGGAAGGGTACCACATGAGGGATGAGGAAGTCTTCCCTGTAATGCACAGCGTTGAGATTGCCTGCAATGACAAGCTCAGTCCGATGATGCTGTGACACACCGCCCCAGACCACGACGGACCCTCCACCTCGATCCCGCTCCAGAGTACAGGCCTCGGTGTAAGGCTCATTCCTTCGACGATAAACGCAAAGTGTTTTTCAGAGTCAGTAGAAAGGCCTCTTTAGTGACCTAAGTTTTCATAACTGTGACGTTAATTGCCTACCGTCTGTAAGCTGTTTGTGTTTTAACAAACGTTCCACGTGTGCATATGTTCATTAATTGTTTATGGTTCATTGAACAAGCATGGGAAACAGTGATTAAACCCTTTACAATGAAGATATGTGAAGGTACTTGGATTTTTACAAATGAACTTTTAAAGACAGGGTCCTGAAAAAGGGACATTTCTTTTTTTGCTGAGTTCATATATAGAACATTTCTGGTCCCAGTCCATCCCAGATTGTCAGGTAGGGAGCTTAGTTTAATCAACTCAAGACAAACAAACAAACACCATCATATGCACGGCACAGTTCTAGACAGACACTCAGGCATGTAAACCGCTTACTAGAACACTTGTTCCAAAGGCAAAGGTGACAGGTGAGTAAAGTGGCCACAATAACAAGTCACTCAGCCCTAGTTGGGATTCTGAACATATTGAGATGTTTATGTTCTAAATTCCCAGATAATCAAAATGTTCGAAGAACATTTAGTAGTGGATGTGTGACAATGTTGTTTAAAATGAAGCACAGTTGTTTGAAATCTCATCAGGGACTCACCAGTACATCAATTCTGTTCAATTTCTTAGTCAAGGTGGCAACATAATGTCTTTGGGGTAAAGAGGATATTTTGGTTCTTTGGCCATATTCTTAGTCCTCCATCATTCAATAGGAGCTCTCTAAAAACAGTCCCTACACTACACCCTTGTGGTAGCATTTTACAACATATGTTCAATAACAACATGGTGACTTTAAAATGTAAAAAAACATGTTATTCACAGAAAGCTGAAATTCAATAACTATTATTGGAGGTAGAATGGCTTTAATTTAGGCAGATGGTAAACAAAGATAAAGAAATAAAAAGGTGTCTGAAATGGCAAATGCCACAAAAATCAAGTGAAACTGCATTTTTCTATCACAGACAAACAGCTCAGACAAGTGACATTTTTGTGCAACTCAGTCCAAAAATTCCCCAAGATCAGAATTGACTAAAAAAAACATTAAAAAAGTGACATTTCCTTTTTAGTGTGAAACCATAAAATGAAATCTGAACAGCAGTGACAGACTACTGGACTTAATTAGAGAATTAGCACATTATGCCATGGTGCAGAGAGAAAAACGTGAAGTTTTCTAATGCTATTCTACGCATTCTGTCATGAGGCTAAGAGCAAATTTTGACAAATAGTTTTAAAGCCAATTTCCTACAATTCCACACTTTCGCCATTGGGCAGATTTGTTTTGTTGGTATTTTATAGCGCATCTCATTTTGTTCACATTTTGCCATGAGGTTAAGATAATTTTGCAGTTTTAAACCTAATTTCCTACAATTCTACACATTTTGGTATCATATGCAACAAAAACATGGGTTAGGGGCACAGGGCACATGCCCAGTGCCTGTTCGGTAATCCGGCCCAGCTCAGTTGAGCTCACTTGATGAGTAATCCCTCTGTATTAAAGTAGAAACAATGTGGGTGTACGTACGTGTACGTCTGTGAAAACCAACCCCTAAAACCTGGGAAGATTCTCAATTGCATACTCCTCGCATCCTCTCTCCATCTCAAAACCTATTGGAGGAGCTGGTCAGAGGGAAGGGACCTCTGGCTTTCTCATTCAATGGGTTATGAGAAGAATACTAGGCGAGAAGAGGCGAGGAGTATTCAATTGAGATTCTCCCCAAGACTTCTTCCTTGTCGCCTTCAGCAGGCTCTGGGGTAAACGTTCCCCAATGTACAGATCTAGGATCAGCTTCCCCTCCCACAATCCTAACCTTACCCATTTGTGGGGAAAATGCAAAATAGACCCAAGATCAGCACCTTGGGGCTACTTCACCCTACTCCGTTCAGCAGCAGCCCCCCTTGGTTTGCTTGCTGGACAACGGCCCATAGTCCTCCAGGTCTATGGTGGGTGAGGCCTCGCTCTCCGACCTCATCCTCAGGATGGACGGCAGCACCATTTCGAACAGCGTCTCAAACAACTCGTCCACGTTGGCACCCGTCTTGGCGCTCGTCTCAAAGCACATCCTCTCTGCAGGCGGGCTCAAACGCTCATCCAGCGCCTTGTACCGGAGGATACGCTGGTAGAGCGCCACGGCGTCTTCCTTTCGAACCTCTCGGTTGGCCACGGGGGAGACCGTAGTAGAGGAGGCTGGAGGTATGAGGTGGCAGGCATAGTGCGGTGTGTGAATGGTGAAACCCCCCTCATAGTCTTCTTCCACATTGGGGGGGTCAGTAATGTCAGCCTTGTTGCCCACCACGGCGTAGATGCAGTCGTGATTGGCTGTGTCGGTGAGAGACAGGAAGCGCTCCTCCAGCTCGGCCAGGCTCTGCCAGTTGGTCACGTCGTAGGTAAGGATGACAGCGGACGCGCCCCGGCAGTACATGGAGCCGAGCCCGTGGAACTGCTCCCGACCTAGTAGTGAAACATTAAGCATGTTTAGATGGTTACAGAGTGTAATGAATCAAGAAGGGAGTGAGCTTGTCCAAGGTAGTCTGCGAAACCTCAACCTTCTGGGTTAAAGACTTGCACGCTAACAACTGCGCCATGAAACTCATCTCTTGCGGGAGTCAATATGAAGTATTTTTAAATCTGCCACTGAGCAAGGTAGTTAAACCACTGTTCCCGGGCACCGAAGACGTGGATGTCAATTAAGGCAGCCCCCCACATTTCACAGACACATTTCAATTGAAGGCATCCAGTTGTACAACTGACTAAGTATCCCCCTTTCCCTTATATGCGTTTATGAATGCACGGTCGCTACACAATACATGAGCAGACAGAAACTTTTACCATATATACCCATTTGTATTATGCTGTGGGTATTCCACACACACACAAAAGCTACTGGTTGCTGTATTGAATGGAAAAATCCAGTCACTCAAGATAACCTCTTATCTTCAGTTTAGCTCTGTATGTAAAGTAGGCCTAACTACTGTGACAAGCACTACCTCCACCCATTCTTTCCTCACTGTAAACAAATCCGCCCCCCAAAAAATATATATTTTTATTTTTCTTGAAACCCTACTGTGAATTTGGAAAATAAATATTGATGCTTGCGTCTGTCAACAAATGACGCTTGATGGGTATAGCCTAATTAGTTGCAATTAGTCTCTGTGCACTTAAAAATGCAAAAATAAAAGTAGAAATTGACACTGCACTTTCCCCATGTGCTATACTAGTACTGGAAATAAAATAAATCATATAAAATACCTACCTGCGGTGTCCCAAAGCGATATGTTGTAGGGTCCCCACTGCTTTAAGTAGAACGCACCGCCGACGGTACTAATGGTATCATTGAACTTTTTATCCATGTACCTGTGTAACAGAGAGGTCTTGCCAACGTTCATGTCCCCCAATATAACCAGTTTCACGTCGGGCCTCCTCGCCCTTTTCATTTCAGGCATGGTTCTTTTCATTCTCCGCCTAGACACCCGAACAGGCGACACGATCTCAAAAGTGCAATTGACTTTCATTAAAAACGTATTTGATAAAATTGTCAAAGCAATTAAGATTCCCTACTGTTCCAGTCTGTCAGGTGGCCTTCGGTTTTGACATGCATAGAACATGTGTAGGTCTAAAGCGAAAGAATGCATAGGATTTACCACACCAATCGTGCGTCAACTTCTACCCATTTAGCATCCACCGCAGAATAAAAGGCATATGACTCGTTTCTACATGAACGGATATATCAATGAAATTGTGAAACAGCTTGCTCAATGATCAGAGTTCACTCAGAAAATGACGACAGGGGAAACTTGTGCGAACGACTGCTGGAAGTTTTAAAGCAGTATCTGGCCAACGAGCATGCAGGAACATCAATCAAATAACTGAGATTTGATTGGAAAATGTAAATGTACTACACCAGCCCAGAGGGTTTTCCCTTTATATTCGCATGGGTGTAGCTATTGTATTTGTTGTGCTATATTTGTCTTGTGACCTTTATTTGATAACAATTAATAAACTTGAGAAATCACAAAGGTTGGCATCTTTTTACTTCTATATTTCCACCCCCTCTAATGTGTGTGTGTCGATGAAATCAGTAGCAATTAGTATAATGTAACAACAGAAAGACAAACACTGAACAAAAATAGCAGGCAAAATTCACTGGACAACGTTGGAGGCAGCTTATCGTAGAAAATTTAACATTAAATGATCTGGCAACAGCTCTGGTGGATATTCCTGCAGTCAGCATGGCAATAACATGCTCCCTCAACTTGAGACATCTGTGGCATTGTTTTGGGTGACAAAACAGCACCTTTTAAAGTGGCCTTTTGTCCCCAGCACAAGGTGCACCTGTGTAATGACCATGCTGTTTAATCAACTTCTTAATATGTCACACCCGTCTGGTGGATGGATTATCTTGGCAAAGGTGAAATTTGAGAAAATAAGCTTTCTATGCATGTGGAAAATGTCTTTCATTTTCTATTTCAGCTCATGAAACATGGGACCAAGACTTTACATGTTGTATTTATATTTTGTTTTAGTGTGTAATAATTTAAATGCCATTTTGCACAGGAATAATTTGACAATTCTGATTTCAAAAGATTTACATATTTGATAAGTCATTCCCCTGAAATTCATTTGACTTTGAATCAAGTAGCTTAAGGTGAAAAATATTTTACAATAACAATATTCTATATACAATTCTATCAACACTTTATTGCAAACCTAAGTATAATTTTATGACAATCCCATTTATAACTATGCGATAGTATCATTTCCAATGCCAGTGATATAGTCCAACCTGCCCTATGACAAATTCCATTATACCAATCCTTCCAAAGTCTTGAGGAAACAGTCAACAACATCATAGCAGCTCCAACCCACAATTCCATGTCTCCCAGTCTTTGTGGTAGTCCTCAATCTTCATCCAAACCAGGGCATACAAAACTCAATCTAAGCTCATTCTATTTGCAATTCTGTTCTATTATTTCTTGTCCTGGCCAGCTGGCCTCTTCTGCGAAATCTCCCACGTGGAGTTGGGGCCTCTGTCCTGAATCCAGAAAAAAAAGAACAACTTGAGTCATAATGAAGGAATGTCACCCAGTTAAACCTCTTCATACTACAAACACTCAAGTCTTTCAAGCAAGTTATAACAGTATGGTTTATTTTGCAATATCAGTACATAGCTATGCAGGATGTATTTTTAGACACTAGATGGCATAAAGTGTTCAAATTCTTGGATTAGTTTTAGCCTATGGTTTTACTTTTGGGGAAAAATATTTAGTGTTAAATGTGATTTTTTTTTCTCCATTCAAATATTACTTGCCTAAAGGAAATCTGACAATGAAATGCTGAATGAGAGGTCATCCAGTGCTTCCAAAACTTTCTTTACTCATGTCATTCATATTCCATTCACCCAGCTCAATGTAACATCGATAGGTTTAGGCTACTACATGATACTTGAATTTGCCCTATACCCATCATGAGGTTGCAACAACCTAACCTACATATGTAAGTTTATAACGTATTAACATAGGTGCACAGGCGGTTGAGAGAAAGGTGGCAGTGACATTCAATACCGACTTGCACACTCTTACCTGCATCTAGCGGATCTAGGGTGTACTCATTAGACCAAACATTTGTTCCGTTTTACAACCAAAACAAGAGTTTCTATTGCAGGTCGGTCCATCCTGTTTACTTACGTTTAAGAAAAGTTTTGCAACAGAATTGGCAGAAGGAATACACTCCTGATCACCCGCACACACAGTTCACTTTCATAGCAGCCACATACAAACAGCATCATCACCTTGCTCGATGTATAATTCCTTCTCGCATCTCACCTTTTCTCTTCGCTTGTGGACCTTAGTGCACAACAGCTGTCTGTGACCCAGTGAAAAAACCTCTCCGAGATAAACTTTCATAACATACCCGCTAACCACTACACACAGCCTACAATTATCACCATATTAGCTCATTTCAGTCAACATAGCTACTAGAAGTAACGCGTTAGTAAACACGCTACAATAAGCTTGGGTGTTATCCAGATTTTATACTGCTATTCTGCCATTCCGGGATTTACGCTATTACCAGTTTAGTATACAAGGGGGCACTAAAAATACAAAAAGTCCATTGGGCGTCTATTAACAAAATGCTAACAAAATTAGCACAAGTAATTTGCACAGTTTCTCTCGTTCATTTTAGCTTGTAAATGTCCACACTTTTGATTGGTCGGATAACGTGTCAGTTAATGTTGCAAGAGCTCTGATATGTTGGAGGACGTCCTCTGCATGCCGTTATATGGAAGGGGGTGAGAACCATGAACCTCCTAGGTTTTGCATTGAAGTCAATAAACCCAGAGGATGGAAACTAGCTGTTCTCTGGCTACACTACCTGAGAAAGTGCTGTTGAGGCTACTGTAGACCTTCATTTAAAAAAAGATGTTTTAATCAGTTATTTGGTGTGAAAATATTTAGTATAGATTTATCTAAAAAGGATAACTTTCTTAATGTTTCACTATTTTTATGAAACTCACTGAGTAGGATCGTCTTCCCCTTCCTCCTTTGAGGAGCCCCCACTGACATACACACGCACTAACCCTTATGTGCACTCCCATAGATGCAAGGTCTTTCCGCAGGGTGTCGCAGGCCTTGAGGAGGGGTAACTTTTCTGAGCATGGACTTGGACTGGCATGGGCGGGCTCTCCAGGGGGCGTGTCTTGCACGGACAAAGCGAAGGCCCGCACATCGCTACGGAAACGAGCCAACTGCTCCACCACGTTCTCTAGGGTCCCCGAAGAATCAACAGAATGAGCCTCCTGAAGATGAAGAGAGGTGAGATATGGAACAAGTAAACCAGTTAGGGTTATGGTCCCTTATGGTCCTGTGTGGCTCAGGTTTGTGGATTCGATTCCCACGGCGGACCAGTAGAAAAATGTATGCACTTACGTAAGTGTCTGCTAAATTACTAAAATGTCAAATGTTACATAAAATGGTTATAATTAACCTGATTTTAGGCCCATAATAGGTGCCATTTTAACCACAGAAAAAAGGTAACTTGCAACAAAAAGACAACATACTACCCCATACTATCAGTACTGCTGGCATTTATATCAAAGAGATGTTGGCAATCGTTTATGGACATTTACCATTAAAATGGTGCAGACACACAATCATATGTTGCATTGGAATAAGGCCGGGATTCAATCCAATCAGTGGTAGATCCGTATAATAGTGCGTCTTGATATTTAAATTCTATTTCTGATTGAGCCGACATGCTGCATTTACTGTGAATACGGTCTTCGCGAACGAGGGAACATTGCTTTAAAAGGTGCCAAGCTCGATCGGATTGAACCCTGGTCTTAGTGGTGCGCTGAGTATTTGAGGAGATACACTCCTATTGTGCTGTCATAATGTCAGTCAACTATGTGTTATTATGAACTTTAATCTCTGACCTTTCTGTCCAACAGGTCGACCCCCAGGACCTCAAAGACTTCCCTGATGTAGGCGAGGAAGGCCCCAAACACAGCTGGGCTCCTTGGTGATCTGTCAGGCTACTCAGACAAGGTACAACAAGTAACAGTGAACCATTCATCATACAGTACAAGCCATCCCCTTATGAAACACAGGAAAATCTACATTAGAAATTGTGTCATCTTTGTAACAATTCAATGCAATGTGTGAAGGTATGACTTGTGATTATGTTACATCTTATTCAGGTTAGTTGTGTGTTGACATGCTGAGACATTGATTTTCTTTGCCTGAAACTGTTCCTCAGAGTGGTACGCCACATTTGTCATGGTTCTCATCTTGACAGGTTACCTTAGTGATGGGCTGAAGATGGCGGTTCCCATGGTAAACAAGGCTCATGATGGCATTAACGACCCTTGGCGTATCAAAGTCATCTGCCAGTGCTCTGACAACGTTTGCTTTAGTTTCAGCTAACCTTGAAAACACAGACGCCAAGGAATTGGTGAAGGTTTATCTGCTTACCTTCTGAAGGACATGGGATGTGGTAGGAAAATTAACTGTTCAACCTGACCTATGACAGTTAAACATAGATAAGTGACCCACCTTGTGTAAAATATGCCAGTAAATGTATCACCCTGACAAAGGCGTCATCAGAAACTAAAATGGCAGTAATGTCTCAATGAACTGAGAATGCATGTGACTCTCCTGATGTGATGTTCCTGCACTAGAATGAATTTGTGTGTGTGTGTGTATATTCAATGCTGTACTACACTACATATAAAGTACAATAGCAGAAAGGAGATGTAGGCCCTACCTTTCCCATAATGCCCCCTCCTCCACAGCCTGGCACTGCAGCTGGCCCCTCATGTAGGCCTGGGCATCATGGGTGAAGGCAGTAATGGTTGCCAGGGAGCTCCGAGCTTCGTTCAAGCTGGCGTCACTGTAGTCGATTGCTGTGAAAAAAAAGAAAAAAAAAGACCTCAGAGCTCAACATCACTTGAGTAAAATGAAAACCAGTTTACCATCATAAAAACAACCAAAAAGGGTTCACACCTGATCTGTATTTGGTCAAAAGGCAGAACATTCGGAATTCATTGGCGGAGTAAGATTCTAGGAAATCCTACAAGTGAGAGAGACGAATACACATGAAGTACATATTACCTCTATTCGGAAGAACGAAGACTTGTTATAAAACAAATGACCTTTTCTATAGTGCAAGCCTGAAACCATTTAATAATGTTTATTTATTTAAAAGTAGTAATGTACTGTAGATCAACACTTTACCTTTATCGTTATATAATTATTCAAGGACTTTGACATTTTCTCAGCACTTCCTTTAAGATGTAAATGTCCTGCATAAGAAAATAAAGTCAAAGTAGAAATGCAGATATGAATCATCTCCTTTTGCCATTCTCCAACATTAGCCATGGAGGACGTAAGTAAAGCATAATCCATGTAAGTGGACATCACAGTCATGTTTATTATCTTTCAAACTAAATAATACCGACTTGGACATGTACAATAAGAAACAATCCTTTTCGTTTGCTATGGTATGCCCTACTGAATACGACCTACGTGTCACAAGACTGTGGAGTCCTACCTGAGTGCAGGAAGTAGTTCCCCCACTGGCCAGACTGGTGGTAGGCCTCACACTGGGCGATCTCATTCTCGTGGTGAGGGAAGGCCAAATCGATGCCCCCAGAGTGAATGTCCAGCTGACTTCCAAACACAGAGCTGGAGACCAGAAAGGTGAAAGTAAATCTTCAGAAACTGATCTATATGCATTCCCATATACTTTCGGCCCAAAGATACAGACATCAGGGGGATTATTTAACTACATACAGTGAACGCCCAACATATAAATTACATGGTGATAATAAAATGCATATTTTATCAGATTAACAGAAGCCATTGTAGGTAGGCAAATATTTCTTGATGTGACAGAGAATAAGTTGAAAACAAAAGCAAATACATGATGATGATGACCTAAAATAGCCTGATTCCAGATATGTTTGTGTCATCTTGCCAACTCCAGTGGTCATTTTCATTGGCAAGACAGCACAAGCAGATCTGGTACTATGTTAGTCCTAAATGATGAATATAGGGTTATTCTTCAATAACCAAGGGTTGGTAAAAATGACGTTGGCACCTGGCAATGGTGGAGCATTCGATGTGCCAGCCGGGTCTTCCCTTGCCCCAGGGAGACTCCCAGGAGGGCTCCTGCGGCTTGGAAGCCTTCCACAGGGCAAAATCTCGGCTGTCCCGTTTCTCTCTGTCCCCTAGGAAACAGTATGTTAAAGCTTAGTTCCTACCCAAAACATGTATCAGTTAGTCAATCATTTCCTTGCCTATGGTTTTGAAAAAGCATACTGTAGTCTTCCAAACACAAAGGAAGTACAATCTAAGATAGATGCCCTCAAACTCACTCAAATTATCAAGGAGGCTAGGAAACACTGTCACCACCGATAAATCCATAATAATCATCTCTCTGCGGCTGGCCATGCTTTCCTTCTGGCTACCCCAACCGCAGGCAACAGCTCCGCACCCCCTGCAGCAACTTGCCCAAGCCTCCCCAGCTTCTCCTTCACCCAAATCCAGATAGCAGATGTTCTGAAAGTGCTTCAAAACCTGGACCCGTACACATATCAGCTGGGCTAGACAATCTGGACCCTCTCTTTCTAAAATTATCCGCCGCCATTGTTGCAACCCCTATTACTGGTCTGTTCAACCTCTCTTTCGTATCGCCCGAGGTTCCTAAAGATTGGAAAGCTGCCGCGGTCATCCCCCTCTTCAAAAGGGGAAACACTCTAGACTAGAGGTCACCGATTAAGATTTTTCAATGCCGATACCGATTATTGGGGGGCCAAAAAAGCAGATACCGATTAAATCGGTCAATTTTTATTTATTTATTTGTAATAATGACAATTACAAACAATACTGAATGAACACTTATTTTAACTTAATATAATACATCAATAAAATCAATTTAGCCTCAAGTAAATAATGAAACATGTTCAATTTGGTTTATATAATGCAAAAACAAAGTGTTGGAGAAGTAAAAGTGCAATATGTGCTATGTAAGAAAGCTAATGTTTCAGTTCCTTGCTCAGAACATGAGAACATATGAAAGCTGGTGGTTCCTCTTCAATATTCCCAGGTAAGAAGTTTTAGGTTGTAGTTATTAATAGGAATTATAGGACTATTTCCCTCTATACCATTTGTATTTCATTAACCTTTGACTATTAGATGTTCTTATAGGCACTTTAGTATTGCCAGTGTAACAGTATAGCTTCCGTCCCTCTCCTCGCTCCTCCCTGGGCTCGTGACAGCAACACAACGACAACAGCCACCATCGAAGCAGCGTTGGACAAATACAAATACCTAGGTGTCTGGCTAGACTGTAAACTCTCCTTCCAGACTCAATGCCTCTTTGGCTGCCTTTCCTTCCAGTTCTCTGCTGCCAATGACTGGAACGAATTGCAAAAAAAACACACAAAAAAACGCTGAAGTTGGAGACATATCTCCCTCACTCACTTTAAGCATCAGCTATCTGAGCAGCTCACAGATCGCTGCAGCTGTACACAGCCCATCTGTAAATAGCCCATCCATTTCTACTTGCATATCATCATCTGCACATCTATCACTCCAGTGATAATTTGCTAAATTGTAATTACTTCACTACTATGGCCTATTTATTGCCTTACCTCCTTACTCCATTTGCACACACTATATATAGATTTTTCTATAGTTATTGAATGTACTTTTGTTTATCCCATGTGTAACTCTGTTATTTTTTGTCGAACTGCTTTGCTTTATCTTGGCCAGGTTGCAGTTGTAAATGAGAGCTTGTTCTCAACTGGCCTACCTGGTTAAATAAAAGGTGAAATATTTTTTTTTAAAGTATGACAAAAACATGTCACAATGAAGTGATGTAAACACGTACCAGGCTCACCAGTTGCATCTCCAGCACCCATAAGCTTGCCGTAACGGTCCCCGATGGACCCGATATCGAAATACACGTCCCCTGCAGCAGAATGAACACCCGGAATTCAGATCCTGCAACTATTTGCAAACTGATCTTGGCTTGAGAAAGTAACAACGAGAATGTATCAACAACGACTTTTACATATAGACATACCTTGTTTTGTGGCATAGGCGTGTTCATTTCTGATGATGCCCTCAATGAAAGCCACGATTTGAGGTATATTCTCAGTGACCCTCAAGTACACAGCAGGAGGAAGAACCTTGAAAAATATAAATAAACATGCATATCTTTGCCAACATATCAAAATATATGTGCAGTAATTAATCTATGCAGGGTAAGTACTATATATGCACAGCTAACAAAAGCTCAAATTTCTTCCACCCAGCAAACATTACATACTCACACACCTTCAGGGCTAACATGTCATTTTTAAATTCCTCCTCGTACATTCTGGCCAGGACTGTTGGAGATACGCTTTTCTGCAATGACATCAAAAATATAATCAAAGTACAAAAATTACATCAATATCATCAGCACAACAGCATCTCAATTATAAGGGCTGCATTGGATAATATGCCTACCTCCAAAGCTCTCCTAATGATTTTATCATCGATGTCAGTGATGACCATGACATGAATGACATTGATGCCAAAGACCCTGGATAGAACCCTCTGGATGATGTCAAATCTGACATAGGAACTATGAGAGATTAAAGTTCAGCCGTTTCAGTACAGCAAAAATCAACGTATGACATTTCATTTTGTATCATTGAAAATATACTTTGAGAGTGGGTTACCATGCATGCCCCAGGTGAGCATGGTCGTAGACAGTGGGTCCACAGCTATACCTGCAGTAACAGTACAAATAGTTACTACCGTCAATACCCGGTCAGCAGCAGTAGCTATATGAAATCCCATGTTTTCCATACCAAGTAGCAATTCCTTCCTGCGCCAATATCAGTGGTTCTTTCTGTTTGGTGAGGCTGTTGTAGGTCTTCAACCCCGTGTCGTATCCTGTTGGTCGAGTCCATTTCTTCCCCACCCCTGTACATGATGCACTGGGTCTGAAGATCAGTTTGCTTGGTGACACTAACGTTTGCCGAGTGTCCTTTGAGAAAGCATACCTGCTTCTTAATTTCAATAGAAGCGGCCTACATATTGTTATGCAGGGCCACATGGTTACAACTGAGTGCAAAAGAATAGGATGTACCTGGCGACGGAGCCACTCTTCCAGTCTCTCGTGTCAAGTGTGACAGACAAGTAGCTACCTAGCTTGACAGTTCTCAATAAAGCTATGTAATGTAGATTAGCAGGCAACTCAACTGCCACTTCCAAATGTGTCGTTAAGTCGTCCGTTGTGCCTGATCGCTACCTCGACATGCTTTAATATTTGATTGTAAAGTGCACGTGCATAAACCGAATATTGAAAGCTGCTGTACCCGGCGTAACAAAGTTGCATCCCGTTCACAACTAGCCTTGTACCACACATCCAGATCTCGCGAGTGCTTATTCTTCTTCTATGATTTAATGGTGGTCCGCAAACCAACGTTAAAGGTGTATGCCGCCACCTACTGTGCTGGAGTGTGTGGTCATTCACGGTTTATAACGTGAATGACCACACATAACTTCTAATAGACCCCTCCCCCATCCACAAAATCCTTTCCCAACCCGTCCAACCTGAATGACCCTACACTTCATACCAACCCTCTCTTCAACATACTTACAAAAATATAACAACACACTTGCTGTGGACTGGGGACAGCAAGGAGTCACCAATAGTTTTTTATTTTACCTTTATTTAACTAGGCAAGTCAATTAAGGTCAAATGACGGCCTACACACTGTCCAAACCCAGACGACACTGGGCCAATTGTGCGCCGCCCTATGGGACTCCCAATCACCACCGGTTGTGATACAGCCTAGATTCAAACCAGGGTGTCTGTTGTGATGCCTCTAGCACTGAAATGCAGTAACTTAGACCGCTGTGCCACTCAGGAGCCCATGTCCAATCAATTGAATTTACCATAGGTGGACACAAATCAAGATGTAGAAACATCTCAAGGATGATCAATAAAAACAGTATGCACCTGAGCTCAATTTCGAGTCTCATAGCAAAGTGTCTGAATACTTGTAAATAATCAAATCAAATGTATTTATATAGCCCTTCTTACATCAGCTGATATCTCAAAGTGCTGAACAGAAATCCAGCCTAAAACCCCAAACAGCAAGCAATGCAGGTGTAGAAGCACGGTGGATATGAACAACTCCCTAGAAAGGCCAAAACCTAGGAAGAAACCAGGTTATGAGGGATGGCCAGTCCTCTTCTGGCTGTGCCGGGTGGAGATTATAACAGAACATGGCCAAGATGTTCAAATGTTCATAAAGGACCAGCATGGTCAAATAATAATAATAATCACAGTAGTTGTCGAGGGTGCAACAGGTCAGCACATCAGGAGTAAATGTCAGTTGGCTTTTCATAGCCGACCATTGAAAGTATCTCTACCGCTCCTGCTGTCTCTAGAGAGTTGAAAACAGCAGGTCTGGGACAGGTAGCACGTCCGGTAGTCCTGGGGCATGGTCCTAGGGCTCAGCTCCTCCGAGAGAGAGAAAGAAAGAAAGACAGAATTAGAGAGCATACTTAAATTCACACAGGACACCAGATAAGACAGGAGAAATACTCCAGGTATAACAGACTGACCCTAGCCCCCCGACACATAAACTACTGCAGCATAAATACTGGAGCCTGAGACAGGAGGGGTCAGGAGACACTGTGGCCCCATCTGATGATACCACCGGACAGGGCAAAACAGGCAGGATATAACCCACCCACTTTGCCAAAGCACAGCCCCCACACCACTAGAGGGTGTAAGGTATCTGGTTTTTATTTTGAACAAATTAGCAAACATTTCTAAAAACCTGTTTTCGCTTTGTCATTATGGGATATTGTGTCAATTGATGAGGACATTTTTTTATTTAATACATTTTATAGTAAGGCAATAACTTTTAAAAAAATGTGGAAAAAGGGAAGGGGTCTGAATACTTTCCGAATGCACTGTAAATACTTATTCTCAGAGTCCCATCTCTTCTGCCACACATCTTATGTTTGGCCTCACCTCTACCCAGTGGAACATTAATATCAATTATATCTCGTTTTAAAGCTCTTTTGGCTAACTGGTCTACAATTTAATTCCTTCCACACCCAAATGTGCTGGGTCCCAGCAGAATCTCACTACTACACCAATTCTCTCAATTCTCCATAATAACATGAATACCTCCAATAGTAGGTCACTCCTATTCGATTTACCAGATGATAAACTATTCAATACATACAGCAAATCTGAGCATACTATAATTCTAAAAGGTTGCACTTCCTCCACCCACTGGAAGGCAACTATTATCGCCAATAGTTTAACTGAGTATACTGACAGTTCATCTGTTAGTCTTCTACATATCTGCACATCAAATTCAGGAACATAAACGCCTGCTACTGTGCGCCCACATTCTGAGTACTTGGATCCATCTGTGAAAAACTTCTGACAATGTAACTGTTAACCAGTTTCCCTCTATCCCTGACTTGTGACCAAACGTCCCTTTTCTCTACCAAGGTTAGATCAACAACAGGATCTGGGAGTAACCATGGAGGATCATCCCCTATCACCACAGAAGGGCCAACCTCCAACTCCTTCAAACCACTCTTATCAGTAAGCTTCCAAATGTCCAACCAAAACCACTGCCTGTCTACTAGTATATTCCCAACAGTCATCTAAACGTGTAGCAGTGGGATGCTCAACCTCACAGCTTTTCAACCTAACCCAAGGCAGCAGCTACTCTTCCTGGGGTCCAAACACACCAAAGCACCCATATTACATATAAAACAAAAGATACAACAGTGAACTGTTTGTAATGAATGAGCTAAAGATAAAACAGTACATCACATAACATCCCTACAGCACCACATATATCACCTGACCACACTACTGAACAGTAGTCTAGGTGCAACAATACCAGGGCCTGTAGGACTTGCCTTGTTGATAGTGTTGTTAAGGCAGATAAGCGCATTATTATGGACAGACTTCTCCCCATCTTAGCTACTGTTATATCTATATGTTTTGACCATGACAGTTTACCAACCAGGGTTATTCCAAGCAGTTTAGTCACCTCATCTTGCTCAATTTCCACATTATTCATTACGAGACGTAGTTGAGGTTTAGGGTTTAGTGAATGATTTGTCCCAAATACAATAGTTTTAATAATATTTAGTACTAACTTATTCCTTGATACCCATTCCAAAACTAACTGCAGCTCTTTGTTAAGTGTTGCAGTCATTTCAGTTGCTGTCGTGTATAGTGTTGAGTCATATGTAAAAGATGTACCAGAAAACATGAATGACTCCTTTACTAATAAACAACCTGAAATGGTTTCCTGTGTTGTTTCAACAGATGTTCATCCCCAAATAAGGTCCCAATTGTTTTGCTGTGTTTTATAATGAGCTATTTCGGATATTATTAGCATGTCATGTGGTTGTATGTAGCCTTTTGTCATGTGCATAATGTGCAGCAAAGTTAACATTGCTCGTTTCACCTGATCTACGGTGGGTTACACAGTGGAGCTACACAATTAATATTCCATAGAATATTTAAGATCAATGGCAAAATTAAATGGTTGTTAAAATATCACGGCGACGTCGCTTAATTTCTCCATCTCTGCATTACATCCTGGTATTTCTCGTTGAAAACAAAGAAAACAAAATGCTTGTTTAAAAATTATATATATTTTTTTTTATGAAGGTTGCCCTTTTTATTACAAGTGCAACAAAAAAAATGTCATTTTAAAAACCTGTGCTGATACTGTACATGAAGTCAGATGTGTTCTCGCTATATACATGTTTGAGACAGACATACACTGCCGGAGGCATTCATGCATATGGTGTGGTGGATTTTTTATTTATTTAATTTTTTATTTTACCTTTATTTAACCAGGTAGGCAAGTTGAGAACAAGTTCTCATTTACAATTGCGACCTGGCCAAGATAAAGCAAAGCAGTTCGACAGATACAACGACACAGTTACACATGGAGTAAAACAAACATACAGTCAATAATACAGTGTAAACAAGTCTATATACAATGTGAGCAAATGAGGTGAGAAGGGAGGTAAAGGCAAAAAAGGCCATGGTGGCAAAGTAAATACAATATAGCAAGTAAAACACTGGAATGGTAGTTTTGCAATGGAAGAATGTGCAAAGTAGAAATAAAAATAATGGGGTGCAAAGGAGCAAAATAAATAAATAAATTCAAATTAAATACAGTTGGGAAAGAGGTAGTTGTTTGGGCTAAATTATAGGTGGGCTATGTACAGGTACAGTAATCTGTGAGCTGCTCTGACAGTTGGTGCTTAAAGCTAGTGAGGGAGATAAGTGTTTCCAGTTTCAGAGATTTTTGTAGTTCGTTCCAGTCATTGGCAGCAGAGAACTGGAAGGAGAGGCGGTCAAAGAAAGAATTGGTTTTGGGGGTGACTAGAGAGGTATACCTGCTGGAGCGTGTGCTACAGGTGGGAGATGCTATGGTGACCAGCGAGCTGAGATAAGGGGGGACTTTACCTAGCAGGGTCTTGTAGATGACATGGAGCCAGTGGGTTTGGCGACGAGTATGAAGCGAGGGCCAGCCAACGAGAGCGTACAGGTCGCAATGGTGGGTAGTATATGGGGCTTTGGTGACAAAACGGATTTCACTGTGATAGACTGCATCCAATTTGTTGAGTAGGGTATTGGAGGCTATTTTGTAAATGACATCGCCAAAGTCGAGGATTGGTAGGATGGTCAGTTTTACAAGGGTATGTTTGGCAGCATGAGTGAAGGATGCTTTGTTGCGAAATAGGAAGCCAATTCTAGATTTAACTTTGGATAGGAGATGTTTGATATGGGTCTGGAAGGAGAGTTTACAGTCTAACCAGACACCTAAGTATTTGTAGTTGTCCACGTATTCTAAGTCAGAGCCGTCCAGAGTAGTGATGTTGGACAGGCGGTTAGGTGCAGGTAGCGATCGGTTGAAGAGCATGCATTTAGTTTTACTTGTATTTAAGAGCAATTGGAGGCCACGGAAGGTTTGTATGGCATTGAAGCTTGCCTGGAGGGTTGTTAACACAGTGTCCAAAGAAGGGCCGGAAGTATACAGAATGGTGTCGTCTGCGTAGAGGTGGATCAGAGACTCACCAGCAGCAAGAGCGACCTCATTGATGTATACAGAGAAGAGAGTCGGTCCAAGAATTGAACCCTGTGGCACCCCCATAGAGACTGCCAGAGGTCCGGACAGCAGACCCTCCGATTTGACACACTGAACTCTATCAGAGAAGTAGTTGGTGAACCAGGCGAGGCAATCATTTGAGAAACCAAGGCTGTCGAGTCTGCCGATGAGGATGTGGTGATTGACAGAGTCGAAAGCCTTGGCCAGATCAATGAATACGGCTGCACAGTAATGTTTCTTATCGATGGCGGTTAAGATATCGTTTAGGACCTTGAGCGTGGCTGAGGTGCACCCATGACCAGCTCTGAAACCAGATTGCATAGCAGAGAAGGTATGGTGAGATTCGAAATGGTCGGTAATCTGTTTGTTGACTTGGCTTTGAAGACCTTAGAAAGGCACGGTAGGATAGATATAGGTCTGTAGCAGTTTGGGTCAAGAGTGTCCCCCCCTTTGAAGAGGGGGATGACCACAGCTACTTTCCAATCTTTGGGAATCTCAGATGACACGAAAGAGAGGTTGAACAGGCTAGTAATAGGGGTGGCAACAATTTCGGCAGATAATTTTAGAAAGAAAGGGTCCAGATTGTCTAGCCCGGCTGATTTGTAGGGGTCCAGATTTTGCAGCTCTTTCAGAACATCAGCTGAATGGATTTGGGAGAAGGAGAAATGGGGAAGGCTTGGGCGAGTTGCTGTTGGGGTTGCAGTGCTGTTGACCGGGGTAGGAGTAGCCAGGTGGAAAGCATGGCCAGCCGTAGAAAAATGCTTATTGAAATTCTCAATTATGGTGGATTTATCAGTGGTGACAGTGTTTCCTATCTTCAGTGCAGTGGGCAGCTGGGAGGAGGTGTTCTTATTCTCCATGGACTTTACAGTGTCCCAGAACTTTTTTGAGTTAGTGTTGCAGGAAGCAAATTTCTGCTTGAAAAAGCTAGCCTTGGCTTTTGTGGATTGTGGATTGCAATCAACTGTATGGGGTCACGACACTAACAGTACAAGTCCAGTTGATTCTACTCTGAGGAAGAGCTGCATCTCAACCTCCCCAAAATATGCCCATGCACATCACTGACCACGTTTACATGCACTCCAATATCCCATTGTTATTCGGGATACTCAAGTATTCTGTTTTGACACATATAAACATCATATCCCGTTTACAATAACCCGAAAAACCTTGAATCCCGGTTATGAGAAACCCGGATAAAATGCTTGGGATATGCTGATTTTTAGACAGGATACTGTGGCATGTAAACATCTTATCCCGTTTACAGTTGTTTTTCACGGTCTGAGTAGGCTTAGTTTCGGAACTCATGGGTGTTGATGTTTTCATCTAATTGTCAAACAAATCACTTCAGAATGTAGGCTAGCTGAGCAGTTCCCCCATAATAATTTCTTTCACCGATGCTCTGTACTGGACCTTGTACTCTACTGGCTTAGGCTACATTTATCCCTAATTTAGATACATTTCTGCTTATAATATCTGACATTTGGTAGGCCATTTATTTGTCAACTGTAGTTAGATACATGCAGGTTCTCTTCCGTCATAACTTGTTGCAGAAGACTAAATCCAGAAGACTAAATAATGTAGTGCTCCCCAGAATAATGTCTTACATCAATAGAATTAATGCATTAGTATTCTAGTTAACACTGATGAAGTTGTATTTAGTTTACGGACCGAATAAATGCAACTCCAAAACAGCGGGAAGATTGTTCCTGTGCGAAATGTCCAAAGGTCTTCAGTTTGACCGGTTTCAACTAAATGAGAGGCTGAGAAAACGATGAAACAGGTTTCTGATAATACTTCAGTTAAACTTGAGGGCATATTGTATGTAGTTTAAATACTGTCTGCTTGCATATCTGCAAGTCTGCATGTATGTATTACAATTATACACGTCAACAGTGTTTACCACTCCTGCTCTGAGGTGGGGAGAGAGGTGTAGAAGACAGAAAGGGAAAGGATGTAAGAACAGTGGCAGACAGCATATGATTCATGAATTACAGTGCTACCCTAATATTCTCTCAGTTCATCACAATTGCGGTGTCTCCTAACCAGCCTTGGGCCCCCTGTTGGCCCGATGGTTATCATAAGAGCGGGTGAGGTGGCGATGACACGGCTGGCTTTCCTCTCTCACATCCAAACATACCTGCAGACGAGTGACATATGTAGAGAGAGAGAGCATGATTAAGCCTTGTTTTTTAAAATTCTAACACAGTCAGTCATCATAATCAGGAGGTGAAATACAAAACTGACCTTGGATCATTAACTCTGGGACTACTACATCTCTGTCTGTATTTCAATGTAAAACATCTCTTTAATAATAGTTCCTGTTGACCTGACCAAGTGACATCTCACAAATGATCATGCTGTGCCCTCAGTGTCAGCCAGTTCAGATGCGGGAGGGGTTCACCAAAACAGCTGATATAACCTAGAGGATTTAGGGAGAAGGGGGAGAGGGATGAAGTGAAGAAGAGAGACTTATTGTGTGTGTGTGGTCTCACCTGGTGTCCACACTAAGTGGCTACAGAGTACTTTATACTGAAAAACAGACACATGAGGACAAACAATAGAAGATAATGTCAATAGAAGATACTGTATGTGACGCAGACTCCTATCGGAGTGTACCTGAAACATTTAAATATAGAGGGCTATGTGTCTCACCACCATGGAAATCATGACTTGGCAGCAACAGCGCAACAGATAGTCCAGTGAAAATGGCTGTGTTCATGTGGTGTAAATCTGAAAATTAGCAGCTGACATCTTAAGTTTTTTTAAATTAATGCATGAGAGACAGGTTCCATGTACAACAAGACAGACAGAGATGGAGAAAAGAACACAGAACAGTTTAATTCATTATGGCCACTTTTGCCAGCAATAAAGCTTCCACGGCCTGTTCCTCGTACATCAGCTGATATCTCAAAGTGCTGTACAGAAACCCAGCCTAAAACCCCAAACAGCAAGCAATGCAGGTGTAGAAGCACGGTGGCTAGGAAAAACTCCCTAGAAAGGCCAAAACCTAGGAAGAAACCTAGAGAGGAACCAGGCTATGTGGGGTGGCCAGTCCTCTTCTGGCTGTGCCGGGTGGAGATTATAACAGAACATGGCCAAGATGTTCAAATGTTCATAAATGACCAGCATGGTCGAATAATAATAAGGCAGAACAGTTGAAACTGGAGCAGCAGCACAGTCAGGTGGAAGTTGAAACTGGAGCAGCAGCATGGCCAGGTGGACTGGGGACAGCAAGGAGTCATCATGTCAGGTAGTCCTGGGGCATGGTCCTAGGGCTCAGGTCAGTTGAAACTGGAACAGCAGCATGGCCAGGTGGACTGGGGACAGCAAGGAGTCCATGTCAGGTAGTCCTGGAGCTCAGGTCCTAGGGCTCAGGTCCTCCGAGAGAAAGAAAGAGAGAAGGAGAGAATTAGAGAACGCACACTTAGATTCACACAGGACACCGAATAGGACAGGAGAAGTACTCCAGATATAACAAACTGACCCCAGCCCCCGACACATAAACTACTGCAGCATAAATACTGGAGGCTGAGACAGGAGGGGTCAGGAGACACTGTGGCCCCATCCGAGGTCACCCCGGACAGGGCCAAACAGGAAGGATATAACCCCACCCACTTTGCCAAAGCACAGCCCCCACACCACTAGAGGGATATCTTCAACCACCAACTTACCATCCTGAGACAAGGCTGAGTATAGCCCACAAAGATCTCCGCCACGGCACAACCCAAGGGGGGCGCCAACCCAGACAGGATGACCACAACAGTGAATCAACCCACTCAGGTGACGCACCCCCTCCAGGGACGGCATGAGAGAGCCCCAGTAAGCCAGTGACCCAGCCCCTGTAATAGGGTTAGAGGCAGAGAATCCCAGTGGAAAGAGGGGAACCGGCCAGGCAGAGACAGCAAGGGCGGTTCGTTGCTCCAGAGCCTTTCCGTTCACCTTCCCACTCCTGGGCCAGACTACACTCAATCATATGACCCACTGAAGAGATGAGTCTTCAGTAAAGACTTAAAGGTTGAGACCGAGTTTGCGTCTCTGACATGGGTAGGCAGACCGTTCCATAAAAATGGAGCTCTATAGGAGAAAGCCCTGCCTCCAGCTGTTTGCTTAGAAATTCTAGGGACAATTAGGAGGCCTGCGTCTTGTGACCGTAGCGTACGTGTAGGTATGTACGGCAGGACCAAATCAGAGAGATAGGTAGGAGCAAGCCCATGTAATGCTTTGTAGGTTAGCAGTAAAACCTTGAAATCAGCCCTTGCTTTGACAGGAAGCCAGTGTAGAGAGGCTAGCACTGGAGTAATATGATCAAATTTTTTGGTTCTAGTCAGGATTCTAGCAGCCGTATTTAGCACTAACTGAAGATTATTTAGTGTTTAGTTTAGTATTTAGTGCTTTATCCGGGTAGCCGGAAAATAGAGCATCAACATTTTTGACCCCTTGATCAGCTCGCATCAATAGCGAAGCAGGCATTGTGACGTTCAACAATAAACTGGGAATAGGACGTTCGGAAGGCGAGTTGGTGCCACGGTGCTCAATATAGAACTAATAGGAGCCGACAGGTTGAAAAATGCACTAAAGTCTGTTTTTTTTGCGATTACTTCCGAACGACAGCAAGCAGCTGGGAAATATGGTCATATTATGAAACTGGGCTCCATGGCGGATGCAATTAACTAGTTTTTTTTTTAAATCAGAAAATAACGTTAAAAATTTCATGTGTCCAGCCTATTATCTACACGGATTTCAGAGCACTCTGGTCAGTGTACCAGAGTGCAGAATAATTACTTTACGAGCGCTCAACACCCGTTGAATATGGCCGGTGTCAGTAAATGTAGGAAAAAACGCGTAATTAAATTGTTTCCAGCAGCACATTTACTGTCACCAACGCTCTGGTTAACACAAACACTGCCTTAGCAGCTCTGCAAGGGCGAGTAAAATGGTCAGAGTGGTCTCATTTGTGTCTGGCAGTAGCTATCCAGCGTTATGGCCGTTGTAAGGCCAGAACGCTCAAATCAACCCTACACCTCGGCCCGAACGTCCAGTGTGCGCTCCGAGATAATAACGGTCTGAATTTACAAACTGACAATGCTCTGAATTTATGAGCGTCACGTTGTACAGCGCTATATTTTCTGTTCTACCAAACGGAAAAACAGAGGATTTTTCATGGAGTAGAAACACCATAACATTAATTAAATTAAAAGCAAGTACCAGTCAAAAGTTTGGACACACCTACTCATTCCAGGATATTTATTTGTTTTCTACATTGTAGAATAATAGTGAAGACATCAAAACTTTGAAATAATACTGGCCTCCCGCATGCCCTGCATTCTGTATTACAGACATGGCCTGCTCTCCCATATGTAAGGAATTAGGCACTTTCCCATGTTTACAACAGTATGTATTGTGGACTGCACAGTATCCTAATAAACAAATAAACACATTTCGTTAAAATAAAGATTTACAAAAATACTCTTTCAAAATGCAGATGTTGATTTAGTTATGGATCCATAACGAATTACCATGGGAATAAATATAACTGATTTACAGAAATATTGGAACAAAGTTGTCTAATGAAGGCAAACCATTTAGAATCCTCCAATCCTGTAGCCTACTGCCGACAGCGCCGTATTTTCCATTCCATCCTAACAGAAACCCTTAGGGTTTCGTTTTTCTTCTTTCTCTGAATGGAAACACCATAATATGAATCAAATTAATTTGGCCAAATTTCTTAAAATCAATCCCATATACTATGTTATTACAAGAAAGGTTTGAAATTCTCTGGTAATGCCAATACGGAATACTATCAAATGCTTCTCAAATATGCCCTCTGGTGGTCAAACTAGCAATAACGTGCAGTAACAGAAAGAATGGCTGAGAATTGAATGACGTGCCACAGAATGCCGGAGCAGCACGCAAGGTGTACCGCAGTATGACAACTTTTAAAGGAGGAACCACATATCAGGATGTTTCATCATGGACAAATATACATTCTACTATTTTTTTTCGTTGCTGTAGATGTTACTTTACGTATTGGAAAAGTGTTTATGTTGAACTCATGAGCTAGGGGCATGATTTTCCATGTTTGAAGCGGGCCTGTATAGGTGTATTTATTTGGGAAGACAGCTGTGCATGAATGCATCTCACCGTAGTAGGCTGCGTTTTGGTTATTTGGATCTCCATTCACCTTTAGTTTATGTACTCCCTGTTCACCCACGACTGCGTGGCCATGCACGCCTCCAACTCAATCATCAAGTTTGCGGACGACACAACAGTGGTAGGCTTGATTACCAACAACGACGAGACGGCCTACAGGGAGGAGGTGAGGGCCCTCGGAGTGTGGTGTCAGGAAAATAACCTCACACTCAACGTCAACAAAACTAAGGAGATGATTGTGGACTTCAGGAAACAGCAGAGGGAACACCCCCATCCACATCGATGGAACAGTAGTGGAGAGGGTAGCAAGTTTTAAGTTCCTCGGCATACACATCACAGACAAACTGAATTGGTCCACTCACACAGACAGCATCGTGAGGAAGGCGCAGCAGCGCCTCTTCAACCTCAGGAGGCTGAAGAAATTCGGCTTGTCACCAAAAGCACTCACAAACTTCTACAGATGCACAATCGAGAGCATCCTGGCGGGCTGTATCACCGCCTGGTATGGCAACTGCACCGCCCTCAACCGTAAGGCTCTCCAGAGGGTAGTGAGGTCTGCACAACGCATCACCGGGGGCAAACTACCTGCCCTCCAGGACACCTACACCACCCGATGCTACAGGAAGGCCATAAAGATCATCAAGGACATCAACCACCCGAGCCACTGCCTGTTCACCCCGCTGCCATCCAGAAGGCGAGGTCAGTACAGGTGCATCAAAGCTGGGACCGAGAGACTGAAAAACAGCTTCTATCTCAAGGCCATCAGACTGTTAAACAGCCACCACTAACATTGAGTGGCTACTGCCAACACACTGTCAATGACACTGACTCTACTCCAGCCACTTTAATCATGGGAATTGATGGGAAATGATGTAAATATATCACTAGCCACTTTAAACAATGCTACCTTATATAATGTTACTTACCCTACATTGTTCATCTCATATGCATACGTTGATACTGTACTCTATATCATCGACTGCATCCTTATGTAATACATGTATCACTAGCCACTTTAACTATGCCACTTGGTTTACATACTTATCTCATATGTATATACTGTACTCGATATCATCTACTGTATCTTGCCTATGCTGCTCTGTACCATCACTCATTCATATATCCTTATGTACATATTCTTTATCCCCTTACACTGTGTATGACAGTAGTTTTTTTGGAATTGTTAGTTAGATTACTTGCTCGTTATTACTGCATTGTCGGAACTAGAAGCACAAGCATTTCGCTACACTCGCATTAACATCTGCTAACCATGTGTATGTGACAAATAAAATTTGATTTGATTTACTGTGAACTAACTTTATTGAACTGATATTTTGTTTAATAGACCTACTACTTTGTACCATTGTTTTGTTCTGTTCGCAGTTGTGTCTGTATTCTAAGCCAAACTGCTATTCTGTTTTTTTGTTGCAGGCATGAATAACTAGGCTATCACTTTCAGCATTTAGTTTGCATTATTTTGGTAAGACAGCTGTGTGCGTGGCTGCATTCACAAAAACTATTTGTAATAGGTGAATTGCCCTATCTATCTTGTATATCTATCTATCTTGTATATAACCAAAACGGCCTTTCTGTAGCATGCTGTTCATTGTGCTGATACAGCGCAGCAGAGCTCAAATCAAACTTTATTTGCCACATGCGCCAAATACAACAAGTGTAGCCTTTACCGTGAAATGCTGACTTACTATCCCTTAACCAACAGTGCACATCAAGAAAAATAAAAAGTTTAACCAAGTAGGCTAAAATTAAAATAAATAATCAAAAGTAACAATAACGAGGCAATATACAAGGAGCACCGGTACCGAGTCAGTGTAGGTAACAAACAAACACAGAGTAGGAGCAGTGTACAGGGAGGGGCTATTTTGTACAGGGAGGTGGCTATTTTTATGAATTGTTCAGCAGTCTATTGGCTTGGGGGTAGAAGAAAATTACTATATGTAAAGATATAGAAAAAAAATAAAAGGCTATTGAAGCAAATAGCTGCATTTCTGATTCATTCTTGTTACATATATTTTAGTAGTCATTAAAGTGAAAAGGTGTTATTCTTATTCTATCATGAAATACTTATTTATGTGAAAAATCATTCAAACTTCAAAGAAAAAAGTGAATAATTTATGTAATGGTCCCTGTTGTTAGTGTTTTTTTAGGTCAGTGTGTTATGGGTGACAATGTATGCTTTCTGAGTGAGAATTGTTGCCAGTGTTATGGTCGAATGAGCTTATTTTGAGACATGTATAAAGTGTTTTGTGGTTTGATGCATGTTGGTAATGCAGACTGTGTGAAGAGTTTTGAAAAAGTCTCTTCAGTATTGACCGATGCTTGTTAGCAATTGAAAAAAAATCTAACAGGTGTGCCTTCTTAAAAGTTCATTCGTGGAATTTCTTTCCTTCTTAATGCGTTTGAGCCAATCAGTTGTGTTGTGACAAGGTGGGTGGGGGTATACAGAAGATAGCCCTATTTGGTAAAAGACCACGTACATATTATGGCAAGGACAGCGCAAATAAGCAAAGAGAAACGACAGTCCATAATTACTTTAAGACATGAAGGTCAGTCAATACTTTGAAAGTTTCTTCATGTGCAGTCACAAAAGCCATCAAGTCCCATGATGAAACTGGCTCTCAGGAGGACCGCCACAGGAATGGAAGACCCAGAGTTACCTCTGCTGCAGAGGATACGTTCAATAGATTTACCAGGCTCAGAAATTGCAGCCCAAATAAATGCTTCATAGTGCAAATAACAGACACATCTCAACATCAACTGTTCAGAGGAGACTGTGTGAATCAGGCCTTTATGGTCAAATTGCTGAAAAGAAACCACTAAAGTATACCAATAAGAAGAACAGACTTGCTTGGGCCAAGAAACACGTGTGCAATAGACATTAGACCGTTGGAAATTTGTCCTTCGGTCTGGAGTCCAAATTTGAGATTTTTGGTTCCAACCGCTATGTCTTTGAGAGACGCGGTATGGGTGAACGGATTATCTCTGCATGTGCATTTCCCAGCGTAAAACATGGAGGTGTTATGGTGTGGGGGTGCTTTGCTGGTGACACTGTCTGTGATTTATTTAGAATTCAGGGTATACTAAACCAGCGTGGCAACCAAAGCATTCTCTAGCAATACGTCATCCATGTGGATTGTGCTTAGTCCCACTATCATTTGCTTTTCAACAGGACAATGACCCAACACACCTCCAGGCTGTGTAAGGGCTATTTTACCAAGAAGATGAGTGATGGAGTGCTGCATCAGATGACCTGGTCTCCACAATCATTGAATATTGTAATAGCTTTCATTGTCTGTTTACCTGCCCCCTTTATTTATCCAACGGTTCTGACTTGTTGTACTGTAAGAACAGCCCATGTTCTGAATTCTGTTGTTGTATATTTCAAACGTGTTGAACAAATAGGTTATATTTACTACGTCCATCGTCGCTCGCTCATTAATGTCTTAATCGAAATCACGCATTTCCTATGTTTTTTTTAAAAAGGCAGTAAATGAAGCTGAATGAACAGTTTCGCTGCCAGACAAGGCTCCGCTGAAAGCCAGGTGTTGCGGTGGTAAGGTGTTGGGACTGCTGCTGGGACTCTAATGGGCCCTAATAGTTTGTGGGCACTGTTATAGTACGATTCATGTATGGTTTAGTGTTGTGGCTTTGCTGTCATGCATCCCACTGTTTTTGTTTGTTTGCCCCACCAAGATTTACGTGATAAAATCGACACTGCTCCTTTGTCACTTTAAGGACCACAGTCGCCCGATTTTACTCTTCATACCGTCAGACAGATTGAGACGTACAGCTGCATCAAAGCCAAGACCGAAAAAACAGCTTCTATTACCAGGCCAGTCTGATAAACCGCTATCAATAGCCGTCTACCTGATGATGCACACTCACACACAGACAACGCTGCTGTCCCATGTTATAGAGACATTGAACCACCAGTCACTTCCCGTTTCACACTGTGTATTTAAAATACTGTATCCCCAACATAGTGTATTCTAATATTTCTACTACTGTATATTTTATTTTAGTTACATTGTTTATACACACCGCATATTCATTTATATACCTAATTATTGACGCTTACTATAATATATCTACTGCTGTACATATCATTCTTAGTTTATCTTGTGTAAATTCCCCCAGTGTACATATGTATAGATTGTATAGATTTTGATACTGCTACAGTGATATTTCTGTTAATTGGATTCGTTCCACCGTTCTTTATTTCCTTGTGTGGTACAGACACTTAAAAGACAAACCCTATCCCCTCAGCCCTCAAATTAAGTGGACACTTCTGATGACGTATCATGACATTTGACTAGTATACACTTGCAGGGCAAGGGAGGAAGGAATTCATTTTAAATGGACCACCCTTGGCCGGAAATTCGTCACTGGTTTGTACCGCCCGATGATTGTGTTTTTCTGACACCGGTAACTTGTGGGTGCTTTATATGCGCTACAGTCAGTTATGAGTGCATAATTGTATATAATTATTAATATATGCCTACTGTATGATAGCTAGCAAATTAATTTGCCAACTAACGTTAGCCTGCCTAGCTGGAACTTCTGAAGAAGGATGTTTTACATCTACAATTTCCAAAAGGTAACCAAACAAAAACATATTTACTTTTTACGTAGTAAAGCAAAATTTCAAACTTATTTGCATTCGTTTTTACTTACATTTACGTATGTTGACTTCTCCATTGATGTTGTTTTTAAGTTTTCGATGACTTTCTTAGCGGATGAAAATCGTTGGAAATTGAGTTATGGGGAGTTTCAGGCCAGGAGTGACTATGGTTGCAGTCCAACCACTTAAAATACCCACCCTACCCCCTCAGCCCTCAAATTAAGTGGACTCTTCTGACGACGTATCATGATGTCTGATGAGTATACACTTGCAGCTCAAGGGAGGAAGGAATGATTTTTAAATGGCCCACCCTTGGCCGGAAATCCATCACTCGTTCATCCCGCGATGATTGTGTTTTCAGCCAACGCTACAGTCAATTATAATTACATTTTTAAAATGTTTTTGTTTTGTTTACATATGCCTACTGTATGATAGCTAGCAAATTAATTCGCTAACTAACAGTCTGCATAGCTGGAACTTCTGAAGAAGGAAAATGTTTTATTTCTACATTTTCCAAAAGCTAACCAAACAAAAACATTACTTTTACAAGACATGTTTGTTCCGCCATTTGCATTAATATCACCATTTCAAATTAATTTACATTAGTTTTCACTTTACACTTGTATGTTGACTTCTCCATATTAACGTTGGAGTTAAGTTTCTGCGGACTTTTCTTAGATGTACAACCGTCGCAAATTGAATTATGGGCCGTTTCAGGCCCCGAAGTGAACATAATTTTACACTCGCAAAGTCGACTAAAAAGGAGGGCTGAAGGGCTTAAATTGCAAACTTCGCCTGCTTGGCTAATCATTTGGACCACCCTCCAAGATGGCGACGGGGATTCCTCGAGGGCGTCTTTTAAGTGTTTGGACTGCAGCCCTTGCCTTTTTTTAGGCTACATTTTAAATTCTTTGACGGCGTTGTTAGGAGCTAGTAATGTAAGCATTTTGTGTTATGGGTGTAAGATGGCACAGTGATGCCATCTGTTGGTAAATGTTCATTACTGCAACTCTTGTGTTTTACCTGGGTGCTTGAGATACCCGGATGATTACTCGCATCAATGCCTCTGTCTCGTCATTTAACATTCAAACATGGTGTCAGAGACGGATAACTAACCACGCTTTCCGCAAATTAGAGTCACCTGTTCTGGTTTACCAAACAAATGCTTATTTGTGTAAAATTTTGCCCGGAATTGGCCTTAGCTAGTGTGAGTTAGCTAGCTAGTGAGCTAGTTAGCTTCAATGTTGTTAGCACTGGTTAGACATGGCAGCGAATATTCCCCCTCCCGCCATTATGAAGCTCAGCGGGGATTGGAGCACGAACTGGGATACGTTTAGAGGTGAATTGGAGGACTATGCGCTAGCAACGGGACTTCTGGAAAAGGACGATGAGGTAGTGGCTGCCACTTTGAGGACTATAATGGGAACTGAATGCCGACACGTATACAAACACAACCTGAACCTAACAGCAGCTCAGCAAGGCAACGCTATAGCTATTCTTGATGCTCTTGAATATTACTTTACGCCAGCAAAGAACATGATCTATGATCGTTATAATTTCGGTCGTTGCAAACATTCGGACGGGAAGTCCATTGACAGCTTTGTCACTAGGTTAAGGGAAAAGGCAGCTACATGTGACTATGGTGCTTTAAGAGATGAACTGATCATAGATAAGATTTTGCTTGGCATAACTGATGAGGGCAGCCGCAGACGTTTGCTGAGAGAACATGGCCTGACGCTGGCCATGCCATGCAGCAGAGCTTACTGATATACGGATAAGGTCCATGGAGCTAGAAAGGCAACATATGGACAATGTCAATGCTACATTCAGGCAACCAGTAAAGAAATTCCCCTTTGCCACAGCTAATGCTAATACTACAGCCAACTCTGCAGTGGACAACCCCAATACATGCCGATATTGTGGCATTTCTCATGGACGAGGAATAGAACACTGCCCAGCCTATGGAAAAATATGCAAATCCTATGGTACAGCTAATCACTTCGCAAGGGTCTGCATGAAAAGCAAGAGAAAGGAGGGTAAAGTGCACTCCATGGAAACAAACACAGATGAAGGGAACGACAGCACAGAGGATGTATATGCTAGCGAGTGCATAGGGTCAGTGAGGGCAAAAGGACAAAAGTGGTGTGTCACTCTGCTACTTAATAATACACCACAGCAATGCCAGCTAGATTCAGGGGCCACGTGCAACGTTATGAGCCTTAAAGACAAAAGGTGGCTCGCGCCCAGAGACAAACTCACACAGAGTAGCACCAAGCTGAAACTGTATTCAGGCCAGTTCATGACCTCTTTTGGCCTGTTTGTGACAGAGTGTGTTTTACGTTGTCAGAAACACACCCTTGAGTTTGAAATAGTTGAGGCTAGTCAACAGCCATTACTGTCAGGTTCTACATGCAAGCGCCTTGGGCTTATTAACTTCACCATCCCAGCTGATCTTAACATTATAGACAAAGTCCAGGCTGGGCCCCTGAGCAAGGAGACACTCCTAAGCAAGTACCATGATGTCTTCAACGCACCGGTCGAGTCAGTTCCCGGGGAAGTCCACTTTGAGTTGGACGCAGCAATCCAGCCTGTCCAGTGTGCACCCCGCAATGTACCAGTGGCCATGAAAGCAGCTATGAAGGCTCAGCTTGACAAATACGAAGCAGATGGCCACATCATATCCGTCAACAAGCCTACAGACTGGATAAGTAATATGGTTATCGGCAAAAAATCAGACAAGCTACGGATATGCATTGATCCTAAACACCTCAACCGGGCTCTGCGACATTCACATTACATTATGCCCACGTTGGAGGATGTTCTTTACAAGCTCCCAAAGGCCAGAGTCTTCACGCTCGTGGATGCCAGAGATGCCTTCCTGCAGTGCAAGCTCGACGAGCCCAGCAGCTACATGACCACCTTTTGGACACCCTGGGGCAGGAAGAGGTGGTTGAAGCTTCCGTTTGGTGTCTCTGTGGCTCCAGAGGTGTATTAGCGGAAACAGCATGAGCTGTTGATGGGACTCAGTGGCGTGGAACCCATAGCAGATGACATCCTCATAGTGGGCTGTGGGGACAGTGATGAGGAGGCAGAATGTGACCATGACGATAAGCTGTTGGCCCTGATGGTCAGATGCAGACAGGTCAAGCTAAGGCGAAGCATAAAAAAGCTTCAATTTAAAGTGCCAGAGGTCTGCTTTCATGGGCACATCTTGTCCTCCACCGGATTGAAGGCGGATCCTGAAAAAGTGAAGGCTGTCTTGGAAATGCCCTACCCATCTGACGTGAAGGGAGTGCAGCGCTTCGTCGGATTCGTCACCTACCTGGCCAAATTCCTACCGCGGCTCTCTGAAGTGTATGAGCCACTAAGGAGGCTCATGGACAAGGACACCATCTGGCATTGGCTCCCAAAACATGACGCAGCGGTGAGGGAAATAAAACAACTGGTCACCCAGACACCTGTACTGCAATACTACAATGTGTCAAAACCTGTCACGATTCAGAGTGACTCAAGCCTGTATGGACTTGGCTGTTGCCTCATGCAGGAGGGCCAGCCTGTGGCATTCACCTCCAGGGCACTCACCCCAACAGAGCAGAACTATACCCAGATAGAGGAGTGCCTCAGCATTGTGTTTGCGACAGTATTACCGCAGAGACATATCACAAGCCCCTTATTGCTATATTCAGCAAGCCTCTTCTGAATGCCCCAAAACGACTGCAGAGCATGCTACTGGCCCTACAAAACTACAACCTCAAGATGGTGTATAAGCCAGGGCCAGAGATGTATGTGAGTGACACGCTCAGCAGGGCTACTGCATCAGGCACTCACACACGCTCCATGCATGAACAACACACAGTGTGCAGCTTACAAACACATCAACCAGGCTGACTACCTCAAGGTTACGGACCAGCGCCTTATACAAATCAGACAGCACACAGACAGGGACGAGCAACTCCAGGCATTGAGGTCTGTGATTCTGATGGGCTGGCCCGACTGCAAGGAAGAAATTGCTTTAGCCGTCAGAGAATATTGGCCAGTCAAAGAGGAGCTCAGTGTTCAAAACGGAGTAATATTCAAGTGTCAGAGAGTCGTAATTCCCCGGTCTATGCGCCCTGAGATGTTGGCGTGCGTGCAGTCAAGTCACATAGGAGGTGAGGCATGTTACAGACAAGCACGTGACACACTGTATTGGCCAGGAATGCAGAGTGAAATCAAAGACTATGTCAGTAAATGCACAATCTGCAATGAATATGCCATTGAGCAACAGAGAGAGACGATGTCCAACGAGCTACCGATGCGCCCCTGGCAGATAGTAAGTCTAGATCTCTTCCTGCACAGTGGCAAAGACTTTCTGCTGGTAGTCGATCATTACTCAGACTTTTGGGAGATTGACCTCCCCGACCTCTCAGCAGAGACAACGATCAAACGCTGCAAGGCTCAGTTTGCCCCCTATGGCCAGCCAGATAGGGTAATTTCAGACAATGGACCCCAATTCTCCAGAGTTGAGTTCCGAAAATTTGCTGCAGGATGGGAATTTGAGCACGTTACTTCATCACCACGACACCCAAAAGCTAAATGGGAAGGCGGAGTCCGCAGTAAAAATCGCAAAGAACCTCTGCAAAAAGGCTCTGCGAGAGGGCAAAGATGGCTGGAAAGCAATCCTGCAGTGGCGCAATACCCCGACAGAAGGCATGGATAGCAGCCCGGCACAGCGCCTCATGGCACGGCGCTTAAAAGCAGCTCTGCCAGTAGCCAGCACTCTCCTGGAGCCATGTGTGGTGACAGACGTGCTGGTGAAGCTACTTCACAGAAGACAGGTCTCCAAGTTCATCTACGAAAAATCAGCAAAAGACTTACCTGAGCTCAGGGTGGGTGAAACGGTGCGAATGAAGCCACTACCAGGGGACCGGACAGGCCTCTGGAGACTCGGATCCTGTGTACAGAAAGTGGCACCACGCTCCTACTTGGTCGAAGTGAATGGATCACTGTACCGTCGTAACAGGGTTGACCTTCGGATTGCTGAGCCAGCACCTACTCTGAACCCTGATGACCAAAGGGGTCGCATGACAAAAGACAGAACCCCAGCAAGTCACATGGGGCCTGAGGCACTGGGCGAAGAGCCAGGGGATCACAGGTCGGCCGCTCACTCGCCCATCAATTCTCCCCTTAGACAGTCAGGTGACACGCCTGTGCGGGAACCCGCAGTCCTTCACGCTGCGGGCGTCTGTCCCAGCCACCAAACATACTTAATCTGTAGGTTTCCCATCAGGGATTGTTGACAGACAGAGATAAAAGTGAAGAGAATATCAAAATGTGTTGTTACCTGAGAATAAATAAATAAAAATACTAAACTGTTTATGTTGGAAATTGTTAATAGGTTTGTTTTGTTAGTGAATTGACACCTCCTCTCCTATTTTATTAAATGGAAGATGTTATAGGTTTAAGATGGCACAGTGATGCCATCTGATGGTAAATGTTCATTACTGCAACTCTTGTGTTTTACCGGGGTGCTTGAGATACCCGGATGTGTTGTGATGTACTGAACAAGACTGGTTACTCGCATCAATGCTTCTGTCTCGCCATTTAACATTCAAACATTTTGCTGCACCACTGCAACACCTGCTAAACTGTGTACGTGACCAATATACTTTGATTTGACATGCAAATATAGGCAAATGTTCATACCCAAATATGACAGCATTCCACACCATGATGTTGTTCTCAGATGGAGCGACACTGACTCAAGCGGATCTTGTTGCAGTCAGTCAGATGCATGAGAAAATAAATCAATACAAAGTGACAAGGGACGGAATGTTACAATGTATCAACATATGTACGCAGCGCTGTAGCCAGATCACTATGCTGGTTTGTTTTAAAACAGTAAACAAGCTCAATGCCTTGACACCGCCGCAACAAATCACCTTTTGAAATCCCTCATGAGTCACCTTCTCGCTGGAGTGGACATCACTGAAGACTATGCACGCATCTTTTCGGGTCTATAATTTTTGCAGTAGTTATATTTTGACACGAAAATCACCCTTTCTTCCTGACAACAAAACATGTTCTTTGTATGCCCCAAAATATGAGCGGCGATATCGCATTCTCAAAATAGATAGGAGTTCTGTATATAGTTGTCATCCTCAAAGACAAAATCTACAATAATGTCAATCAGCGTGGCTAATATCACGTATAGAGATACTACAAATGCACACCCCTATTTCTAGGTGTAAAATGGAACAGACTCAGCTGGAGGCGTGGCCTTGGAACGTTACGGGTTGTACAAAAAGGTTGACTGCGGAGGCGACAAGGTGACGCACACGAATGCATAGCCATGTGATTTCGAGATTGCTCTCAAGGGATGGCATGTACTTTAGGACTACAATTAGTATGCATGGGAAGAACAACTTGAAATAGATTTGACAAATGCATTTTGTGGTCACACCTTGTCCATCCAGGACTTCTACATCTGGTGGTGTCAGAGGAAGGCCCTAAAAATTGCCAAAGACTCCAGCTACCCAAGCCATGTACTGTTGTCTGACACACGGTGCCTTCTCGAATCAACAGGCACCATAAGACTGCTAAATAGCCAGACCACTAAATAGTCAATTAATGGGTTCCCAAAATATCTGCACTGACTCCACACACACACACACACTACACTGTCACTCCCAAACATATACCTCACACATTGAGACTAGATATGCACACACACACACACACACACACATACTGACTTCAAACATATACACACACTCATTTGCTGCTGCTACGGTTCTTATTTTACTCTTTATCTATCCAGATGCCTAGTCACTTCACCCTGCCTTCATGTACATATCTACCTCAAGTGCATCTGCACATTGACCTGGTACTCCCTGTATATAGCTCCATTCTTGTGTATGTTATTTTATTCCTCATGTGTTAGTTACTATTTTGTTTTTAAAACTCTGGATCATTGGAAAAGGTTCGTAAGCAAGCATTTCACTGTAAAGTGTATACCAGTTTTATTCGTCGCATGTGGTAAAATTTGATTTGATTACAGTAGTATCCCATGAAAGCACATCTTCAGACATGATAATCTTCAGACCCTATAATTCCCATTTTAAATAAATGCTAGTTGCACAAGCAAGATAAGACAAGGTCATTCAAAAAAATCATTCAAACATTTTAGCAATGTCATAGAAGCAAAAGGGAAGACATGGTCAAGTATGCAATTTGATAACACATTTATTTCAGAAGACCCAAAAAAATGAATCTAAAAAGGACTGTCATAAGTCAGTTTACAGATTGTCTACACGATAAATACTGTTTGCAGTGCTCCAAGTACAGACAATGAACAACAAGGTAAAACAAACTCAGTAAAAACACTTTTTTGTGCCATAATAGATTTAACATAAGTGTTGGCAGAGAACCTACATGCCAAACACAAGTAATTTACCCTTTTGGTCTAAAAAAACAAAAAAAAACAGGCATTGCCGACTTATCATAACTCATATTTCTAATAACCTGCATTTTATGCAATACCCTCACCAGACAAACTAGGATCAGCTTACCACAATCACATCTCTTGTGCTACAACAGACAGTAATAAAATAAGAATTTCAAATATCAAATACAAAAACGACAATGCTACAGTTGAAGACAGAAGTTTACATACACAAACAAGTCATTAAAACTTGTTTTTCAACCACTCCACAAACTCCTTGTTAACAAACTATAGTTTTGGCAAGTCAGTTAGGACATCTACTTTGTGCATGACAGGTAACTTTTCTAACAATTGTTTACAGACAAGATTATTTCACTTATAATTTACTGTATCACAATTCCAGTGGGTCAGAGGTTTACATACACTAAGTTGACTGTGCCATTAAACAGCTTGGAATATTCCAGAAAATGATGTCATGGCTTTAGAAGCTTCTGATCATTTGAGTTAATTGGGGGTGTACCTGTGGATCTATTTCAAGGCCTACCTTTGAACTTCGTGCCTCTTGCTTGACATCAAGGGAAAATCAAAAGAAATCAGCCAAGACCTCAGAAAATAAATGGTAGAAATCCACAAGTCTGGTTTATCCATGGGAGCAATTTCCAAATGCCTGGATGTACCACTTTCATCTGTACAAACAATAGTATGCAAGTTTAAACACCATGGGACCACACAGCCGTCATACCGTTCAGGAAGGAGACGCATTCTGTCTCCTAGAGATGAACGTACTTTGGTGCAAAAAGTGCAAATCAATCTCAGAACAGCAAAGCACCTTGTGAAGATGCTGGAGGAAACAGGTACAAAATTATCTAGTTGTGGCCAAAAGTTTTGAGAACGACACAAATATACATTTTCACAAAGTCTGCTGCCTCAGTTTGTATGATGGCAATTTGCATATACTCCAGAATGTTATGAAGAGTGATCAGATGAATTGCAATTAATTGCAAAGTCCCTCTTTGCCATTCAAATGAACTGAATCCCCCAAAAAACATTTCCACTGCATTTCAGCCCTGTCACAAAAGGACCAGCTGACATCATGTCAGTGATTCTCTCGTTAACACAGGTGTGAGTGTTGACAAACAATGCCTTTTCCAGCATGATGGCAAACCTTGCCATAAGGCAAAAGTGATAACTAAGTGGCTTGGGGAACAAAACATTAATATTTTGGGACCATCGCCAGGAAACTCCCCAGACCTTAATCCCATTGAGAACTTGTGGTCAATCCTCAAGAGGCAGGTGGACAAACAAACCCGCAAATTCTGACAAACTCCCACATATTCTGACAAACATTGATTATGCAAGAATGGACTGCCATCAGTCAGGATGTGGCCCAGAAGTTAATTGACAGCATGCCAGGGTGGATTGCAGAGGTCTTGAAAAAGAAGGGTCAACAATGCAAATATTGACTCTTTGCATCAACTTCATGTAATTGTCAATATAAGTCTTTGACACTTACAAAATGCTTGTAATTATATTTCAGTACTCCATAGTAAGTGTCTAAAGACACTGAAGCAGCAAACTTTGTGGAAATTAATATGTGTGTCATTCTCAAAACTTTGTCATGACTGTATATCCACAGTAAAACAAGTCCTATATCGACATAACCTGAAAGGCCACTCAGCAAGGAAGAAGCCAGTGCTCCACAACCACCATTAAAAAAGCCAGACACAGTTTGCAACTGCACATGGGGACAAAGATTGTACTTTTTGGAGAAATGTACTCTGGTCTGATGAAACAAAAATAGAACAGTTTGACCATAATGACCACTGTTATGTTTGGAGGGAAAAAGGGGAGGCTTGCAAGCTGAAGAACACCATCCCAAATGTGGAGCACGTGGGTGGCAGCATCATGTTGTGGGGGTGCTTTTCTGCAGGAGGGACTGGTGCACTTCACAAAATAGATGGCATCATGAGGCAGGAAAATTTGGTGGATATATTGAACATCTCAAGACATCAGTCAGGAAGTTAAAGCTTTGGTCGCAAATAGGCCTTCCAAATGGACAATGACCCCAAGCATACTTCCAAAGTTGTGGCAAAATTGTTTAAGGACAACAAAGTCAAGGTATTGGAGTGGCCATCACAAAGCCCTGACCTCAATCCCATAGAAAACTGGGGACAAAATTCACCCAACTTATTATGGGAAGTGTGTGGAAGGCTACCTGAAAAGTTTGACCCAAGGTAAACAATTTAAAGGCAATGCTACCAAATATTAATTGAGTGTATGTAAACCTCTGACCCACTGGGAATGTGATGAAAGAAATAAAAGTTGAAATAATTCTCTCTACTATTATTCTGACATCACATTCTTAAAATAAAGTGATCCTAATTGACCAAAGACAGGGCATTTTTACTAGGATTAAATGTCAGGAATTGTGAAAAACTGAGTTTAAATGTATTTGGCGAAGGTGTATGTAAACTTCCGACTTCAACTGTACTTGTTCCCTTTGGTAGATGAGCCAAAGTGTCTCTCTCCACTCCATCCCCAGTGCAACAATGATGTTATGGTAACCATTGGATTTTAAGGCAGGCTAGCGGCTCTATGCAAAGTTGTGTCACCGCTGGGGTAGGTAGATAGACTGACTACTTACTTGGGAAGGGCCAGCCTCCCCCAATTTAGGATCCGTGGTAGAGGTGCATGTCACTGAGCACGGCCTGGTCGTAACACTGCTCCACGCACACAGAGTTGCTGTGCTCTTCAGCCAGGTCCTCTGCCGTGTCCCCAAATCCATGGTAATGTCCGTAGTGCAGGGTGTCTCCCAGGTCGCTGGCCATGGCCTCCCAGGAGGGTCGGTGGGACACGCAGCTGCTGGGGCTTCCCGTCAGGTGTAGCGAACCGCACATCTCGTGGGCTGAATGCCGCCGGGTCTCCTCCGCCTCCTGATTAGCTAGCCGTGATGACGATAGACCGTTTTCAGTGGAAGTAGCCAAGGCCGACAGTCCCCATGGCGTGGAGAAGCCGGTTGACAGCACAGCAGGGTTGTCCCCACTTAGGTGTTTTGGCATGTGGCCATTGGTGGAGATGGCACCGTTCTGTGGCCCATTGTTGCCGTTCGTCTGACCCGTGGTGGCTTTGGGGTCATCTGCTGTTGAAAAAAAGACATGACTAGTCATATTCAAATGTTGGATGGCACATAGAAAGAACACACTTGGCAGGTTAATGAACAGGATTTGGTAGCAACTCTCCAAACACATAAATATGAGGTAAGCAACTTGATTTTGTTTTGCAAACACATCCTTGTCCGATTCTGATACTTTGACAAAAAATAAACCATTGAATATGACCCAGACAATTACTTTACCCTAGACAGATGATTTCAATGTAAATAAATGCCTATGAAATTTCATCACGTCAAGGTCATCAAAAAGGTTAATAAAAAAATTACTTTCGAGTATACATTCTCTATCGATGTGCCTTTCAAACACATGACAATGTACCAGAAATACATACCCCTGGCCAAACTAGATTTGTACTTACACTAACAAAACATTAATACAACTGTCAGAATCAGAAAAAAATCTAGGTGTACTATAAACATTGGTAATTATTTCTATAACGTACAGTTGAAAGATACTGTCAGATTAATCACTACCATACCATGCAAATGTTTATCAAATACAACAGTGGCACAGCACAAATATATTATGTTTCATTGAACTGATTAAACCACAACTGGCCAATTTTATAGTACAAACAAGTGAATTTCTCATCGCTTCCATTTGAAATGTATAATCAGTCAGGGGAGTAAGAAGTCTACCCTTTGGCTCTTAAACAAAGGATTTACAAGTTAAACCAAAGCACCAGCTTGGATCTCATTCTCTTAATTTTCTTTAGATCAAACAGGGTATGGGACAATGCTATTATACACTGCTCAAAAAAATAAAGGGAACACTTAAACAACACAATGTAACTCCAAGTCAATCACACTTCTGTGAAATCAAACTGTCCACTTAGGAAGCAACACTGACAATAAATTTCACATGCTGTTGTGCAAATGGAATAGACAACAGGTGGAAATAGGCAATTAGCAAGACACCCCCAATAAAGGAGTGGTTCTGCAGGTGGCAACCACAGACCACTTCTCAGTTCCTATGCTTCCTGGCTGATGTTTTGGTCACTTTTGAATGGTGGTGGTGCTTTCACTCTAGTGGTAGCATGAGACGGAGTCTACAACCCACACAAGTGGCTCAGGTAGTGCAGCTCATCCAGGATGGCACATCAATGCGAGCTGTGGCAAGAAGGTTTGCTGTGTCTGTCAGCGTAGTGTCCAGAGCATGGAGGCGCTACCAGGAGACAGGCCAGTACATCAGCAGACGTGGAGGTGGCCGTAGGAGGGCAACAACCCAGCAGCAGGACCGCTACCTCCGCCTTTGTGCAAGGAGGAGCAGGAGGAGCACTGCCAGAGCCCTGCAAAATGACCTCCAACAGGCCACAAATGTGCATGTGTCTGCTCAAACGGTCAGAAACAGACTCCATGAGGGTGGTATGAGGGCCCGACGTCCACAGTTGGGGGTTGTGCTTACAGCCCAACACCGTGCAGGACGTTTGGCATTTGCCAGAGAACACCAAGATTGGCAAATTCGCCACTGGCGCCCTGTGCTCTTCACAGATGAAAGCAGGTTCACACTGAGCACGTGACAGACGTGACAGAGTCTGGAGACGCCGTGGAGAACGTTCTGCTGCCTGCAACATCCTCCAGCAGGGGGGGGGGGTGCACAGCCCTCCATGTGCTCACCAGAGGTAGCCTGACTGCCATTAGGTTCCCGAGATGAGATCCTCAGACCCCTTGTGAGACCATATGCTGGTGCGGTTGGCCCTGGGTTCCTCCTAATGCAAGACAATGCTAGACCTCATGTGGCTGGAGTGTCAGCAGTTCCTGCCAGAGGAAGGTATTGATACTATGGACTGGCCCGCCCGTTCCCCAGACCTGAATCCAATTGAGCACATCTGGGACATCATGTCTCACTCCATTCACCAACACCACGTTGCACCAGACTGTCCAGGAGTTGGCAGATGCTTTAGTCCAGGTCTGGGAGGAGATCCCTCAGGAGACCATCCGCCACCTCATCAGGAGCATGCCCAGGCGTTGTAGGGAGGTCATACAGGCATGTGGAGGCCACACACACTACTGAGCCTCATTTTGACTTGTTTTAAGGACATTACATCAAAGTTGGATGAGCCTGTAGTGTGGTTTTCCACTTTAATTTTGAGTGTCACTCCAAATCCAGACCGCCATGGATTGATAAATTTGATTTACATTGATAATTTGTGTGATTTTGTTGTCAGCACATTCAACTATGTAAAGAAAAAAGTATTTAATAAGAATATTTCATTCATTCAGATCTAGGATGTGTTATTTTAGTGTTCCCTTTATTTTTTTGAGCAGTGTAGTTGTGATTTTGTATTAGTTTCTATTAGTTCTTCAAATTTTATTTGAAATTCAGTTATGATTTTATAAAACTAAGTCTAAAACCTATTTTTTTTTTGTATTATTTAGTTTGTATTATGGACAGAAAGTAGCCCATGTGTGGGAAGCTAGGAGTCATTAACAGTGGGGCAAAAAAGTATTTAGTCAGCCACCAATTGTACAAGTTCTCCCACTTAAGAAGATGAGAGAGGCCTGTAATTTTCATCATAGGTACACTTCAACTATGACAGACAATTTGGAGAAAAAAAATCCAGAAAATCACATTGTAGGATTTTTAATGAATTTATTTGCAAATTATGGTGGAAAATAAGTATTTGGTCAATAACAAAAGTTTCTCAATACTTTGTTATATACCCTTTGTTGGCAATGACAGAGGTCAAACATTTTCTGTAAGTCTTCACAAGGTTTTCACACACTGTTGCTGGTATTTTGGCCCATTCCTCCATGCAGATCTCCTCTAGAGCAGTGATGTTTTGGGGCTGTTGCTGGGCAACACGGACTTTCAACTCCCTCCAAAGATTTTCTATGGGGTTGAGATCTGGAGACTGGCTAGGCAAATCCAGGACCTTGAAATGCTTCTTACGAAGCCACTCCTTCGTTGCCCGGGTGGTGTGTTTGGGATCATTGTCATGCTGAAAGACCCAGCCACATTTCATGTTCAATGCCCTTGCTGATGGAAGGAGGTTTTCACTCAAAATCTCACGATACATGGCCCCATTCATTATTTCCTTTACACGGATCAGTCGTCCTGGTCCCTTTGCAGAAAAACAGCCCCAAAGCGTGATGTTTCCACCCCCATGCTTCACAGTAGGTATGGTGTTCTTTGGATGCAACTCAGCATTCTTTGTCCTCCAAACACGATGAGTTGCGCCAGTGGGCGCCAGTGGCGAATTTGCCAATCTTGGTGTTCTCTGGCAAATGCCAAACGTCCTGCACGGTGTTGGGCTGTAAGCACAACCCCCAACTGTGGACGTCGGGCCCTCATACCACCCTCATGGAGTCTGTTTCTGACCGTTTGAGCAGACACATGCACCTTCATTATTTCCTTTACACGGATCAGTCGTCCTGGTCCCTTTGCAGAAAAACAGCCCCAAAGCGTGATGTTTCCACCCCCATGCTTCACAGTAGGTATGGTGTTCTTTGGATGCAACTCAGCATTCTTTGTCCTCCAAACACGACGAGTTGAGTTTTTACCAAAAAGTTCTATATTGGTTTCATCTGACCATATGACATTCTCCCAATCTTCTTCTGGATCATCCAAATGCTCTCTAGCAAACTTCAGACGGGCCTGGACATGTACTGGCTTAAGCAGGGGGACACGTCTGGCACTGCAGGATTTGAGTCCTTGGCGGCGTAGTGTGTTACTGATGGTAGGCTTTGTTACTTGGTCCCAGCTCTCTGCAGGTCATTCACTAGGTCCCCCCGTGTGGTTCTGGGATTTTTGCTCACCGTTCTTGTGATCATTTTGACCCCACGGGGTGAGATCTTGCGTGAAGCACCAGATCGAGGGAGATTATCAGTGGTCTTGTATGTCTTCCATTTCCTAATTGTTGCTCCCACAGTTGATTTCTTCAAACCAAGCTGCTTACCTATTGCAGATTCAGTCTTCCCAGCCTGGTGCAGGTCTACAAATTTGTTTCTGGTGTCCTTTGACAGCTCTTTGTTCTTGGCCATAGTGGAGTTTGGAGTGTGACTGTTTGAGGTTGTGGACAGGTGTCTTTTATACAGATAACAAGTTCAAACAGGTGCCATTAATACAGGTAACGAGTGGAGGACAGAGGAGCCTCTTAAAGAAGTTACAGGTTATGAGAGCCAGAAATCTTGCTTGTTTGTAGGTGACCAAATTTTTATTTTCCACCATAATTTGCAAATAAATTCATTAAAAATCCTACAATGTGATTTTCTGGATTTTTTCTCTCATTTTGTCTGTCATAGTTGAAGTGTACCTGTGATGAAAATTACAGGCCTCTCTCATCTTTTTAAGTGGGAGAACTTGCACAATTGGTGGCTGACTAAATACTTTTTTGCCCCACTGTATGTGTTGTTGGCCTTGTTGTTTTTTGGGGATTTTCACATCTTGCCACTGGGGGCAGTAATACAAGCTGAAGGTTTGGCAATGTTTAAAGGAACTTAAAGTGACTTGGATTTAAAAGGATAATCGTCGGTGTCTGATTCAAACATTTCTGCCACGCCGTTTATAGTCATGGCCAGCTCTGGGGGTTCTTGTTCATGGGTATTCTCTTGCCTGTTTGGAAAGCTTGATAGCCATGTTCGCCCCGTTGTCAGTTACGAGTAGGCTCTTCTCTGTCCTATACGTCCAATGTGCTGTCAATTACCACTCCGGTGTGTGGATGTTAAATCCAATAGAGGCTGAGCAACACGTGGTGTCTTGTTGGAGGGGTGATAGAAGCAGGCTGATATGCACATAAACAAAGCAGTCAGTCCTTTCTTGCTCCAGCAGTCAACACACAGGGTTGATTTTCATGCCTCTTTTAGAATGTCCTTAACTTTGTGTTGCTGTATCCATTTGCAAAGCAATCAACACGTTTACTCTAGCAAAGGCAGGAGTTTTAAATTTTGGGATCAAGTCCCAATGGGCAAAGACGTCAATTCAACATGGTTTCAACCAATGTATGCCCAGTGTGGTATTTAGTTCAATTGTCTGAGGGCTGGTTCAGCACACAGTCTTGTGGACTTGCCAGACTGGATGAATAAATTAACCAGTGCTGTTTATTTTTTTTACAGATTTGAATGAGGTTTCCATGTTTCTGCTCTTTTCATTCAAACTGCTAGTTGGTTGTCCTAACGTTGCCGTGCAGCTACTTGTAGCTTCTGGCTGTCTCACCTGGTCTTTAGCCTGAAATTGTTTGTATGATTCTTTGTGGGCACTGTTCAGATTAACTTTGAGATTGGTTTGGACTTCCCTTTTATCTCTGTTCCATACACACTGCTGACACTATAATACATGGTCCTTTCCAGCAATGTACTCAAAACAATCCCATACAGCGCTTTACCTTTTGCTGCCACCATTGCTCACCCTCAGATTTCTTCCCCGTTAGGTTGTGATAGTGATGCACAAGCTAGATCTATTTGAAACATTGCCATCTACTGGCAGCATTTCTCCACCAGATTCAGAAAACTAAGTCATGCGTGCTCTGAAACATGATTTGCCGAACTGTGCTTCTTAACCCGGAAGCCAGCTGCACCAATGAGTCAGAGAAAACGGCATTCAACTGACGGCTGAAGTCAAGCCTGCAGGCGGCCGGCCCGCCACAAGGAGTCGATAGAGTGCAATGAGCCAAGTAAAGCCCCCCCCCCAGCCAAACCCAGACAACGCTAGGCCTAATTGTGCACCGCAGCAGTGCTTTAAACTGTCCTCCAAGTGGCACAGCAATGGTTATTTTAATTTGTTATCCAAGTAAATGATAGAAAAATACTGAAACTAAATGTTCATTATTTTAACAAAAATTGGAAAAACAATTTTGTTTACTATAATAACCTCAGTATTTACAGAAGGGAATATGGAGGGGGCGAATTTGGAATAACACTTATACCATGTAATCAGTCAAAATGTACTTCATAAACACCATCTTTCAAGAAAACCTTAAATCTACAGAATACATTCATTAAAGCCTTATAGTTTCAGTCCTGGTAGCGATTCTGCCATTTGGTTGTTGCCAAAGCATAAATGGTACACAGGGATGTGGATATAGTCATGTTTTCCACACAGGATTCGACTAGGGCATAACCAAATTGCAGATGACAGACTGATGTGAAAAACAAAGGTAATTTGATGAGGTTCATTCACACAACTACCATATTGTGGAGGCCTATCAAGAACAAGGGAAATATTTCAAACTGAACAGTAAGGAAAGGACATTTGGGTACACACAGAATGGGAAAATGCATTAATGGATTCCATGCATAAAATATGCATGTCTGGATTTGTGTGCATTCCTACAGCTTGAACATGAATGTGCCAGAAATGCAGAAGGTGTAGGATGAGCTGCTCAGGGATAATGAAAGTTAACATTACTAGAAGCTTAATACATTTCTGAACCATTGAACATTTTCAGATGCCTTGATCTTGACAAAATATTAAAGTCAAGACGATAACAACCTAGCTTATACATACACATGATTCAGAGTGTGAAACTGGCTTAAGGCCACTACAAATAGGCGCAGGAGTTAGTGCAGCGACATGGGATCTGCATGGAGACCACAGTAGAGATATCCAGCTCTTTCAGGGCTGTGGAGGGGCCAGTCCCACCTGAGACAGGGTCTGCAGACTCCATATACATGGTCTCCAGCTCCTCCCCGCAGCCATGCTGCATCCACTTGGGCAGGTCCACACCTGAGGGACGACGGACAGACAGAGCGGAATTAGACATAGTTAAGGACCTACTATAAGAATGTCTACAGATCAAATTTTGTTCTCATATGGTATCTATAAGAGTTGCCGTTCAGACTTTAATGCCTACTGACTTGCCAGGCAATTACATTTTTGTAAGAGCTAGAAAGATAGTCCAACTGATTCATATCGAATCAGCACATTGGCAAAGATAAATACACACATTTGAACATTTCTCAGGCCCTGCAACAGACTAGATAGGCCCCTACCGTCTGTTCTGGCCTTCTTGATGTGATTGGGCTCCACACCGTCCAGAAGCCTCTTTCTATTGGCCAGCCCATTGAGGAGACCCTGGCTTTGGCTGAGAGAGCGGTGGCCGTTTAGCGCCCCGTTGGATTGGAAACCATTGAGCTGGTTGAGGTGGTTTTGAGCGTTGGAGAGCAGCTGGGCGCACTCCCAGAAGCCCTGGGCGTGGGCCAGGTCTGCCGCCGTCAAGCCATTAGCGTTCCTTAAGCTGCCCGGTGAGATGGGACCAAAGTTAGGAACTTCCCCAAGCTAAAGCAAGCACGTACAAGACAAGTCACACAGCCCCCTCTATATCCAACCCTGTCTGCTCTACTTCTGCTATCATTCTACATTTTATTGCACTGACTCAGTTACACTGAAACTGACCCAAATCCTATCCTGAAATAACAAAACAAAAATAGACGAAGGATGGTAGAAACCAACACTGCAGTAAGAGATGATTAATGTCCATCTATGGGTAGCATTAAACATGACAATCCAGGAAATAATTTGACTTTTCGTAGTAGTTCAGTGGATAGAGTAGGTCCAGCTAGACAGAAGAGGACCAGAGCTTCAACTAAAAAGTAACCCAAAAGTGAGTTTAGAGAATGCAGTCCCAAAAATATATAATTGTGAAAAAACCTTGTGCTGAAACCAATTGGTAAAAAAAGTGTTCCGTTTACATATTTTCTGGATAGCAAGGTAGACTGCGTAAAATGTCACACCATGTAGACAGAGCATCTTAGTTGTTTATAAGGATTCAAAGATGTAGCATGTGTCTGCTTTGAAACTCACTACAATACTCGGTTGTTGCAATTAATCATTCATTGACTCCATGGTAAGAAGAGTTAACACGTAAGAAAACTATCCTTTTAAGAACAGACTTGAGAATGTAGGCTACCTATTGGTGCTGGTTGACTAAACTACCAGTTAAAATAGAAGTCAACATTTCTCTGGGCCCTACCAATAACTTATGTTCAAATAGTCTTTCCAAGAGGATGCCATGTCAACAAGCTCCACGAAGTCCAGATCTTCATGATGTGGTTGATGACGGAAAAATATGATAATTTGCAGAGGAAGTAAGAGTGGGATCCATCGAGAAAGTGAAGACCCGGTGTGGTGTCCCTTCATTATAGACATTAGAGAAGCCAAGATCGTCAAGCTTTCTGGATATGGACAGGAGAATGTTCAAGTGAAAGGCCCTGCCGGAATGTAGATCTGCGTCAAAGCCATGATCCCAGATGGTATTTCAGGCATTGAATAGGCCTAGAAGTTCAGTCCATATTCATAGCTAACTAGAAGGTTAGATATTCAGAATGTCTAAGAGGGAACATAGAAGAGACCAAAATAATGTTTAATTGAAGTTAAGGAACTATATTCCTTCACCCTAAATGAATAATGTGAAAGTAGTAAGGCAGTGTTAACACAAGCAGCCCAATACAGATTTTATTCCCATAATTGAGATGCCTGTGTAAACACAGCCTGAGACACACAGGAAAGGCATGTTGGCCAAGTGACCGTTTGGAATGAACACAGCATCAACATGGATTGTAGCATCCTCACCTTAGACCTGACCATCTCCCACTGCAGTGTGAGCTAACCCTGGTCTGAATTCATGAATGAACAAAACCCTTTAATTAGTCTCGTAACTCACTTGTATGATGGGCCTCCCAATACTATTCATTGAAGAAATCATGTCATAAAGTGCATGTCACTAGTATGGGTTTGTCTGTACCACAATACATCAAGATGTTCAGAAATCTAATTAAATACTTATATATTTTTAATATGACTGGTTCGAAAAGTAGAAGATATTACTTGATCTTTATCTTGTCACTTAAGAAAATATGTTCTGAGAAGAAACTGACTAAAATACCCTTGGAAATTATTTGACGATATTTCGTATGGTATCAATTTGACAATATTGCAATATTATTTGTGAGCTAATTGGCTGTAGCTGCGCCAAAACTCTGCATAGCTTGTTCTTTCTTGAAAGGGGAGCCAATTTGTTATCAGCACGTTTATTTGTAGGACTGATCAAAATAAATTCAAAGCTCCCGTTCCTCTGCAGCAGACATATGGTGAGCAATGTTTGGAATCGCAATAAATAATATATATTTTTTTTTATAATCACAGTATCAAATTGCAATACATACAGAATCATGAGAATTACAATACATATCGTATCGGCACCTAAGTATCGTGATAATATCGTCTTATGAGATCCCTGGAAATTCCCAGCCCTACTTGGTTTCAGTGTAAACAAAATGTTTAGAGAACATTTTCCATCTGACCTAAACTGTCAGTTCCTTTGGCCCCGTCTACCTCATATTTAAAAGAGGTAGCCAAAAACATTACAATATACAGTACATTCTGGAAAATATTCAGACCCCTTGACTTATTCCACATTTTGTTACGTCACAGCCGTATTCTAAAACGATTAAATAGATTTTTCCTCAACCTACACACAACCTATAATAAAGCAAAAGCAGTTACAGAATTTGTTTAAATTACAAATAAAACAAATACCTTATTTACTTAAGTATTCAGACCCTTTGCTAGGATACTCGAAAATTACACTCAGGTGCATCCTGTTTCCATTGATCGTACTTGATGTTTCTACAACTTGATTGGAGTCCACATGTGGTAAATTCAATTGATTTGACATGATTTGGAAAAGCACGCCTGTCTATATAAGGTCACACAGTGAACAGTGCATGTCAGAGCACATTTCTGCAGCATTGAAGGTCCATGAACACAGTGCCCTCCATCATTCTTAAATGGAAGAAGTTTGGAACCACAAAGACTCTCCCAGAGCTGTCTGCCCAGCCAAACTGCGCAATCTGGGAAGAAGGGTCTTGGTCAGGGAGGTGACCAAGAACCTGATGGTCACTGACAGAGCTCCAGAGTTCCTCGATGGAGATGGGAGAACCTTCCAGAAGGGCAACCATCTCTGAAGCACTCCACCAATCAGGCCTTTATGGTAGAGTGGCAAGACAGAAGCCACTCCTCAGTAAAAGGCACATGACAGCCCCCTTGGAGTTGGCCAAAAGGCACCTAAAAGACTCCGACCATAAGAAACAAGATTCTCTGGTCTGATGAAACCAAGATGGAATTCTTTGGCCTGAATACCAAGCGTCATGTCTGGAGGAAACCTGGCACCATCCCTACGGTGAAGCGTGGTGGCAGAATCAAGCTGTGGGGATTTTTTTCAACGGCAGGGACTGAGAAGCTAGTCAGGATCGAGGGAAAGATGAATGGCGCAATATACAGAGATCCTTGATGGAAAAACTGCTCTAGAGTGCTCAGTACCTCAGACTGGGGCGAAGGTGCACCTTCCAACAGGACAATGACCTTAAGCAGACAGCCAAGAGAATGCAGCACTGGGTTCGTGACAAGTCTCTGAATGTCCTTGAGTGGCCCAGCCAGAGCCCAAACTTGAACTCGATCTATCATCTCTGGAGAGACCTGAAAATAGCTGTGCAGCGACACTCCCCATCCAACCGGACAGAGCTTGAGAGAATCTACAGAGAAGAATGGGAGAAACTCCCCAAATCCAGTTGTGCCAAGCTTGCAGCATCATACCCAAGATGACTCGAGGCTGTAATCGCTGCAAAAGATGCTTCAACAAAGTACTGAGTAAAGGGTCAGAATTCATATGTAAATGTAATCAGTTTATTTTTAATACATTTGCAAAAATGCCTATAAACCTATTTTTGCTTTGGCATTATGGTGTACTGTGTGTAGATTGATATATTTTCATCCATTTTAGAATAAGGATGTAACATAACAAAATGTGGGGAAAGTCAAGGGGTCTGAATACTTTCAGAATGCACTGCATTTTCCACAGGTGTTAAATATCAAACTTGTTTGGCATCAGAAGGTTTGGCACTCAGAGGGCTGTGGGCAGAACATTGGTTCTGTCAGGGAAATTCTCCTGCTGACGATAGCTTCTGAAATTACATTGAAATTAGGGATTGTTAAAAAAAAATGGTCTCCCAACACTGGGGCACCAGTCAATTGTACAGGGTTGCTCATTATGGCAGCCTATATTAATGTCGAAACAGAATTTTGGGTGCATTGCAACAAAGGCGAGGGACTTTACATTGAGCCCTGTGTTAGTATAGTTTTGAGAAGAGAGAAAAACGTGCTACCAGACGATTACAAGCACACTGCACATGCGTGCAAAAATGAGCTTGATTGCAACGAAAAACCAACAAGAATAAACTAGTGATTTAGCTGCTCTTTTGTTTTCCAGGTTCTCTATTCCCACCCATCAACGAAATAATGACCTATCAGGAGCATCGGAAACCATAGGCCTGATGAATGTAAAATACTTAAGAATATAGAAGTAGTAGTAGACTTCATTCAAACGTTTCATCTTAAAATTGCAAAATAATGTGTGACATTTGAAATAACTTTTTACTATTTTAATTTGATAAATTAAGATATGTAACTCATCATGATTGACTTGATTTAGTTACATATTTCAAATATGCACAGTGCAGGGATATCCACCCCCCAGTCTTGATAAGAAATTATTAGTTTGCAAAGACAAATTGTAATTACTGGATTACATAAATTGGAAATGAAAAATGTACATGAGAGCACCAAAATTTGTTTTCCATTAGTATGTAGGGTAAATTACCACAGCAGATTTGCCATGGTAAATTAGGAAATACTTTATTTCATTTGTACGGAATGATTGTCAAATTGATAAATCGCTTTTAGGATGAATTAGGATTAATTTTTCCCGATGATAATAACCAGAGGGCGAAAGTCTTACTGTTGGCAGCGATCAGGACTAAAATAACCTTGGCATCTACTTTAGGGAGTAGTAAAATCGGTGGCCAATGATGGTTGTAATTGAGATCAGCTGTGCAGGAGATAATCTTGTATTAGTGCACTGACCAATGTTCGTTGAAATAGGCCCTACAGGTCCTTTGACATTAATTTGGTCATTACTACTACTTATGGAGATTGATCATTTATGAATTCAGACAAATGCAACATAGGCCTAAGCTCTACTTTATTCCTCATCACTTGTATAACAAGCTCAAATAATGTAGTAATATAAACAGCAAAATGCAATTAGTTGTAAGTTAGAATTTCAAGTGCACAATCATATCACATTACAAATTAAACAAACAGATTTGCATACAGCTATTTCCCCAGTATACCCCAGCTAGCCACTATATACAAATAAAATGTTTCCAAAAATGATCAGATTTTCTTTTTTTAACTGTCTAATAACAGACATGACTTAGTATTGGGGAGTCACCTGGAGAGTCGCTCTCAATGCCAGGCAACCTGCAAGGAAGAACCCTAACCCATCACCTTTGAATGGTCTGCTCATCTATTTTCCAATCAGTTCACCTATTTGTGTTCAGTTGAATGGAGGTGGGTTGTAACCAAATCCATAGATCCTAATAAAAATCAGTTAGGAAAACACCATTGTCTTTGTCAAAAAAACAAACAAAAAAAAACCCCTCAGTAATCATGTTTGTTTGGGCTTTCTTTCAGCGCGGAAAGAATAGGACTACTGTTTTGCCTTGCACCACTAACATCCAGATACCAGGGGTCCATGAAAACAGACCAATATAGCAACAGTGTTTGCTATTAATAGAGAAGTCTGTATATGCAATATCCTATGATGGACTTGGGCCTGGTACACATTGTATGTATGCCAGTGGCTACTGTTGTCATTTAGTCTGATTATAAAATGAACAAGATGCTTATCAGGCTTCTTATAAACAAGGATTGATATTTTTCTAATGACATTGATTGGCTCTATGGGATTTATACCCTTTCAAGATTGGGTATTAAATTAGGCTTACTTCTCTTGTCTGGCATTGAGAGTAAGACCTGTAACAAAAGTTGCTAAATGCATACTAATGACTCAATTGGACTGCATTCTGCACTATTTCTGATTTGTAAATCCTGAGCTTGACCAATAATCCTATGGTTAGTTAGCAAGTATCTGAAAAAAAATTAGATTAACAATTAGGTAAACTAAACATGCAGGTCTAGACATGACTATCATGACTGCTATCCTAGCATTAAAACCAATCACTGCAAGAAATACCTTGACAGTTTGCCAGTGTGTAGAAACCAAGCGATAGTGAGAACACTCAATGCCACAACTGTAAGATGTTCGCTGTAGCACTTGTGGCAGATTCTGCAGTGCCTATTTGGAATGCTCCCCCTTTCTGGGATTACTTGAGAAATTCAAGTTCAAATTCAATAGCTGCAAAACATCGAAACGTGCAGGGGATTTGTTTTTTAGTGACAGTACAATTTTTTGCAATCAATTCTTAGATGGCCATTTAGCAAATGATTTCAAAAAGATCTAAATCAAATATAGTAACATTCAAAACAGTGAAACAATCCTACATAAAACATGGAAACATTAATGAATCAGTTATGCTGTAATAAGTAAGCAACCTAAACCCACGCAAGAGCTGCTGTCCTAACATGTCTCTATTTTCACCCCTTCACTGACTTTCCCACTAAATTCAGCAACCTGAAAGCTCATGATGTAGAAAAATAATATAGCAGTCACTTAACTGTATATGTATAAATTTTGGGACTATGCATTTGGTTTCTCTTGAAAATGTATCTTTAAATTAATGAGTAATTTTTGCAAAGACATGAAAGTTAAGTCTAGTCAAAATCTGGTAATTATGGCATTTGGAGGATTGTTAATAAGTTGATAAGAAATGACCAAAAAAACTACTGCTCCATGTCCAGGTGAATCGGGCAGTATAAATAATGGAAAGAATTGGAACGCATGGGGTAGTTAATAATAAAATATAAACAAACATTTGATGGGTACTTAGTCCTGTTTCGCATATGCACAAGCGTGTATTGTACGCATGGAACTGAAATGTGTTTTTTGCATATCCCAACTCCCCCTGAGACAACCTTGGAGAATAACGTCACAGCCAGAGTCAGCCATTATCAACTGTAACCCTGGAGCAATTAGGGCTGAGTGTCTTGCTCAAGGACACGTCGATATGTTTCACCTTGTCGGCTCGGGAATTGAACTAGCAACCTTTCGGGTACTGGCCCAACGCTCTAACAGCTAGGCCATCTACAGCCCGGTGATCAAGGCACTGGCATGTAGATAACTTGATTTCGGAAAAGTATATGCAAGAATTTGGAACAATGTAGAGGCCTTTGATTATTCCATGCAAAACAATTGCTCACATTTAACTCCATCAGAGTTATACAGCAAGTAACTGCATGCTTTTCATGATCATTAAACATCAATTGATGATATATTTTCAGATTCGCATGGGTAGCCTATCCATTTGGCATGTAGCTAGCTAAGCAACGTGTCATTTAGCTTGCTTTAACAAAGATTAGGCTTTGGAAAGAGCTTGACATTGGCAAGTCCTCGTCTTAGTGAAGTTGTCAGTCGGACGACTGTCATCACTATAGATCGCAAGCAAAACAAACAATATTTGGACATGATAAATGGATGTTTACTGATCTTTTAAAGCATGCCATTACTTTCTGTAGCTAAATGTGAGCAATTGTTTTGCACGGAATAATCAGAAATTTGTAGTTCTGACTATGTTCTTCAAGATGTGATGATATTACAACCAAATAGTTAACATTTATTTAACAATCCCTTGAAAACGTCACGCAGTTGTCAATGGTTTTGGCAGAGCTTGGAGTCTCCTTTCCCGACAGCAGGCAGATCTAATCCTCTGCACCTTATTGTGATGTTTTATTGATAATGACATCTTCAAGATGTATAGTTGTTCAAGCAATGTTGTTTTCAGGTATGGTTGAGGAGGGTGTTATAAAAAAATGTAATGGCGTAATTTGGGTAAGGAATTTAAAGGTTTGTTCTGCTCAGAATGTTCTATTTGGAATTACGATTTATTTTAAGAGAAAAACTGAGTAATCATGTGGTCTAGGACAGAGTCATCCTACCACAAAAAAAGCTCCTTATAAAGTTCAACCTTAAACCCACGATTTGGAGAGATGTCCAATAAGATCAATATAAACGGTCTCTCCATGGACACAACGTGGAATGAATTGTGAACAAGTAAAAATCTGCCTTAATCTCCAGGCTTTGAACGAGAATAAATATGATGTAACAAGGACATAACACTTAATTTTTCCATGGTGGCTTTGGTTGGTACGTGTTATCTTTGAAGTCATGATAAGGGATTCAAGAGAAATCAAAAGTTTCCATCTTTTGGAAGACACTACAGTCCTGATTGAGTGTGGTGAGGAAGGACACACTTTTGAGAGACATTATTTAAAACCTCAACTCTTATTGTGCCAAAGTTGGAGGCAATATCAACGCTGAGGTTTTTCATGGAAGCCGCTAATCCAGTATTTTGGCTCAATTGGCCTGGGGAAGTCAATACAGAAGCATTGTCCATTAAAATTAGAACCAATCCCTGCTACAGAAATTAATTTATGTTTGCCAGGCTTTTGAAAGCCATAGAAATGGTGAGTTCTTATCTTATAGCCATATTCTAAATTGGTGGATGTAGAACAAATATTGGATTTAAGGTTCTCGTATTGCGCCAATTCAAGTTACTTTAAAGGAATTACCATGGATCTTTAAAGGAATTACCATGGATCTTTAATTTTCAAAATGGTTGAAAATATCTCAAAGTAATGATAATGTCAGTCTCAGATGTCATCTTCTTGAGTGACTGCAAATTAAAATAGTCTACAAAACATGAGCTTCCTTCACTTTACTAGTCACTATACATTTTACCTAAACTTTTCACTAACATAAGGACTAATATAATAGATCTTAGTAGCTGTCAAAGGCATGAAAAAGCATGGAAAATACATAATGCTATAAATATACACAGATGCAGACTACTAAGAGTTATATTATGACTTGTACCACATTTCTTACAAATCATTTTTCATTGATAGTTTTGGAAGGAAACATGGACCAAATGCACATTTCCTCATTTTCAATTATTTCATGATTAAATAATCCTTGTGGAGATTTATGAAATTGTGACAAAAACATGACAAGGAAATAAAATCTTCATTGTGACTAATGGGCTCGACTGAAACTTGACAGTAAATGTGGTCAAATCAATTAGGCGAGGTGTCCAGGTACAATGCTTGTTATCAAGCTTACAAAATACTCAACACTTAAGGAGGGGTATGCCCGTCTTAACACTGCATTCCTTAATACCAGCAAACATACTAAATTAGTACAGGGCCTAACTGTTTGCGCCAGCTACAAGTTCGTGCGTCTGCACTAATGAAAAGTATCCGATAAGATGCCGTTTAAAGCAGATTAAAAAACTCAACATGACAACTGAATAAGTTCAAAAGACGCCAAAGTAAACACGTACACTTCAACATTCACCTTCTGCTACCATTTCTGTCAAGCCGTCTCCGGATACAGTTTGACACATACATTGGAACCATACAGAACGCACTGCAACGCTGCAAGGCAAACGCAACGTTCCATTGGAAATTAATGTACTTCTGGTGTACCAAAATGCACTGACGCGATTGGTGTGATCGAGGTGTTAGGCCTAGGTTAAGTTAAGATAACACTACATATATGCTATAGTTCTCTTGTCACATCCCTCACATGGTGAGATAATTATTAGATGGCACTAGCAAGGAGAGAGAGAAATCCAGACTCCGTATAAGCCAGGAGGAAATGTGCATTTGCCCTATGCCCTGCTAAGAGAAGTACATTAACTCTAAATAGTATATTTCTAGTATATATTTACATCAGACATTTTAAACACATTCAGTTAGCATAACCTTACATTATTTAACATTACCAAGTTATAAAATACAATGAAACGTAAACATTGAAATAACCACTACAGCAGCAGACTTATTGATGAGGAACGCCACCAACAAACATTCTCCAAAAGCCATTTGTATCGCACAAACGGCAGTAGACAACTGGGACAAAAAGTCAACTACAATAAGTATGAGTGTGGTTGTGGTGGCAGATTTGAATTCAAGACCATAATTTGGAGTGGTTGAAGTGGATGGCACATGGTAATGATAAAGTGCAGCGAGGGAGAGTATTCCTGAGAAGGTTGGGAACTGACTAATTGGCACTGCCATCACCAACTAAGCTGTTTTTTAATAAATCACACAGAAACAACTTCCTCATCAACCCCTCGGGAAAGGGGCTTTATCATGAGTCACCTTATGGACACAGAGGATTTGGATGTCACCCACCGAAATGCAAATGAGCTTATGGAGCAGCCTAACAGCCAAATCCTTACAAAGCTCCATTTGCTGCAGAAGCACCCCGAACGAATCATCAGCCTGTTCAGGCCTTTCATTACAGAGCCATCTGGCACCTGCGCTGTGACAATTGTGTCAATTAGTGATTACATTCAAAAAGAGAAGTAGGTCACTCAGAAATGACCAGATTTATCATTAGTTTCTGCCATGTTTGTACTGATTTGGTTCAGAAAATAATTTGTTTGAGCAAGCATGCTTGTAAAGACACCCTACTGGCACAAACATTTTCTACAACACAACCCAGCAGAGAAGCGGCACAAAGACAATCATTGAGCAATACGGGGTGCCAAATTCACGCAGCTAAATTGCCTTGACTTCAAGGGGGGGGGCAGAATGGAGGCCATCTGGTAGAGTTCCCCTTTCAACAATAATGTTGTTGCTGTGGTAACAAAGTATTGTGTGGTACAGTTTGGTGTAAACGGGCACAGTGAAGTGGGGGACTTACTCCGGTTTAGCACCCTGTATCAAGAGGGCGTTGGCACACTCCATACTACCAGCCCGGGCTGCCTTGTGGATAGGGGTCTCACCTACATAGTCCTGGAACAAGACAAGGCAAAAACATATCACTATACAAAGTGATAGAGAATCATAATCATGCTCTCAACCAGTACAATGGGGAGAATGGAAAAACATTATTGCTTGCAATATATCAATATACAAGGCATTGTTATTACATTTTAGTAATTTAGCAGACGACTTACAGGAGCAATTAGGATCAAGTACCTTGCTCAAGGGCACATTCACAGATTTTTCACCTCGTCGGCTCAGGGATTCAAACCAGCGACCAACGCTCTTAACCACTAGGCTATTAACCACCTGCCGCTTATGTTGATATTGGCCACTCATAAATAAGGCTCTAAGTGTCTGCTGAAAGGGGCCATTATCTGTGTGGCATGCTCCAACAGTTGAGCACAGCAGCAACAGTGCTCCAGAGAGACTAATCACAGAGAGAGGCTGTGAAAAGGTGTCTGCTGCCAACAGAGACAGTGGGCACTGGAGACAGCCGCTGAACTCCTCACCCAGCTCTCCGACACCCCCTCGAGCCAAGGAGAACTGACACATTGCACTCTTGCCAGCAAATCCGCCCTCCAGCTACCATCCCGTTCTGCTTCATGCAGCCAGAATGTAAGTCAGGCTGCACAATTTCACTGTTAGTGAACAGTTAAGGGTGGTGAAGGGATAAGGGGCTCTGTGTGTATGTATTAGGGATGTAACATTCACTGATATGCATCTGTCCCTGATTCAAATGTTAAAGATATGATTGAATGGTTCGGCAGACCCCAAACTGATCCAAATTAAGCTTGCGGTGGTCCAAAAATCAACAACTGTTGCTCATTACTTTTTCTACCTTCCGTAAATACCTAATCTTTTGTGACAACTGATGCGTTTTCACCTTCAGTGTCAAACTAAGCATGTTACTGTGTTGACAGTCATTGATCTACAAGTCATTTTGCATACCGAACAACCCCAGGGAATATCATTAGCCTAGTCAAACTGTGCAGCTTAGCGAGCTAACCAATGTGAAGTACATGGCCTGTTCCTGATCTTGCACATCTGGGTGGCACCTTCAACATTCAAACACAAAAATGGCTAGATATTAGGCTTTATTAGTTGAGTGACACCCTATGTAATTTGCTAGGTGGTTGTTGTCTATGCGCTGTGAAATTGTTTTAGCATAATAAAAGTAAGCTACTGGAGACAACTCTCAGCTGGCTATACCCGCTGAACAGGGGGGCTTACAATAGTTTTTATTTTATTTTAATTATATTGATTTATAGGTTCACCAATAGTTCTGGTAGTTTTGCTTTAAACGATCAGGATGTATGGTCATTTTTAGATACACAGGGTAAAGTTGATAATTTCATAACTAGGACAGGATTCACATGCTGGGTTTTTCACACTCAACAGGTTCCTGTGTGTATCAAAAATGGTCCACCTCCCAAAGGACATCCAGCCAACTTGACACAACTGTGGTAAGCTTTGGAGACAACATGGGCCAGCTTTCGACACCCTGTAGAGTCAATGCCCTGACGTGTTGAGGCTGTTCTGAGGGCAAAGAGAGGGGGGAGGGTGTACAACTCAATAGTAGGAAGGTTTTCCTAATGTTTGGTATATTCAGTATACATCGAATGGAAAATGAATGCGTTTATGTAACAAATATTAGTGCATCGAATCATATCGCAGTAAACGGAATCGTACCGAATCGGTTCAAACTAAAACTTACCATTCCTGAATCGTTTCGGAGCCATGTATCCAGAAACGTATCAAATCGTCTTAAGGGAACGATGCACATCCCTACTATTTATTTATGTGTGTATGTTTGTTGCAGGCCAGTGTAGCGACGCTCCCCCATAGCTCTGAGGCATCACAATCTTCTCCTACTTACCCCCATTACATTGGATCAGACTGCTGAACTTGACCCATAAAACCTCTAAATGTCACAGTGGAGAGAGCCAGGTGGAAAGGATGAAGCAGTAGAGTGTTATGCAATCATGACCTCCTAATCTGAATTCCCGAGCAGAGCTTCCCTGGCTGCTTCCTTTAGGTGCTTTTAAAAAAAAGGTAGTCACAGACAAACAGTAGCACCGGCAGGCCGGGGCAGACCCTATTTGAGCTGTGGTCATGACACGGCTGCCTGCCTGTTGGCTCTATGCTGTGACTCCGAGGCCATACATAGTCTCTAGTCAAACAGTCTGGTGTGACATGAAGAGAGTCTCAGATAAACCGACACACAGCATGAACTATAGCTCTGTCTCCCAGAAAGCCTGATCCCTAGATAGAAGGATAATTCTGGCCTACATGGGCCGCATGGAAAAGATAGACGACATAGGTTTGACTCACTTTTGCAAACAGGGAAAGTACTTGTAGTCGGTCTTGTTATTTGGTCTATCCAGTCATAAGTGCCATTGTCTTGTAACCTGTAAGATTGAGACCCACCTGTCTGTTGATGTCGGCCCCTGCCTGCAACAGCCACAGCACACACTCTGGGTGGCCTCCAAAAGCCGCGATGTGTGTGGGCGTCTGGGCAAACCTCGTCGTCATGGCGTTCACCTTGCAGCCCACCTGCACCAGGCACATTACACACTCCAACTGTAAAGAAAGTGAGAGTGAGTCAACATACTGTAGTTGACCAATCACAAAAGCTTTTCTGTTGAGAGCAGAGTTAATGATTGACAAGACACACAGCCATTACGCAAATCACAGTGGGATTATCACTACAGACTGTTGTATTCAAAGCTCTATGTCATTACAGAAACCAAACCACAGCAAAGAAAATGTGTTTGAGGTAAACCCCAAAGGCACACTAACCAACCAGTGGCATCTTTATTAGGGCCTGGACAATACCAGTATCGCAATATTGTTTTCATGCCAAAAAATGAAAACACGTAGAGCAAAGTCTTCCGTGCTTTTACACCTACATTGCTTGCTGTTTGGGGTTTTAGGCTGAGTTTCTGTACAGCACTTTGTGACATCAGCTGATGTAAGAAGGGCTTTATAAATACATTTGATTGATTCAGTCCTTTAAAAATGTGACTCTGGATGACAACAAATTGTTTGTTTCCAACATTAGGGCTGTTTTCCTAAAGCAGTTCAATACACTACGTGTTTTGTTTCCTTGCCGCGATAGTAATGAGTATCGCGATACTGGCATTATCCCAACCCTAATCTTGTTGGTCTCCTTTTTTCCCCCTGTATTGAGCTTCTTGTACCGAAGAGGACACCTAAGCCCATATATGGTCACAGTATAGGGGCTTCAACTGCAGTCACTCCCACTGACTTATGTTCAGGCCAGCCTCTGTGTGGGAAGAGTGGGCACACCCAGCCTAAGCAGTTTTGGCGGGACACACTGCAGTTTTCCTGGCAAACAAAGACACTAACCCCACCATATCAAATAATGTTGTCTGGGAGGACCTGTAGCCTAATAGCTCTGCAACAAAGACCAGGCCATGAGTCATAGTTGATATTGTACTGAAGTCCCACTTCAAGACAGGGCTTGTTAAATACAGTACATGTAGTTTAAAAACATGATCCAAGCAGCTGTTCATAATGTGTATGCCTGACTGGCTTAAATAAACAATCTCCCTCCCTCCTGTCAAACGTGCATCTCTAGATTGAGAAGTGCCGATATGATTAGGATAAAATGCAGATACGATAGTTTGGATGGCCATGCTGTGGACATGGGGCAGAGAACGCTGCTGTTTAATTTGTTGTTTCGGCTTTGGGCACAATAGTAACTAATAACTGCCTCATTCCTTTCCTCTTCTGCCCTGTTCCTTCTCCAACATCTGTGGAACTTTCTCCAAACCACCTCACTCAGGGGAACCTTGCCAGTGACACACACAGAGCTCTAGTGTGACCAATTTGGTCGCATAGGCGACAAAATATACATAATGTATTCGGAAAGAATTCAGATCCCTTGACTTTTTCCACATTCTGTTACAGCCTTATTCTAAAATTGATTAAATTGTTCTATCAATCGACACACAACACCCCATAATGACGAGGTAAAACCAGTTTTAGAAATGTTCGCTAATTTATTAAAATTAAAAAACAGAAACCTCACATTTACGTAAGTGTTCAGTACTTTGAAGCACCTTTGGCAGCAATTACAGCCTCGAGTCTTCTTGGGTATGACGCTACAAGCTTGGCACACCTGTATTTGGAGAGTTTCTCCCATTCTTCTCTGCAGATCCTCTCAAACTCTGTCAGGTTGGATGGGAAGCGGCGCTGCACAGCCATTTTCAAGTCTCTCCAGAGATGTTCAATTGGATTCAAGTCCAGGCTCTGGCTGGGGCACTCAAGGACATTGAGACGTGTCCCAAAGCCACTCCTGCGTTGTCTTGGCTGTGTGCTTAGGGTCCTAGTTCTGTTGGAAGATGAACCTTCACTCTGGAGCAGGTTTTCATCAAGGATCTCTCTGTACATTGCTCTGTTCAGCTTTCACTTGATCCTGACTAGTCTCCCAGTCCCTGCCGGTGAAAAACAACACGACAACATGGGGCTGCCACGACCATGCTTCACTGAATGGATTGTGCCAGGTTTCCTCCAGCTGTGACACTTGGCATTCAGGCCAAAGAGATCAATCTTGGTTTCATCACACCAGATAATCTTGTTTCTCATGGTCTGAGTGTCTTTAGGTTCCTTTTGGCAAACTCCAAGCAGGCTGTCATGTGCCTTTTACTGAGGAGTGGCTTCCATCTGGCCACTCTACCATAAAGGCCTGATTGGTGGAGTGCTGCAGAGATGAGTACCTTCCAGAAGGACAACCATCTCCACAGAGGAACTCTGGAGCTCTGTCAGTGACCATCGGGTTCTTGGTCACCTCCCTGAGCAAAGCCCTCCTCCGATTGCTCAGTTTGGCCGGGTGGCCTTCTCTAGGAAGAGTGTTGGTGTTTCCAAATTTCTTCCATTTAAGAATGATGGAGGCCACTGTATTCTTGGAGATCTTCAATGCTGCAGAAATGTTTTGGTACCCTTCCCCAGATCTGTGCCTCGACACAATCCTGTCTCTGAGCTCTACAGACAATTCCTTCGACATGCACTGTCAACTGTGGGACCTTATATAGACAGGTGTGTGCCTGTCCAAATCATGTCCAATTAATTTAATTTAGCACAGGTGGACTCCAATCAAGTTGTAGAAACATCAAGGATGATCAATGGAAACAGTATGCACCTGAGCTCAATTTCAAGTCTCCTAGCAAAGGGTCAGAATACTTATTTAAGGTATTTATGTTTATGTTTAATAGATTGGGAAAACATATTTTTTTCATCTGTTTTCGCTTTGTCATTATGGTGTATTATGTGTAGAATGAGTCAAATTCAATTTAATCAATTTTAGAATAAGGCTAACATAACAAAATGTGGAAAAAGTCAAGGGGTCTGAATACTTTCCCAAGGCACTGTACTTCAAGGATTGTGGCAATTAGGCCCTTTACTTCCTCAGAGTCCGATGACCTTGTGGATACCATTTTTGTCTCTATGTCCAGTATGAAGGAAGTTAGAGGTAGTTTTGCATGCTAGCAGAAAGACTTCCAGTCATTGCACTAGCCAATGCTCACAAAATGACCTCTACCTTCCTTCATACTGGAAACAGACAAAAATGGTAGCCACAAGTTCATCTGACTCTGGGAAAGTAGATAAAGGCCCTCCTTGCCAAAATCCCGAACCATCCCTTTAAAAAGATCTGACCCATATCACCAGCGCAATGTTTTTTTCTTCCTGTCGAGGATTGTGGGCATGCATTTTATATTGAGTGAGCTCTATTACGCTGGCCCAGGTTGAACCAAGCAATGGCCCGTCATGTCACTGAGCGAAAGCAGGGAGGGAGGAGCGCCATTCACAAATCAAACAGAAATCTGCACCGCTTGGTCATGTTGTCAACAAGGCAGCATGGTGCATCGTCCATAAACATGCATCTATTGTCCATTAAATAAATGTTTGAAACTTCAAAACTAGTTATCATTGGAATGGCCGATACAGCGGTTTTTAAAAAATGAATCACTTTTCCATATGAAAACAGAATCCTACTCATCACTTAATTACGCAGTGGTGGAAAAAGCACCCAATCGTCATAGTTGAGTAAAAGTAAAGAGAACTTAATTAGAAAATTACTCAATTATGTCACCCAGTAAAATACTACTTGAGTAAAAGTATAAATTTTAAGTTCCTCATAATAAGCAAACCAGACGGCACCTTATTTTTATTTTTTTTGCGGATAGCCAGGGGCACACGCCAACATAATTTACAAACTAAGCATGTGTGTTTAGTGAGTCCGCCAGATCAGATTCAGTAGGTTAGACCAGGGATGATCTATAGATAAGTTTAAAAATTAGAGCATTCATGTCCTGCTAAGCATTCAAAATGTAATGAGTACTTTTGGGTGTCAGGGAAAATGTATGGAGTAAAATACATTCTTTTCTTTAGGAATGTAGAAGTTAGTTGTCAAATATAAATAGTAGAGTACAGATACCCCAAAAAACTACTTAAGTATCATTTAAGTATTTTGAAACCACTGTAATTATTCCCTTTTGTTTTGAGCAGAGTTTTGAGCAGACACCATAGGCCAGAGCATGGCACCTGGCTCACCCCCAGCAGGCAGCCCGGTTCTAAAACAAATGCAATCACATTTCACCCGGCTCAAATTCTTCCCACAGGGGTAACCCGGACAGAAAAACAACCCCCTTTATTCATAAACCATGTCACAGGTTGTTCTAAAGCTAATTGCTGGCAAGTTTAACCATTTGTTTTACACATTGTTCAGTCATGTTTGTTACCTCATTAGCTAGCTAACAACCTGGTAACATTACCAGTATATCCCTACATTTGGGGGGCACAAAAAGAAAGGAAAAGCTTCTTCAGGAGATCTAGCATGTTGTCATCAGAAACTTGACTTCTTAAAGACACAGTGTAAATGTTCTAGAATGTATTGCAATATAAAAATTGTGATTTTACATGTTGAAACCTCATATTACACATTACTGTTTAATTTTTAAAAATTTAGCTTTTACACAGTTAAATATTGTTTTTCTTGGGCACAGTATGTGCTCCAGAAGTAGCTAGAATTCATGTAGGCTATATCTCAACCGATACAAATAAAAAATTCTGGTGCTCCTAAATGTAATGTTGCGTTCTTAACTTCTTAAAGTTGTGAGTACCAGTGCTCTCAGTTGGGAGCCCGTCAGTACATTTCAATTAAACAAGTCAAAAGTTTGAAAGATATTTGGGGGGGGTTACGTAATGTTTTTATGGGATATACTTGTAAAACAAAGTTTGAATAAAGCAATGCCACAGTCATGCAAGACTTTTGAGAAAATGGTTTGTTCCATGAGCACAGCACAGTGTGCAGAGCAGGTACGTGCAAGTTGTTTCAACTGTAGATATTGTTGGCGGGTTGTTTGCCATTGGCCCATGCACAGCCAATAGAAAACGATGCAGTGCTTTATAAAATATTGGACATTTCCTGAAATAAACTGACAGGAAGGGAAGACTGGCTACTTTCTCGGGAAGACTAACGTTAGCGCTATGGCCCAACTGAAATACTGACAACTAGCAACAGCAGCCCGAATGCACTATTAGGACAATCAATGTCGATATTACATAGCTGTACATTCACACAATCTTTGCTTTCAAGTGTGAACGCACGCACGTTTCACGACATTGGTGATAACATTTGATTTCACATTATGGAGATGAACAAACACCTAACAATGAGAAAATTAGAAAACATTATTATGAGTGTTGAGACAAATGACGTAAATCGCTGTTCAGCTAGACAGCTTGCTACATTGTAACGTTTTAGATACTTAAATAAATGGTATGTATATTTGTATCAATGTATCGGATTAGCATCACAAATCGGAAAATCTAACTGTCAGTTCTTTCGAAAATAGCATTTCTTGCTAGATTTACGCCTGCTAACAATGTGACAATATGAATAATCTCTCTCTATTAGTTTTAGAATGTTTGCAAGCTACCTTTCCAAAATGTGCTGCCCAATGAATGGGACTCCAGCCATAGACGGAGTCTTCGGTGATGAGGTCTGCTTGGTTTGTGGTGCACTGAAGAAGCGAACACAAAGCAACAACGTCTCCATCCCTGCACGCCCGGTGGAGAGGGTAACGAATGTTCAGCACCTCGTCGTTTGAAAATCCAGACTCTACGCTGACGGACATGGTTGCGATACGGTGTGTACAGATGTTTGGGAGAAAAGTAGCCGTATCAAGTTGCCTTAGTCGTCAAGAATTTAACCCGCTTCGCACGCCCCTACATGAACATGCACAAGTGATACACAATGGAAAGGAAGAGATGAGAGCTCGCGCTTTCAACTTGGCGCGAATCGCAAAACACGGACTGTTTTTTTTCTTGGCTGCTTGGTTCTATCAAAACCCGTCGTGGAGTCCTTTGTTAAATCTTCTTCTTTGTCAATGAGGTTTAACGGCGGTTGGCATCCAATAAATGTTGCATTACCGCCACCTACTAGACTGGAATATATATATATATATATATAACTCCCTTAGACTTTGCTGGATAATTAAAAAATAAATAAATACGTATAAACAAATAAATAAATACCCTACCATCTAACCCTACACTCACTAAAAACTCATTATCCTACTCAACTGTTTAAATCAATTTAGTCCTACCTCAGGCCAACAGCCTGAAAGGATGGGATACCACCACTTAACATACCCTGTAACTCTTCTGACATCCAGTCTTGCACATCCAAATACCTCCCTGCAGCTGCCACCACAACCTAAATTTTCTGCGACTTACATTCTATCCCTGCAGTACAGTTGATAACCATTGCTATGAATGCTAAAAATCAAATCTTACTGAAACATATCACTTGTTGGCCTATCCTTGTACAGCTGTACTATTCACACCACTCCTCTCAGGATCCCTCCTCCTTGATCCATCTTCCTCTACTTTCTTCATTGCTTCAGCATACAACAACTTCTGCACTACTCTAACCCTGGAAACCTCAATCTGCCGCTCTTACACCAGACATTTCTGATCCCCAGCCCCATGGGCACCCCTACAATTAACAAATACCACTATTTTCCCCAATGCTACACATTCCTTTGTCTCATGCCCTTCTGCACATTTCTCACACCTAGGAACCTCACTCCTACACACTGCTGCAACATGCCCATAAGCTTGACACCTATAACAACTGAATGTATTTGACACAAAGCTCATACGGGATCATTTATTATCCTAACAGCACTTTGTTAGGCAGTGTCAACATCAAAACGCAAAAGGACAGACAACAACTCTTCCGTTTTCCACCATAATTTGCAAATAAATTCTTTAACAATCCTACAATGTGATTTTCTGGATTTTTTTTCTCATTTTGTCTGTCATAGTTGAAGTGTACCTATGATGAAAATGACAGCCCTCTCTCATCTTTTTAAGTGGGTGAACATGCACAATTGGTGGCTGACTAAATACTTTTTTGCCCCACTGTACATATCCCAACCAGAAGCAATGAATTACAGGCAAAATCGCACCAAGCTAAAGGCTAGAGCTGCTGCTTTCAAGGAGGGACACTAATACGGACACTTATAAGAAATCCCGCTATGTAAACTATTACAGACTACAAAGGGAAACCCATCTGCGAGCTGCTTTTATGCTTGCTTCAAGGCAAGCAACATTGAAGCATGCATGACAGCACCAACTGTTCCGGATGACTATGTAATCACGCTCTCCGTAGCCGATGTGAGCAAGACCATTAAACAGGTCAACATTCACAAGGCCGCGGGGCCAGAAGGATTATCAGTATGTGTACTCAGAGCATGCGCAGACCAACTGGCAAGTGTCTTTGCTGACATTTTCAATCCCTGACCGAGTCTGTACTACCTACCTGTTTCAAGCAGACCACCATAGTCCCTGTGCCCAAGAAAGCGAATGTAACCTGCCTAAATAACTACTGCCCCGGAGGCATGAAGTGTTTTGAAAGGCTAGACAAGGCTCACATCAACACCATCATCCCGGAAACCCTAGACCTACTCCAATTTGTATACCGCACCAATAGATCCACAGATGACAAAATCTCAATCGCACTCTACACTGTTCTGGACAAAAGGAACACCTATGTGACAATGATGTTCTTTGACTACAGCTCAGCGTTCAACACCATAGTGCCCACAAAGCTCATCACTAAGCTAAGGACCCTGGGACTAAACACCTCCCTCTGCAACTGGATCCTGGACTTCCTTACGGGACTCCCCCAGGTGGTAAGGGTAGGCAACAACACATCTGCCACGCTGATCCTCAATACGGGGGTGCCTCCTCAGGCCTACAACAATGATGAGACAGCCTATAGGGAGGAGGTCAGAGACCTGGCTGTGTGGTGCCAGGACAACAACCTCTCCCTCAACGTGAGTAAGACAAAGGAGATGATCATGGACTACAGGAAAAGGAAGGCCGAACATGGCCTTCATTCACATCGACGGGGCTGTAGTGGAGCGGTCGAGAGTTTCAAGTTCCTTAGTGTCGACATCATCAACAAACTATCATGGTCCAAACTCACCAAGAATGTTGTGAAGATGGTACGACAACACCTTTTCTCCCTCAGGAGACTGAAAAGATTTGGCATGGGTCCCCAGATGCTCAAAAAGTTCATCAGCGGCCTCCCGGGTGGCGCAGTGGTTAAGGGCGCTGTACTGCAGCGCCAGCTGTGCCACCAGAGACTCTGGGCTTGCACCCAGGCTCTGTCGTAACCGGCCGCGACCAGGAGGTCCGTGGGGCGACGCACAATTGGCCTAGCGTCGCCCGGGTTAGGGAGGGGTTGGCCGGTAGGGATATTCTTGTCTCATCGCACACCAGCGACTCCTGTGGCGGGCCGGGCGCAGTGCGCGTTAACCAAGGTTGCCAGGTGCACAGTGTTTCTTCCGACACATTGATGCTGCTGGCTTCCGGGTTGGATGCGTGCTGTGTTAAGAAGCAGTGCGGCTTGGTTGGGTGGTGTAACGGAGGACGCATGACTTTCAACCTTCGTCTCTCCCGAGCACGTACGGGAGTTGTAGCGATGAGACAAGATAGTAGCTACTAAACAATTGGATACCACAAAATTGGGGAGAAAACGTGGTAAAATTTACATTTATTTTAAAAAAAATTAAGTTCATCAGCTGCACCATCGAGAGCATCCTGATATGTTGCATCATCGCCTAGTATGGTACCAGCTGGTCATCCGACCGTTAGGCCCTACAAAGGGTAGTGCGTATTGATCTAAGATGGCGTAGCAGTCAGACGTCTTTGTCCTGTCGTGTCCCTTGTATATATCGTTTTACATCTTTTTCTTCGCACAACTTTTAAAATATTTTGTTAAACCTCAACTTCTAAATACTCTCCTGCAACCCGCCTCACCCAATGTGGCGTGGATCTGCTTTTTTTCCAAAAGTATTTATATTTACTTCGGATCTGGAATCCGTCAACTGAAGCTAGCCAGCTAACTACCAGCTATCAGTCAGCAAACCATTGCCAGCGGTCATCAGCTAACCTTCAGCTCGGAAAGCTCTCGCCAGTTCGAGCAACGTGACTCTAACCAGAGCATAACGGACCTATTATTTTTATCCCCGGATTCCTACCGCAAACTGAACATTTTCATCTGGATCTTCACAACTAGCTAACCGCAATCCCGGATGACTACTCCTGGCTAGCGTTTCCATCCCAGAGCAAGCACTGATTAGCTTGAAGCTAGCTCAGCCAGGGCTCCTGTAATACCACCGAAGGATATTCCTGGGCTACAATATCCGGAACCCTTCTATAGCTGGTATGGGGCACGGAACCCGGCAGATCCCCTACGACTGGAATACCGACATAATCTGCCCGAGGCCTCCAACAGGCCCCTCAGGCGCGACGCCCGCTGAAGACCCATTCTGCTAACCAGCTAGGCCTGCTAGCTACCTAGAGCTACTTGGAACCCTACTAATTCTATCGACGTCACCGCGCGAAGAGGCAAAAACAGACTTACCCCCATTGCGACGTCCCCCAAAGGCTAACTTGCTAGCCCCTGCTATCTGCTTGCTAACCCGGTCTGCTAACTGCTAGCTTGCCGGCCCCGGTCTGCTAACTGCTAGCTTGCCTGCCCGGTCTGCTAACTGCTAGCCCCTGCTAACTGCTTGCTAAGTTTGTTTTACTCACTGCTTTAGCACACTCTGCCAACCCAGATGTCTTAGCCGTGTCTGAATCCTAGCTTAGGAAAACCACCAAAAACCCTGAAATCTCCATCACTAACTATAACGTTTTCCGCCAAGATAGAGCTGCCAAAGGGGGAGGTGTTGCAATCTACTGCAAAGATCGTAATACAGAACTCTGCTGGCTATCGAAGTCTGTACCCAAACTATTTGAGCTTCTACTTCTAAAAATGCACCTTTCCAGAAGCAAGTCTCTCACTGATGCCGCTTGCTATAGACCTCCCTCTGCCCCCAGCTGTGCCCTCGATACCATATGTGAATTGATTGCCCCCCATCTATCCTCTGAGCCCGTGCTACTATGTGACCTAAACTGGGACATGCTTAACACCCCAGCCAACCTACAATCTAAGCTTGATGCCCTCAATCTCACACAAATTATCAATGAACCTACCAGGTACAACCCCAAATCAGTAAACACGGGCACCCTCATAGATGTCATCCTAACTAACTCGCCCTCTAAATACACCTCTGCTGTTTTCAATCAAGATCTCAGGGATCACTGCCTCATTGCCTGCATCCGTAATTGGTCTGCGACCAAACGACCACCCCTCATCACTGTCAAACGCTCCCTGAAACACATCTGCGAGCAGGCCTTTCTAATCGACCTGGCCCGGGGTATCCTGGAATGACATTGACCTCATCCCGTCAGTAGATGATGCCTGGCTATTCTTTAAAAGTGCCTTCCTCACGAACTTAAATAAGCATGCCCCTCTCAAAAAAATAGAACTAGGAATAGATATAGTCCTTGCTTCACTCCAGACCTATCTGCCCTTGACCAGCACAAAAACATCCTGTGGCGTTCTGCATTAGCATCGAATAGCCCCGTGATATGCAACTTCTCAGGGAAGTTAGGAACAAATATACACAGGCAGTTAGAAAAGCTAAGGCAAGCTTTTTCAAACAGAAATTTGCATCCTGTAGTACTAACTCAAAAAAGTTTGGGGACACTGTAAAGTTCATGGAGAATAAGAGCACCTTCTCCCAGCTGCCTACTGCTCTGAGGCTAGGAAACACTGTCTCCACCGATAAATCTACTATAATTGAGAATTTCAAAAGCATTTCTCTACGGCTGGCCATGCTTTCCACATGGCTACTCCTACCCCGGTCAACTGCCCGGCACCCTCCACAGCAACCCGCCAAAGCCGCCACCATTTCTCCTTTACCCAAATCCAGATAGCTGATGTTCTGAAAGAGCTGCAAAATCTGGACCCCTACAAATCAGCTGGGCTAGACAACTTCAAAGGGGAGACACTCTAGACCCAAATTGTTACAGACCTATATCTATCCTACCCTGTCTTTCTAAGGTCTTCGAAAGCCAAGTTAACAAACAGATTACTGACCATTTCGAATCCCACCATACCTTCTCCGCTATGCAATCTGGTTTCAGAGCTGGTCATGGGTGCACCTCAGCCACGCTCAAGGTTCTAAACGACATCATAACCACCATCGATAAGAGACATTACTGTGCAGCCGTATTCATCGACCTGGCCAAGGCTTTCGACTCTGTCAATCACAACATTCTTATTGGCAGACTTGACAGCCTTGGTTTCTCAAATGATTGCCTCACCTGGTGTAGTGGAAATTTCCTGTATTACCAAATCACAAGAGAGCAAACCACACACAAGACAGAGTTATCATAAAGTCCATCTTTAATTATATGAGCTCCATCACAACCCTGTGACTCTCAGATCAATTCAGTGTCTATAAATGAATTATCTGAGAGTGCTTACACATTGCAACTGAGATCCTTTATAGCAAAGACACGCATAGCCAGACAGCATTGGCTATAAATTATCGTTCAGCTTTGGTCTCCTAAACTATGTTCTTATCTCGCTCTTGGTACCACTCATAACCAAAAACACTACCTCTTCCAATGGCATATATTAAATACACCCGCTCCTGGACAAGATCACAGAGAGACAGTGACTGGCACACAGACATTGTGGAGCCAAGAGATAATTGGTTCCCCCTCAATCATCCCTTCATATGGTTTAAAAGATACATTTACACATGACTCATTCACAGATAAGAATAACCAGACCTCTCCCCTCTCTGGGCCCAAGTAACTTTTTCCACATAAGCATGCTATAAAATGAATAAAACATCTTATTTATAAATGTTACCTAAAGAATTCTGATTCTGCCACGACACTGGTTTACCAACTACTTCTCTGATAGAGTTCAGTGTGTCAAATCAGAGGACCCGTTGTCCGGACCTCTCGCTGGACGGCTCTGACTTAGAATACGTGGACAACTACAAATACCTGGGTGTCTGGTTAGACTGTAAACTCTCCTTCCAGACTCACATTAAGCATCTCCAATCCAATATTAAATCTAGAATCGGCCTCCTATATCGCAACAAAGCATCCTTCACTCATGCTGCCAAACATACCCTCGTAAAACTGACCATCCTACTGATCCTCGACTTCGGTGATGTCATCTATAAAATAGCCTCCAACACTCTACTCAACAAACTGGATGCAGTCTATCACATTGCCATCCGTTTTGTCACCAAAGCCCCAAACACTACCCACCATTGTGACCTGTACGCTCTCGTTGGTTGGCCCTCGCTTCATACTCGTCACCAAACCCACTGGCTACAGGTTATCTACAAGTCTCTGCTAGGTAAAGCCCCGCCGTATCTCAGCTCACTGGTCACCATAGCAGCACCCACTCGTAGCACATGCTCCAGCAGGTATATCTCACTGGTCACCCCCAAAGCCAATTCCTCCTTTGGTCGTCTTTCCTTCCAGTTCTCTGCTGCCCATGACTGGAACGAATTGCAAAAATCTTTGAAGCTGGAGACTCACATCTCCCTCACTAGCTTTAAGCACCAGCTGTCAGAGCAGCTTACAGATCACTGCACCTGTACATAGCCCATCTGTAAACAGCCCATCTATCTATCTACCTCATCACCATACTGGTATTTATTTATTTTGCTCCTTTGCACCCCAGTATCTCTACTTGCACATTCATCTTCTGCCGATCTACCATTCCAGTGTTTATTTGATATATTGTAATTACTTCGCCACCATGGCCTATTTATTTCCTTAACTTACCTAATTTGCACTCACTGTATATAGACTTTTTGTTTTATTTTGTTCTACTGTATTATCGACTGTATGTTTTATTTATTCCATGTGTAACTCTGTGTTGTTGTATGTGTCAAATTGCTACCATTTATCTTGGCCAGGTCGCAGTTGCAAATGAGAACTTGTTCTCAACTAGCCTACCTGGTTAAATAAAGGTGAAATAAAAAAATACAAAAATGAATATCCCAGTACATCACTGGGGCCAAGCTTCCTGCCATCCAGGACCTACATACTAGGTGGTGTCAGAGGAAGGCCCAAAAATATCAGACTCCAATCATCCAAGTCATAGACTGTTCACTCTGCTACCGCACGGCAAGCGGTACCGGAGCGCCAAGTCTAGGTCCAAAAGCCTCTTTAACAGCTTCCACCCCCAAGCCATAAGACTGTTGAACAATTAATCAAATATTTGCATTGACACCCCCGTTTGTTTTTACGCTGCTGCTACTCACTGTTTACAACAGTTGAAGTCTGAAGTTTACATACACTTAGGCTGGAGTCATTAAAACTCGTTTTTCAACGAATTTCATGTCAACAAACTATAGCTTTGGCAAGTCAGTTAGTACATATACTTTGTGCATGACACATGTCATTTTTCCAACAATTGTTTACAGACAGATAATTTAACTTATTATTCACTGTATCACAATTCCAGTGGGTCAGAAGTTTAAATACACTAAGTTGACTGTGCAATTAAACAGCTTTGAAAATTCCCGAAAATTATGTCATTGCTTTAGAAGCTTCTGATAGGCTAATTGACGTAATTTGAGACAATTGGAGGTGTACCTGTGGATGTCTTTCAAGGCCTACCTTTAAACTCAGTGCCTCTTTGCTTGACATCATGGGAAAATCAAAAGAAATCAGCCAAGACCTCAAAACATAAATTGTAGTCCTCCACAAGTCTGGTTCATCCTTGGGAGCAATGTTCAAATGCCTGAAGGTACCAAGTTCATCTGTACAAACAATAGTATGCAAGTATAAACACCATGCGACCACGCAGCCGTCATACCGCTCAGGAAGGAGACGTCTTCTGTCTCCTAGAGATGAACGTACTTTGGTGAGAAAAGTGCAAATCAATCCCAGAACAACAGCAAAGGTCCTTGTGAAGATGCTGGAGCAAACAGGTACAAAAGTATCTATATCCACAGTAAAACAAAACCACCATTAAAAAGCCAGACTATGGTTTGCAACTACGCATGGGGACAAAGATCATACTTTTTGGAGAAATATCCTCTGGTCTGATGAAACAAAAATAGAATTGTTTGGCCATAATGACCATTGTTATGTTTGGAGGAAAAAGGGGGATGCTTGCAAGCAGAAGAACACCCTCCCAACCGTGAAGCACGGGGTTGGCAGCATAATGTTGTGGGGGTGCTTTGCTGCAGGAGGGACTGGTGCACTTCATAAAATAGATGGCATCATGAGGAAGGAAAATTATGTGGAAATATTGAAGCAACATCTCAAGACATCAGTCAGGAAGTTAAAGCTTGGTCGCAAGTGGGTCTTCCAAATGGACAATGACCCCAAGCATACTTCCAAAGTTGTGGAAAAATGGCTTAAGGACAACAAAGTCAAGGTATTGGAGTGGCCATCACAAAGCTCTGACCTCAATCCCATAGACAATTTGTGGGCAGAACTGAAAAAGCGTGTGCGAGCAAGGAGGCCTAAAAACCTGACTCAGTTACACCAGCTCTGTCAGGAGGAATGGGCCAATATTCACACAACTTATTGTGGGAAGCTTGTAGAAGGCTACCTGAAACATTTGACCCAAGTTAAACAATTTAAAGGCAACGCTACCAAATACTAATTGAGTGTATGTCAAATTCTGAGCCACTGGGAGTGTGATGAAAGAAATAAAAGCTTAAATAAATCACTCTCTAATATTATTCTGGCATTTTACATTCTTAAAATAAAGTGGTGATCCTAACTGACCTAAGACGATACATTTTTACTCCGATTAAATGTCAGGAATTGTGAAAAACTGATTTTAAATATATTTGGCCAAAGTGTATGTAAACTTCCATCTTCAACTGTATCTATGCATAGTCACTTTACCCCTACCTACATGTACAAATTACCTCGACTAACCTTTACCCCTGCTGGTATGTGGTTTCGGTACCCCCTGTATATAGCCTCATTATTGTGTTGTGTTGTGTGACAAAACTGCACATTTTAGAGTGGCCTTTTGTCCCCAGCACAAGGTGCACCTGTGTAATGATCATGCTGTTTAATCAGCTTCTTGATATGCCACACCTGTCAGGTGGATGGATTATCTTGACAAGGGCTAAAATGCTCACTAACAGGGATGTAAACAAATGTATGCACACAATTTGAGAGGAATAAGCCTTTCGTGCATAATTATGGAACATTTTGGGATCTTTTATTTCAGCTTGTGAAACATGGGACCAACACTTTACATGTTGCGTTTATATTTTTGTTCAGTGTAGTGCATTTGAATTTAACCATATTAGTTGTTGTAATATTTGATCTGTCTTTTCTCGAGGATGAAACTGGAATAGCAACCAGCTTTGTGTGGCTTGTTTTAGAAAAGGAAATATTTTAGAAAAAGGTTCCATTTCATTTAACTGAAAATGAGAGGTTGTAATCTGGATAAAGGGAAAAAGGCAATTTTTGAACAAGGGATGTTCCATTTTTACTAATCTACTGGAGAACAAGTTCAGGTTTAAGTATAACTTTTCTATGACAGGTTTTTAAAATTCATTTTATTGAACCTTTATTTAACTAGGCAAGCCAGTTAAGAATAAATTCTTATTTACAATGACGTCCAACCCCGGCCAAACTCTAACCTGGACAACGCAGGACCAATTGTGCGCTGCCCTATGGGACTCCCAATCACGGCCGGTTGTGATACAGCCCAGGATATAACCATGGTCTGTAGTGACGCCTCTAGCACTGAAATGCAGTGCCTTAGACCGCTGCGCCACTCTGGAGCCCTGATGCTTTTAGTGAGCGGTTTAATGCTTTAATATTTCATTGAGTTAAGCCCCCAAAACTCATATTCATTATACAAATAGGCATGTTTTATTTTGTCTGGATTGCCATTCCAAATAAAGGGAAATTATTTTTGCTTAAATTATTTTAAAAGACAAATTGTTTTCCATGTGCCGGGACATATATAAGATAGGTAAACTGGGATGTGACTAAAGAATGAATCATGGTGATTTTTCCACAAATAGACATCCTTACCGTAGTAGCAAAATCGTATCTATTTTTGCTAACTTTCTGTTTGAATTTGTTGTAGTAAGTTATTTTATTTCTTTAGGGACCTTGAAATTAACATTTTGATGTTAGTTTCAATCAGTCCAAATAACTGTCTGGTAATTTATTATGTCAAAAAATGTGTTATTATTGTATTTCATTTGTATTAATCATAATTACATTTGATGATTTAAACAATAACTGTGAACATGATTATTTTATGTAAAATTGTAATGTCTTCTAATCAAATGAGAAGTTTTAAGAAGAAGAAAAAATATTCACAATAATTCAATTTACAACAATAGGCACAATAGTTTCACAATATCATACAAACAAAGGCCTGCGCAGGATTTACAATGAAAATAACAGGATACATTTTTTTTTTTTTAAAGAGTAGGACAACAATACATACTGTAGCAGGGGTTCTCATAAAATCGGATTTGCATCCATAACAGTTGTCTGAAGTTTACATACTTTTTTGTTCTTCAGCAATTTAAGGGATTCCGTATAAATGTGGAATTCATGTTGGAAAACAGAGTTGGGGTTAGTCTTCGTAAATGTCACTTTGTCGATAAAAAATCGCCAATATTTATTGTATTGGTTAGAAATTCCGAATTTGAATATTGTATAATAGCCCCATATACAGTATATGATATAATATCTCGAAAAATAAAGCGCAAACCAGTCTTGAAGAGGAGTCCAGCATGTTTGGGTGAAGGTACAGGAGAATAATATGCATGGTCCGCAGTTTTGGCCAAGGTTGAAACGAAGCCTGGATAAATATTATTGAGCATTTTAAAGTGCACTTTAGTTTACAGGGGAAGCTAAGATAAATCGTTTTTATTGCAATGGACTGGCAGCCTACTTGTCTTCTTTCTTGGATTAACTGCCAGTTACCCCATCTCACCAAAAGCAGGGGGCATGAAATCACAGCGATTATAGAGCTCGCCAGTTTGTAGTCCTAGAACCCGGAAATTAGTAACCTCTGGTTTGTTCAACCATCCCTTTGGAATAAATGCCGAAAATTAGGTCTGAGTTTGACACAGGTTTATGAGATGTTATACTTTTTGTTGTATGAGATAATATTAGTCAGTTAACATTACCTTTATGAATAAGCCTTTGTGCTTTTTTTTTAACATAAATTCATCAAAATTCACAAAAAGTGAAAATTAACGCATAGAAGAAAAAGTATAAGATCTAAACGTGTGTTTAGAACATAACTTATTTTCGTAGTTTATTAAAACACATACAAAAAGACGCTATTACTATTTCTCTCTTCCATGTAGGATAATTATGGGGTGTAAAGTTGTGCTTGTAAAGAAAGCATCTAAATAAAATTGGAGCTTGTATTTTGAAGTCTCAAAACGGACGTGACGTTATTTTTGTTTACAAATATAGCTAGCTAGCTACCTAAGAAGCAATCCGCTGGCAATTGTTTATTCAACGCCAGTTCAATTACAACAAGATAACAACATGAACGGAATTCACACTGTGTTGTTGGCTGACGCATAGTCATTCACATGGCACTATATACTTTGAGGTTAACATACATATTTAGTTTGGTTTTAGCTAGCTAGCATCATGAAGTTGACAAGCTAAATTGCTTACTAGCTTTGGTACGATATCAGTATTAACTATTGACGAGATTTTTGGGGACGTGGATCGTGTGGTATTTCTGCAAGCTCATTATGGAAGGAGTTCTCTATAAGTGGACAAATTATATGACAGGTAACGTTATGCATTTAATGTGTTTGGTCCATAGTTTAGCTAGCTAGCTTGACTATCTCGTTAGCATAGCTGTCACATTGACATTAAATTTAGCTAACGTTAGCTTAGATACACAACCTACCCCTGCTTGTCTGCCCTTCACAGCCCTTGCTGTGTCATTTGATATATGTGTAAGGTAACTAACTTATAAGATGCTTACTAACTTACAACCTACACTTATGCACTAACCGACTAAACTCAACGATTTACGATGGAGCTGTGCTTGTGGGCGGACTTGAGCTGTCACATACCATTACCAATGTCGTGTGTAATTGCGGGCTGTTCTTTGGGTGCTGAAATCAGTCGTTTTTTTAATGTGACGTTGATGTTCCAGTCTGCTCACACTAGTCAATTGTGTATGATTGCGACCTGCAATTCGGGGCGTTCCTGCGTGTGGGGGGCCCCCTTCATGCTTCTGTGACACTTTTGATATTCTGGATTTCCCCTGATTGTCTATGCGATTTAAAATGTTGTCAAAAGGGAAATACAAGTGTCCTAGATATCTATCGGTGTCACCCTATCTCCTGCCTGCTGTGTATCGGAGTCCTCCTAGCTGGGTCATTCCTACATTACAGTACCTTTTGGACCTCATAACTTTAGAATACAAAACAAATATTTGTATTTTTATTCAGAAAAAGCACATATTTGACTTTCAGAAAAACATATTGGTCAAACTAAGGCACTTGATCTATTTTAGGTGCATAATCCCATACGTATTGCATAATAATAACAGGGTGGAACCTAGCCTAAAGACCCTAGACAGAAATTAGCGTTTGGACCAGGAAAGTTTCCTTTCACAACCTCTGAGACAGAATGCTGAATAAAATACTTCACCGGTTGGTCCTTTTGCAGATAGGAATGTGAGACCAAAATATTCACAGAGTAGTGTTATCAACCAGACATTAAGTAGGCCTATGCTGGTATGTTTATCGTTTGTATTTCTGGTTTTTATTTTCAATACTGATGCAATTCGCATGTGACAAACACTTACATATGGCCGAGCCTAACCGAACAGGCAAACACTTCCAGCTGATTGTGAGGAAATGTGCTTCGGTCTACTACATTCGGTTATGTTCGGCTATTTTTTTAACATATTGAGCATCACGTGCAATGCGTCAACAGATTAAAAACACAAGCGACAGAACCCACCGGCGCCACAAAAAGTGGGGTAAACAACACTTACCTGTGGATACCCCATCTCCACCTCCTACCGCCAAAAGAACCAATAGCATGTACAACCAGTAAAGTAAGTGTAAATGTCATTTTATTTAACATTCTGCCTTGTAGAGACCATTGCCTCTTTTTTTACAGCGACTTTCAGACTGATATTCATAATTAACCATGGAAACAGTGATTATTTAGGCAAGGTAGAACCTAACAGGGTGGAAATGTGTAGCCTTAATTAGCCGTAACTCTGTGGGTGATTGAGATTAAACTAGCATAATGGTAAAAATTTGAACAGGTTTTGAACTTCTATATGAAATGTTATTTAACATTTAGAAAATGTGTTAAATCTTCTCTAATTTAGCCTAATAGGGTGGAAATGCATGTGTGAGACAGACAAGTATCATGAAACATGGGAAAATAAATCAAACCGAGTGTTTTATTTATTTAGCTTCGCACCATTGTTTTCCCACCAAACAACAACATGAACATAGAAATAGGTGTTATGGATATGACATTGTCATTGAAAGCAAGTCTAAAGATGTGCTATGCAGAAATTGCTCTGTCATTTTCTGGTTGCTAAAATTCTAATAGAATGGGCTATTTTCAGTTCATGTGACAAAATAAGCAAGGTTGTTATAGAGAATCATTGTACCATCTAAACTGTTGCGAAATATATTTTCCACAACCAAAAATATTGTATTTTCAGCTGTTTGAAGCTGGTGTACAAAACCGAGGCCAAAACTAAATTTAAGAATGGGAAGAATAGAAATAGTGCACATAGACTCTCTTTATATGACAATTACATCTCTATAACTCATTTCTATGTGAATTTGGTCAGATCACCCAAACAGTTACATATTACAGCTTTAAAGGAGAATTACGACAAACTAACAAGGTGGAAAGTGATAAAGGACACAGAACATTTTAAATGCAATAAAAATAAATACAATCATGAAAAAAAACATTTGAGAGATTTTATTAACTAGGACTATAAAATAATGAACACATTTTCTTTTTTAGGGGGGGGGGGGTTTATGGCTTATATTTCTATTAGAAATTGATGAATAACACCTGGGTACATGGCAAAAACACCCAAATCCACAGAAAAAATATTCAAAATGCATAAAATGCCCTTTCAATAGCCATATTTTGGTGTTTTTAAGGTAAAGGACACCTGATCTCATATTTAAAGTTTTTGGGATTCACATTTTAAACTAAATAAGAACTGATATTTCCTGGCGACAGAACAGGCACCGCAATGTAGGAATGAACCAGTTAACTAGCTAGCACACAGTGTATTTTGCTCCCTCTTGCCAAACACCTGGCCTCACCATCGATAACAGAACAGCGGAAAAGCAGTGTCTGACAGGCAGGGGCGAGGGATACTGTCTACCTGTGTGCTAGCTAGCTACCTATCCCGCCTGCTGCTTGCTGTGTACCGGAGTCCTAGCTTGCTAACTAGCTAGCTAGCTAGCACCTATTGTCCTAAATGCCTGCCGAAGAACTGCCCTTGTTAACAGAACTGCAGGAAAACATTGCACGACAGGCGGGAGTGAAGGACACTGTTTACCATCGCTAGCGACCGTTGTCGCCCCGTCTTTTCTTCTGTGGAGTTTATCGTCAGTTGGCATCCCATCGTTATGGTGCATTATTGCCACCTACTGTACTGGAGCGCCCCCACCTCCCGCTTGTGTACTGGAATTCTAGCTTAAAATGGACCAATATAAGTATAATGAGGGATTCCTGCTTATGCAAGAATGCCCACGTGCAATTCTGTCCCAAATTGCAGGTCGCAATTGCCCCCTTCTCACACTAGTCACTGCTCAACTCCATCGTAAATTGTGGAGTTGAGTTTAGGCTACCTGGAAGAGAGTGTTTCACTAGGTGTTCTTGGTAATACTGGTTGGTTGTGTTGATATCTAGCTAGCTTGATTCATCAATTGTCTGCACAGGAAGAACCAACCTGTAAAAACAGAAGTTGTCAGTGCAAGAAGAACTAACCTAGCTTATCTGAAATGATTACAGGTTGGCAGCCACGCTGGTTTGTTTTAGACGATGGAATAATTTCCTACTATGATTCTCAAGATGATGTCTGCAAAGGGAGCAAAGGAAGTATTAAGATGTCCGTCTGTGAAATCAAAGGTATGATTTGTTTCTGAAAGGCCTATATTGTGCCACTCACCCTATGAATTTGATAGTGGTGACATTTCTCAACTCCCATCCCTCAGCTTGTTTTCCCAAATATTGGCAGGGTTTCTGCTTCATTGTTGTTTTAAATCCCAGATTGACAGTTAAACCCCTCTAATCTCAGTACAGGAAGTATTTGCTATTGAAATCTCAATTTATGGTTGATTCTTGTGCTGAAGGGTTGTGTTGACATATTTTTCATTAGTTCACCCCACCGACAATAACAGACTGGAACTGATCATACCAGGAGAGCAGCATTTTTACGTCAAAGCTGTCAATGCTGCCGAACGACAGAAGTGGCTTGTGGCACTTGGAAGTTCCAAAGCTGGCCTTGCTGACACGAGGGCCAATAAAGAAAAAGGTACTGACCCAGCAGTGTTTTCTTTGTTCGTCATTAATCTCCCTTGTGCTTGTCTCCCTCTCACATTGACCCTCGTGCGTTGTCATTCAGTGTCCTAATTGAACATGTACTGTATAGGCCTATCCTTTAGGGTGTTTTCACATATTGTCCTCTTTAAAATAACCAATCGCAGTCCTCTTTAAAGTGAACTTTGGGGTAAAAAAAGAAAAGAAAAAAGCTAAATAACTCCGTTCTCTTTGTATTCACACTGCCCTTGCCTTTGATTGAGGACTCAACTCCAGTTCATCTATTTTATGGTCCGAGTCCTCTTTGCATTCCATTCCTATGTTAAGAAAGGAACCAGGATATTTTTCAAACATTCAATCGATGCATTTTGGGTTTTTACAAAGTGCAGGACAAGCAATTCCATCAGATCGGGTTATCGGATAGTGTGATATACATACTTACAGCTACGAGGGATGCAAAAAGACAATACAGACTCAAACATGAATTCATTTTCGACAACTCAGACTCGCGACGCATTACAGACTATCACAGACGACTGCAGCAAATCCAGCTGTGCAGTGCCCACTAAAGCCTCCCTCCCAGATGAGCTGAACACATTCTCTGCTCGCTTCGAGACCGCAATTCAGGAAGACTCTCGCTGCTCCGGACGACCAGGTGCTTTCGCAATCCAAGGCTGACGTGAAGAAAATTCTCAAAATAGTGAATACTCACAAAGCTGTCAGCGCAGATGGTATCTCTGGTCCTGTTCTCTGAGTGTGTGCTGACCCGCAGGCGGGCATCTTGTCTGATATCTTTAACCTGTCCCAGACTGTAGTCCCCTCCTGCTTTAAGGAGCCCACCATGGTCCCAGTGCCCTAAAAAAACAAGGTGACGTGCCCAAATGACTATCGTCACACTAACCTCTGTCATCATGAAGTTCTTTGAGAGGCTGTTCATGGCCCACATCAAGGCCATCATGCCAGGCACACTGGACCCACTCAAACAGATCCAACGGAAAATGCTATTTCCATCGCTGTTCACACGGCAAGACAAGAGAAAAACCTATGTGAGAATGCTCTTCATTGACTACAGTTCAGCATTCAACAATATTGTTTCCTCCAAGCTCAACACCAAACGTAGAGCCCTGGGTCTGAACACCACTCTCTGCAACTGGATCCTAGACTTCCTGATGGCCAGACCACAGGCTGTGAGGATTGGCAACAGCACCTACCCTACACTGACTCTTAAACAGGGGCCCCTCTTCAGTCCTCTGCTGTACTTCCCATTCACCCACGACTGTGTGGCTTTGCACGACACCAACTGCATCATCAAGTTTGCTGACGACACAAAGGTTGTAGGCCTTTTAACCAATAACGACGAGTCAGCCTATAGGAAGGAGGTAGAGTTGATGTCGGAAGTTTACATACACCTTAGCCAAATACATTTAATCCCTAAAACAAATTCCCTGTCTTAGGTCAGTTAGGATCACCACTTTATTTTAAGAATGTTAAATGTCAGAATAATAGTAAATAATTATTTATTTCAGCTTTTATTTCTTTCAACACATTCCCAGTCGGTCAGAAGTTTACAAACACTCAATTAGTATTTGGTAGCATTGCCTTTAAATTGTTTAATTTGGGTCAAACATTTTGTGTAGCCTTCCACAAGCTTCCCATAATAAGTTGGGTGGATTTTGGCCCATTCCTCCTGACAGAGCTGGTGTAACTGATTCAGGTTTGTAGGCCTCCTTGCTCGCACACGCTTTTTCAGTTCTGCCCACACATTTTCTATGGGATTGAGGCCAGGGCTTTTACCGCTTCGAGAGCGTCCTGACCAATTGCATCACGGCCTGGTACGTTAATTGCTCCGTCCACGACCACAATGTCCTCTAGCAGGTGGTGAAGATGGCCCAATACATCACTGGGACCGTACTCCCACCCATCCAGGACATCTACTCAAAATGTTGCCTGAGGAAGGACCCCATCGTCAAGGACCCCACACACCCCCAGCTACAAGCTGTTACCATCTGCCCTACGGTAAGGGAGGGAATGGAGCATGAAGTCTGATACCAACAGGCTCAGAGACAATTTCTGTCTACAAGCCATCAGACTGTTGAACACTTGAACTGGACTGACCACCTGCTCTGATTCTCTGCACCTTAGCACACACAAACTCACTTATGCATATAAACTCAGCTAAAAGAAGAAACGTCCCTTTTTCAGAATCCTGTCTTTCAAAGATAATTAGTAAAAATCCAAATAACTTCACAGATCAACATTGTAAAGGGTTTAAACACTGTTTCCCATGCTTGTTCAATGCACCATAAACAATTAATGAACATATGCACCTGTGGAATGGTCGTTAAAACACTAACAGCTTACAGACGGTAGGCAATTAAGGTTAGTGTTATGAAACTTAGGACACTAAAAGAGGCCTTTCTACTGACTCTGAAAAACACCAAAACAAAGATGCCCAGGGTGCCTGCTCATCTACGTGAACGTGCCTTAGGCATGCTGCAAGGAGGCATGAGGACTGCAGATGTGGCCATGGCAATAAATTGCCATGTCCGTACTGTGAGACACCTAAGACAGCGCTACAGGGAAACAGGACGGACAGCTGATCGTCCCCGTAGTGGCAGACCACATGTAACAACACCTGCACAGGATTGGTACATCCGAACATCACACCTGCGGGACAGGTACAGGATGGCAACAACAACTGCCCGAGTTACACCAGGCACGCACAATCCCTCCATCAGTGCTCAGACTGTACGCAATAGAGAGAGGCTGGACTGAGGGCTTGTAGGCCTGTTGTAAGGCAGGTCCTCACCAGGCATCACTGGCAACAATGTCACCTATGGACACAAACCCACTGTAGCTGGACCAGACAGGACTGGCAAAAACTGCTCTTCACTGAAGAGTTGTGGTTTTGTCTCACCAGGGGGTAATGGTTGGATTCACGTTTATCGTCAGAATAATGAGCGTTACACCGAGGCCTATACACTGGAGCGGGATCGCTTTGGAGGTGGAGTGTATCTGGGGCAGTATGTCACAGCATCAATGGACTGAGCTTGTTGTCATTGCAGGCAATCTCAACGGGACCTGTTGGATCGGAGGGTGAGGGCTTGGGCCATTCCCCCCAGAAATGTCAGGGTGCCGTGGTGGAAGAGTGGGGTAAAATCTCACAGCAAGAACTGGCAAATATGGTGCAGTCTGTGAGGAGGAGATGCACTGCAGTACTTAATGCAGCTGGTGGCCACATAAGATACTAACTGTTGATTTTGAGCCCCCTTTTGTTCAGGGACACTATTCTATTTCTGTTTGTCACATGTCTGTGGAACTTGATCCGTTTATGTCTGTTGTTGAATCTTATGTTCGTACGAATATTTACACATATATATCATTCGATAATGAACGCAGTTGACAGTGAGAGGACGTTTCTTTTTTTTGCTGAGTTTACTTTCATGCTACACACACTTCACAACTGCTGCTACCAGGCTTTTATTATACTGCTCAGATTATACACTGCCCCACCCCTTCCACAATACACGTGTAAATATTTGACTATAAATTGTCCCTTCCTGTATTATACCTATGCTAAAATGTTTATTCTATTCTACTGAGCTACTTACTTTATTTTATTATTTCTTATTGTTGCATTGTCGAGAAGGAACCTGCAAGTAAGCATTTCGTTGGACGATGTATTCCGTAAATATAACTAATAAAACTTCAAACTAACATTTTGGAAGCTAATAGATTGCATTTAGTTAAAAGATGAGACAATTCTAATCAGAACATATTAGCATGTACATATTATTGGTAACAGAATAAATAGCAGAAGAATACTGCAGATTAAATAATGCTGTTATGGCGAAGGTGCATAAAGATGGAGGAATTCAGATATGACCTCTTTGTTTGGCCACTATCCACAGACTTTTTAATCTATGACGTGATAAGGTTCATTCAATGTACCTATAAATCAGCACAATCTACCTTTTAATTTTTTTCCTAATTGCCGCCATCTTTGAACTTAAATTGGGATCATTCATGTACAGTGCCTTCAAAAGGATTCACACCCCTTGACTTTTTACATGTTTTGTTGTGTTACATCATTAATTTGTAGGCTATAAAAATAGATAAAGAGAGCCGCACACTCAAGCTCCCAGGGTAAACCTGAATTTCTCTCTCGCTGGCCTACAAACAATACCCAATAATGTCTAAGTGGAATTATGTTTTTCTGAAATGTTTACAAATTAATTAAAAATGAAATGTCTTGAGCCAGTAAGTATTCAACCCCTTTGGTATGGCAAGCCTAAATAAGTTCAGGAGTAAAATAATTGCTTAAATTAATTTTACTTTCAGCAGAACAATAACCTAAAACACATGGCCAAATCTACATTGGAGTATATCACATATTGCAAACAAATAACATATTATCGTGCCAGTACAACTCTCTACACATATTTGAAAATCGCTAATCAATATCCAATAACGGCACACGTTTTTCCCACGAACTTTCACATCATCATCTCTGTTTTGTGGCACCAATGTGAGGGGCAGGGGAAACAGTGTTGCAGTAGTCTGTGTGGTGCGGGAATAATGACAAGCGAACCTGGGGAGCTTTATGTTCACAATGCCCTTAAAAAGGGAACCGACTCTAAAAACACCCTTAGATGAGTGATCATGTGTTACCTTTGCCTGGATGCCAGTCTGTTTATGCTCTCTTGCTGACTACTCCTTATGGAATTGTGATGCCAAATGACGGAAATTAAGTTGGAAATAGCAGTGTTTCCCCTTCAAGCATATCGCAATCGTGGCCGCAATGGTAAAAAAATATATGGAGATGTATAGATGTATGCCCAAGAAAGAACCCATCTCCCCCGAAGGGAGACCCCCCCCCTCACTGCTAACTCTGACACTGCTGCTGGAAAGAAATCCTAGTGGGAAACTGAAGAGCACCAACAGATCTAGGACCACTGACCAGGCTAGAGTTACAGTACCTTACCTTAAAGGTCCTCTCACTAACATAAGTGTTCTGTTTTTTTATTGGAAGAAATAACAGAGACGACAGAATCTCTGAAAACGAAGATGTCCGAGCTGCGTCTCTACTGTGACTTGCTAATGCAGCAGGTCCACACGATACAGGAGTCTGTGGGCCAGGAGGACCAGGAAAGAGACCACTCCAATTCCAGCTCGGAGGTAACTATACCTGCAAAGTTTTAGCTAGGCTGTGTCCCAAATGGCACCCTATTTCCTACATACTGCACTTAATTTGCCCGGAGACCTATGGGCCCTGGTCAAAAGTAGTGCACTGTATGGAATAGGGTGCCATAGGGATGCAGCCCTAGTGTTGGCTGTCAGGAATTGCCAGCGTGGCGGCAGGTAGCCTAGTGGTTAGAGTATTGGGCCAGTAACTGAAAGGTTGTTAGATCGAATCCCTGAGCTGACGAGGTAAAACATCTGTCTTTCTGCCCTTGAAGAAGGCAGTTAACCCACCGTTCCCCAGGTGCCGAAGACGTGGATGTCGATTATGCCAGCCCCCCCGCACCTCTCTGATTCAGAGGGGTTGGGTTAAATGTGAAAGACACATTTCAGTTGAATGCATTCAGTTATACAGTGAAGGAAAAAAGTATTTGAATCCCTGCTGATTTTGTACGTTTGCCCACTAACAAAGAAATGATCAGTCTATAACTTTAATGGTAGGTTTATTTGAACAGTGAGAGACAGAATAACAACAAAAAAAACACAAAAAAGCACGTCAAATGTTATAAATTGATTTGCATTTTAATGAGGGAAATAAGTATTTGACCCCTATGCAAAACATGACTTAGTCCTTGGTGGCAAAACTCTTGTTGGCATTCAGAGGTCAGACATTTCTTCTAGTTAGCCACCAGGTTTGCACACATCTCAGGAGGGATTTTGTCCCACTCCTCTTTGCAGATCTTCTCCAAGTCATTAAGGATTCGAGGCTGGCGTTTGGCAACTCGAACCTTCAGCTCCCTCCACAGATTTTCTATAGGATTAAGGTCTGGAGACTGGCTAGGCCACTCCAGGACCTTAATGTGCTTCTTCTTGAGCCACTCCTTTGTTGCCTGGGCCATGTGTTTTGGGTCATTGTCATGCTGGAATACCCATCCACGACACATTTTCAATGCCCTGGCTGAGGGAAGGAGATTCTCACCCAACGGTACATGGCACCGTCCATCGTCCCTTTGATGTGGTGAAGTTGTCCTGTCCCCTTAGCAGAAAAACACCCCCAAAGCATAATGTTTCCACCTCCATGTTTGACGGTGGAGATGGTGTTCTTGGGGTCATAGGCAGCATTCCTCCTCCAAACACGGCGAGTTGAGTTGATGTCAAAGAGCCCCATTTTGGTCTCATCTGACCACAACACTTTCACCCAGTCGTCCTTTGAATCATTCAGATGTTCATTGGCAAACTTCAGATGGGCATGTATATGTGCTTTCTTGAGCAGGGGGGACCTTGCGAGCGCTGCAGCATTTCAGTCCTTCACGGCGTAGTGTGTTACCAATTGTTTTCTTGGTGACTATGGTCTCAGCTGCCTTGAGATCATTTACAAGATCCTCCCGTGTAGTTCTGGGATGATTCCTCACCGTTCTCATGATCATTGCAACTCCACGAGGTGAGATCTTGCATGGAGCCCCAGGCCGAGGGAGATTGACAGTTCTTTTGTGTTTCTTCCATTTGCGAATAATCGCACCAACTGTTGTCACCTTCTCACCAAGCTGCTTGGCGATGGTCTTGTAGCCCATTCCAACCTTGTGTAGGTCTACAATCCTGTCCCTGACATCCTTGGAGCGCTCTTTGGTCTTGTCCATGGTGGAGAGTTTGGAATCTGATTGCTTGATTGCTTCTGTGGACAGCTGTCTTTTAAACAGGTAACAAGCTGCGATTAGGTGCACTCCCTATAAGTGTGCTCCTAATCTCAGCTCATTACCTGTATAAAAGTCACCTGGGAGCCAGAAATCTTTCTGATTGAGAGGGGGTCAAATACTTATTTCCCTCATTAAAATGCTAATCAATTTATAACATTTTTGATGTGTTTTTCTGGATTTGTTTTATGTTATTCTGTCTCACTGTTCAAATAAACCTACCATTAAAATTATAGACTGATCATTTCGTTGTCAGTGGGCAAACGTACAAAATCAGCAGGAGATCAAATACTTTTTCCCCCTCCCTGTACAACTGACTAGGTATCCACCTTTCCCCATTTGCTCTTTTACTCTTCATCTACGCCAAATTAAGTCTTGGTAGTGCCACTGTACTCGAGATCAGAGCGACAGGCCAAGATCTGGATGGGTGCCGGTGTGAATCCCTGGGCTGGCAAGAAAATATTTGGTGCAAGCTGGTACTGCAGTTGTGCCCTTGAGCAAGGCACTCATCGTGTGTGTTTGGTGTGGTGTGTCTGGAAGCCCAGGGTTGGGAATTAAAAACAGTCAACAAAAGTATATATTTGTTTTGATGAGTACAGAAATTAAGTTAATTATGTTATTAACATTTCCCCCTGGTGGCACTGGAGCCAGTAACTTTTTCAGTTGGTGGCACTAGCAGCAATTTGGTCGCACCACAACATTTTTGCGGGGTCACGTAATAGAAAGTAATTTAGATGTACAATGCTAGTGTAATGCACTGTTATAGTATTCAATAAATACGTTGTTACATATAACATGTCCAAGCAGGAATGCGTAATTCAATATATTTTTCATATGTAACATAATCCAGCGATTGTCATGAATTTGGGGTTGATAATTATTATGTTTTAATGTCAAAATAGGACTCCAGAATTAAATTGGTACTAATTCACCACCTAAGGAAGTGAACATTTCAAACACATTAGCTAGGTTGCTGACTAAAAATATAACACCTACTGCTATTGTTTCCATGTATTAATCTAACACTATATTAAATGTTGCCAATGAGGCCTAGTGCACTTGTGATGGCCGATATGCAGTTCGCGTGCTCCGTATTTCAAAGCCATATCAGACATCTTGATTGTAAAACTGTGTGCTTTGAGCTAAATATTGAGAGTTGAGAAATAAAAAGTATACCTACAGAAAGCCGAGTTCCTCCTCTCTTTTTTGCATGGACAGCGGCTTGCTTCCAAAGTTGTTTTACCCGCGCTATTGCATTTTTTAATGTTATACAATCATAATGCATTTTTCGGGGTGCACGAGGGGGGAGAAGAGCGTGTGAGAGACTCACTCATTGCATCAGCCAGCCCCGTCAAAACAGGCACAGTGGCAGGGCAGACAATTTCATTACAGGAACCATGAGGATAATGCACTTTACTGTTTGACAAAAGCATGGGTTTATCCACCCAAAACATCTTGAGGTTTTGATTGAGGTGACCAGCTAAAATGTGCAACTCTCACCGGTATGTCCAATTTTAAAAATGTAACCTTCACAACCAAGTCAAAGGGTCGTGAAATGTGACTAAATGGTTGTAGTTTGGAGCATTGTAAACTCTTCAAGCCCTTTTTAGTAACAAATTGTGTTGCCAATTTAAGGAGTAGTTTCTTCACACCACCTAAGAAAGCCTGAGGCCCATGTAGTAATATATTAGGCTTAATATTGTGTATATTTATGTATTTTATTTTCGTCCGTGCCCTATCTCCAATTGTAGTTGACTGATTCACCTCTCCTTGTCTTTTCTTTGTTGCTCCAGACTCTGAATGAGGCCTCCTCTTTACTGAGTGCCACTTGTAACACCTTCATCAAAACACTGGAAGAATGTATGAAGATGGCCAACTCCAAGTTCAAGACAGACATGGTCCTGTTGAACCCTCCAGATGACATGATGATGTCCCCTGTTTCTCCGTCCCCAATACAGATGGCCCGGGTAGGATGGTATTCAATGTACTGTCTAGCTCCGGAGTGAAGTTTCCCCTAGGTACAGATCTTGGATCAGATTCCCCTCCCCAATCCAATTGGTGGGGCAAATGCAAAACTTCACCCATGATCAATGTCTAGGGGCAACTTCACCATACTCTGTACAGCTTCATCACAGGGGTGTTCATTAGGGCATGCAACAGACAACGTTATAAAACATATTGCAATATGAGCATTTCGTATTGGAAAATTACAGGTTGTCACTCCGTTTCAATCCGTTTTCTCCCATTTGGTGCCTAATGAACACTACCCAGATATGTCATCTCTTTTTGTCTCTTATCTCTTCTTATCTGCTGCATCCTTGCTTGACTTGATCCAAAGCACAGCTATACAGTCCCCTATGAATGCTAAACAAGAATATAAACTCAACATGCAACAATTTCAAAGATTTGCATTTCATATTCCCCATGTTAGGAATAACTTTACCCGCCGAATGACACCTCTATAACCTTCCACCCAGTGGACAAGGGAGGTGCTTTTACTGTACAAGAATATCCTGTCTATAAAACTGAATTACTCAGGCAACTTAATTATCCAAGTTCTATAAGAGACTCACTACTAACTCGACAAAACAATGTTTGGCTGTAATCTAACACACTCACCAAGGGCATGCGCAATGGTGATATCACCAAAAGAGAACACAGATTATTGTGTAAAAACAGCTCTACGCTGGTAATCTGCACTCCCTAATATACTGTTTAATTACAATACCTTCAGAAAGTATTTACACCCCTTGACTTTTTCAACATTTTGTTGTGTTACAAAGTGGGATTAAAATGGACACAAAATACTTTGTAAAGTCAAAGTGGAAGAAAAATTATAACATTTGTAAAAAATGATTCATAATTGAAACACGAATATCTTGATTAGATAAGTATTCAACCTCTTGAGGTAATACATCTTAGAATCACCTTTGGGAGCAATTACAGATGTGAGTCTTTTTGGGTAAGTCTCTAAGAGCTTTCCTCACCTGGATTGTGCAATATTTGCTCGTTATTCTTTTCTAAATTCTTCAAATGCTGTCAAATTGGTTGTTGATCATTGCTAGACAACCATTTTGAGGTCTTGCCAATAGATTTTCAAGCATATTTAAGTAAAAACTGTTACTCGGCCACTCATGAACATGGTTAACAACTCCAGTGTAGATTTGGTCTTGTGTTTTAGGTTATTGTCCTGCTGAAAGTTGAATTAATCTCCCAGTGTCTAGTGGAAAGCAGACTGAACCAGGTTTTCCTCTAGGATTTTGCCTGTGCTTAGCTCCATTCTGTTTCTTTTTATCCTGAAAAAATCCCCAGTCCTTAATGATTACAAGCATACCCATAACATGATGCGGCCACCTCTATGCTTGCACATATGGAGAGTGGTACTCAGTAATGTGTTGTATTGGATTTGCCCCAAACATAACACTTTGTAATCAGGAAAAAAGGGAATTGCTTTGCCATATTTTTTGCATTATTACTTTAGTGCCTTGTTGCAAATAGGATGCATGTTTTGGAATATTTTTATTCTGTCCAGGCTTCCTTTTCACTCTGTCAATTAGGTTAGAATTGTGGAGTAACTACAATGTTGTTGATTGATCCTCAGTTTTCTCCTATCACAGCCATTAAACTCTGTAACTGTCTTAAAGTCACCATTGGCCTTGTTCTGAAATCCCTGACAACTAAGTTAGGAAGGACGCCTGTATGTTTGTAGTGACTGTGTGTGTTGATGCACCATCCAAAGTGTAATTAATAACTTCACCATGCTCAAAGGGATATTCAATGTCTGTTTAAAAAAAAAAATGTTTTTATCCATTTACCAATAGGTGCACTTCTTTGCGAGGCATAGGAAAACCTCCCTGGTCTTTGTGGTTGAAACTGTTTTAAATTCACTGCTCGACTCTGGGACAATTATCTGTATGTGTGAGGTACATAGATGAGGTAGTCATTCAAAAATCAAGTGGATCCCTGCAATGCAAGGATTTATTTAGCAACACTCCATCCATTACACATGGTTCTCCCTCTCAAGTGCTCCTTCTCAAGGATGCTTTCAAATCAATATATATTTTTTGCCTTTCCATCAAGTTAATAGGTTATTGTCATCGGTGCTATTGAAAATCAGATAGCTTCCTTATGTTTCAGTAAACCATTAGCCAACACATTAGCCAAAAGATTAAATTAAATGTCATGAAAGTTTACTATCGCTTCATTTTATTCCAGTGATATTAAATATAAATATATTTTATTTTAATATATATTTTAATGTATTTTAGGCTACTGTTAAAGAACTCACAGGCTATTTCTCTGCCAGAGCGCGTAAGATAACTAGTCCTACCGGTAAATGCAGTCTAAAGCAATTTCCTTATATCACGTTACCTCCCTACATTGATTCTATTGTTTACGTGTAGTGTCGCACACATTTAATTCAACATTTTAATTCTAGCTCACAGTCAAGGACGACTGTGTATTCCCTCCAGCAGTGGTGAAGTGTAGGCCTACGACGATGCAGCCTTTTGACACGGTCCTGCTGAACTCTGTGCCGGTCCCTACTTAAATGCAATAAAACATTTTTTAAATAGCATCCGCACACGGCGGCGGCTTTATCAATGCATTTTTTTCAATTTGAAGCTTTTCAAATATATTACTTTCTCTTGTCTATATTCTCACTAATATTCCTTTATGTAATTAAGCTTTTACATGTATTTTTCTGTCTTTAATAATATAATTTAATAATAATAATAATTATACTAATATGTTTAAAATAGGTACCACTGTTTGAATGACAAATTAGATAATTGTTCGAAAAAGATACTAAAAGTTGCTTGAACAAGATACTAAGTCGTTCTAGTGAGAATTCCAAGAGTGTACATTTTATAATTGTTTTTGCTTCTGTAGACTTGATCAGAGACTGTTTTAGTTTCCTATGCTACTTACTTTTTATACACCTGTTTTGGAATATGCCACAATTACGGATGTTCACTTTTATGCTGCTGTGAATAGGCTCAATATAGGAATCATATTTTGTCATTTTAAAGTCCTTGATATTCAGTGATAGGCACAGGTACTAACGGTGTCCATTTCCTTTTTTCATTTGCAGATGAAGCGGTCCATAAGTTACCCGGGCACGTACAACTTCGACAGGTATTATTGCGTATAGAAAACATTCCACTGGTTCTACTACAAAGGTCCTTGTCATTACCAGTGTGCTTCTAGGTGTAGAGTGAATTTGCCCTTAGACGCTGATCTTGGGACAGTTTTATATTTCCCCCACTAATGGTTAGGGTTGGGGAAGCTGATCCTAGATCTGTATCTAGGGGAAAATTCACCCTGGAGCTGTGTTTCTAAGTGAAGCCGTTGTCATTTCCAGGTCTGGTCTCCCGCCAAAGGAGGGTGTGTTATCAGATCAAAGGTCAACCCAGAGGAGGATACGGACTTGTTCGGACACAGAGGCTCACAGTGACAGCTGTGTTTATGAGATGGACCGTAAGAGATATTTGAACGAACAAACACATACATGCACACTGCTCCCCTCAAACATTACAGTAATTACCAAATTATGTCACTTCTCAGACTCTACGTTTGTGAATTCACATACAAGACATCTTCCATGTGTTTTCATTTTATTTATTCATATTCTTACCCTGCCTTTCTAAGGTCCTCAAAAGCAAAGTTAACAAACAGATCACCGACCATTTCGAATCCCACCGTACCTTCTCTGCTATGCAATCTGGTTTCCGAGCTGGTCATTGGTGCACCTCAGCCTCGCTCAAGGTCCTAAACGATATCATAACCGCCATCGATAAGAGACAATACTGTGCAGCTGTATTCATCGACCTGGCCAAGGCATTCGACTCTGTCAATCACCACATTCTTATCGGCAGACTCAACAGCCTTGGTTTCTCAAATGACTGCCTCGCCTAATTCACCAACTACTTCTCAGATAGAGTTCAACATGTCTAATCAGAGGACCTGTTGTCCGGACCTCTGGTATCAAATTTATTTATATAGCCCCCCTTACATCAGCTGATATATCAAAGTGCTGTACAGAAACCCGGCCTAAAACTCCAAACAGCAAGCAATGCAGTTGTAGAAGCACGGTGTGGTAGTCTCTTCTCGGGCTGACCCATTTTTCTGTATATATCAATGATGTCGCTCTTGCTGCAGGTGATTCCTTGATCCCACCTCTATGCTTTACGACACCATTCTGTATAATTCTGACCCTTCTTTGGACACTGTGTTAACTAACCTCCAGACGAGCTTCAATGCCGGTTCTGCCTTTAAACGGTTCTGACTTAGAATATGTGTCTGGTTAGACTGTAAACTCTCCTTCCAGACTCACATTAAGCATCTCCAATCCAAAATTAAATCTAGAATCGGCTTCCTATTTCGCAACCAAGCATCCTTCACTCGTGCTGCCAAACATACCCTCGTAAAACTGACAATCCTGTCGATCCTTGACTTCGGCAATGTCATTTATAAAATAGCCTCCAACACTCTACTCAGACTGCATCCAATTTCCTATCACAGTGCCATCCGTTGTCACCAAAGCCCCATATATTACCCACCACTGCGACCTGTATGCTATTGTTGGCTGGCCCTCGGTTCATATTTGTCGCCAGACCCACTGGCTCCAGGTCATCAACAAGTCTTTGCTAGGTAAAGCCCCGCCTTATCTCAGCTCACTGGTCACCATACAACACCCACCAGTAGCAAGCACTCCAGCAGATATATTTCACTGGTCACCCCCAAAGCCAATTCCTCTTTTGGCTGCCTTTCCTTCCAGTTCTCTGCTGCCAATGACTGGAATGAATTGCAAAAATCACATCACGAACTTTAAGCACCAGCTGTCAGAGCAGCTCACAGATCACTGCACCTGTACATAGCCCATCTGTAAATAGCCCATCCAACTACCGCATCCCCATACTGTTATTTATTTTTGCTCCTTTGCACCCCAGTATCTGTTCTTCTGCATTCATCTTCTGCACATCTATCACTTCAGTGTTTAATTGCTAAATTGTAATTATTTTGCCACTATGGCCTATTTATTGCCTTACCTCCCTTATCTTACCTAATTTACACCATATTGTATATAGACTTTTTTCTATTGTGTTATTGACTGTATGTTTGTTTATTCCATGTGTAACTCTGTGTTTGTGTCTGGCACTGCTTTGATTTATCTTGGCCAGGTCGCAGTTGTAAATGAGAACTTGTTCTCAACTAGCCTACCTGGTTAAGTAAATAAAGGTGACATAAATAAAAACTGTATTTTTTTAGCATTTTGTTATGTTAGTTCAGTATTTTTCTTGCACACATACATTCCCTTTTTCTAAGTTGTTAGTCGGGGCTGGTGTGTAGTAGGGGAGGGCACAACGTACCTAAACACTTTGGGTTCTAATTGGACAAGTTCATGTATGACGAGGCACCTCCATTTCAAAATACTTTCCTGTATTCTCCTGCTGAAAATGAGCCTGGTCTCCATTTTTGTCTCATCCATACAGGCACTGCTGTGCTGTGTCTCAATGCCAGTGTGAACGGGGACTCCTCCCACAGTATCCCCGAGGAGTGTGGTGCCATCAGTCCTACCAGTCCCCGAGCTATGTCAGACACTCCAGATACTGACCTGTCCATCTGACCTGTCCTGTCACTCACCAAATACATTGCAGTATCTTCAGATAAAGAGACTTTAGAAGTGTTTTGTGAATCCAGGTCCTGGAGTTGAGATTGGTCGTCGGCTGTCAAGTGACTGGTCTGTCTGGTCAGTAGGCCTGTGCAAACTTGTAGGCATAGTACTGTCTATCTTTTCTGAATAATGACTTGGCTAAAGCGTGAATAGCTGAATGTATCAGGTACTTCAGTTACTCTACTGAAGTTAGACTGATCTGAGGCTACTGTAATGTGAGGTGTTACTAAGGTTGTGTTCATTCGGGCACGCAATGGAAAAAAGTTTTAAAACTAAAAAAGAAAATTAGTGTTTCTTATTGAACAACTCTAGTTGTCCTTCCCTGTCATTTTCTTCCCTTCAGTGCCTAATGAACACTCCCCAGCTTTTATTGCTCACATACTGCAATGCAGTCACTGCTTGGCAATGCGTTAATGGTATTTTCAAAAAGTATTGTATTTTATCCTGTGGAAGCATTGCTTTGCACTTTAAGAATTATGGATCAAAACAAAGTCCTTTTTGAATGTTTGTACTATTCCAGGAAGTTTTATGTTATTATTGCAGAATAAAATGTTTGATATGCAACATTACTGTTCATTCACTATGGAATGAAAAATTGTCCTTGAAACACAGAGGTGGGACATATTAGCCTTTAACCAAAACCCTTAAATGTTAGGGTTGCTAACTGTGCCAAGGACCAATTCAGAATGTGTGAATGTGGGTACATTTTCATCAATGGGCTGAGTTCACATGCATCTCCTGGTACCCCGGATGGGCAGAGTTTTGTCTATTTTAGACCATTCCATTGGTCCTAAAGTGAAATCTCCACCCTCCCAAGTCACTGGGAGATGCAAAACAAACTTGCCCAATATTTCAAATTTGGCACGCCCCCAGTGTTCACCATATTGCTATGTGACAGACACTTTTTATTGTTATTTTTTAAAGTTATGTTTGCCATTCATTACATCCACCAAAAAAGAGTAATGCCTTAACAGAGATTCTGGGCATGGAAGGAGTTATGTGACTGTATGATGTTGATGTTTGAAATGTGAAGATGTGTCTTAAAAATGAAATGAAATCACTTGTTTGTATATCATTTCTACATTGATTGTATCATAATACTGTTAAATCTGACAGAAGACAAAGGTCAATGTTTTCGTAGTGCAAAAGAATTGTGCAATGTCCAAAATTACTGTCAACCTCATCTTGCAGGTGAGTACATAAGTTTTTTTTAGAACACACATTGTTGAAGAAAAGTTCCTAATTAAAGTATGCTGCCAGATTATATAAAGAGGGTTATGGCAATTTTTGCCCTTCCCACAATTATTTAGCACTATGAAAATGTCCTTTAGAAATATGTTGCAATAAGAAGCAGGGCTCATCTTCATAGTGCCTCAGTGTAGAAGTGCTGATCTAGGATCAGTTTAGCATTTTAGACCATAATGAATCAAATTATATGGGTAGGAGTTTGCCGATTCTAGATCAGTACTACTAGTCTAAAATGTCTTTTGAATATCGCCCTCTTGGTGTATCTGACAGAAACCTGTCATATTGGACAGTTGTGTGTGTCTATTCTGAAAGGCTGTCACAAATAGCCTAACCCCTTTTCATTTTAAGAATAAGATGAATTATGCAATGCATTCATTATCTGTGAAAGAATTTCAGATGCCAGTCAGTTTTAAGCTTCTCGGAGAGAACCGACAATGAAGTGACACAGCCACATATCTATGCCAGCAGGGGGTGCTGCTGACATATTGATGACCCATTTCAAGCACCTGACCTCCAGGGTAGCACGCACCTGCCACTGTGAAGGAGACCAATTTACTAAATGTCACACAATGAGAATCTCAATTGCCTTTCCTTGTGTCCTTCGGCCTCCTTTTGGGGTTTGAAAGATCAGAAGGGAGGTCCCTCCTTTCTGATCTCATCCAATGGTTTTTAAGGAGGCAACGAGAGGATGCAAGGAATCAAGGAAATGCAATTGAAATTCTCCCTATGTCAGTGTAGTGACTGTAAGGGTCCCACACTGAGGATGACCTCTGTGGCCCGTTCTTCCATGGACAATAATATGGTGCATGTTGCATCTCCAATTTTTTGCTTTTTACTCAAAAAAATGTTGGTTGCTTTTTTACTTCTTTTTACTCAAAAAATCTCTCATATAAACCTTCCTGCTGACATGCTACATTTTTGGGAGCATATCAACAGCGGACTTATATCCAAACATGATTTTTTTGGGAAAGTGATCCTTTTAAGAGTCAAAGCAAGCAGGTCAAAGCATCACTGACATGGAACTAGGTCTACGTGTTAATGTAATGAATGATAGCTTAGGAATTGTACAGTCGTTTGTTCACACCGCAACAACATGTGGTATGAATACTTTCTGAAAGCACTGTTGTGTGACTGTCAGTGACCGACAAAACAAGAAAAACTGCTGCTGCACAACCAAATTTTGAACTTACAGCTTCTGTCGCTTATGCCTAAAAGCAGTTCTAAAATGTAAAAAAAAAACATTTCTCACAGCATTTCAATTCAACATGTCAGTTCATTTAGAAGTAGTGTAAATTCAACTAGGCCTAGTTTGTAATCTCCAAATACTCTCCTCACTTTTCAGGAATCCATAGGAATAGTCTCTTGTGACAGACAATGCATTTTCTTGGATCTGAGGTTACCACAGGATGCAACTCAGTCTCTAGTAACAGTAGCATACTGCTCAAGTCTCCAATGGTAACAACCCGGCTACAGCTTCATCTCTTGGTTCCGAATTCAAAGTCACTCACCGTGCAGGAACTGCTGACCGGTGCAAGGCTAAATTCCTCTGGGAGTCCATCCTGTGTGTCGACCCCAGAAACCCCTCTGATGATCCTGAGGGAGGTTGACTGTCCAGGCTCATCTCAGAAGGTTGTGTCGGATCCCGAGCTGAACCGCATGTCTTGCAGCGTCCCGGCCTGGCCCAGAGTGCTGTGCATCATGTGCAGGCCAGATCCTATGACAGTAAGGTGTCTGTGTTCCTTTTCTGCCCTCCTGACAGCGGAGTGGTTGAAGGATAGTCCTCCTGTCAATCACGAGGTGAGCCAGCTCAAGAGGTCTGAACTGTCTCTTGATTGCAGCATCATAGCAAACAGTCAGTCAGCCATGTGTTTTTATTCACCTTTATATTTGAATTACACCTATGTTAACGTCTGTCATGAGAGACTAGTCTTTAGGACACATAGTTGACAACAGTTGATTTTATTTCTAAGAAATGTGAGTCAAACACCCACAAAGGCCAATTAAGTGAACTGAACATTCTGTAACTCTCAAAATGTAGTGCAGAGGGAAAAAAAGTGATTGCTGTCAATTCGATTCATTTCCTTGTTGATTTTCCATTTGATTTTATTACCAACAGATCCTTATTGTTTTACCGTCACTTACTGGAACTTCTTTCCTTCAAAGAAAGTGTTTTGTCTTTGGCATCATGAAAGTGAAGACTTATTTTATCAAATCAATTCTCTGTAATTATTATTACATGATTAAACTAATCATGTAAATGTAATTAACTAGTAAATCGGGGCACCAAGGAATATCTTCAGATTACAAAGTTATAATTTTCCTAAAATAACTCTCCAGATATTTTAATATCTGATCAATTAGCCTTCTAATTAATGAATTATTCTTTAACTCACGTTAGTCTCATTCCAAACGTCGTTATCTGCACGAACCTTTACTATGAATCATCCATACACCAATTGTCTTAATCATTTTTTTACCAACTAAATAATCACAGAAACGCATAAACAAACAACAGTTATGGTTACAAGGAAATGATAGGGGAGGTTCCCTAGTGGGCTAGCTGATATGACGGCTTGGTGGACAAAGGGAAGTGGGTGTGGACTGAGAACAGGCCGGAAAGACAAAAAGGAATCACTACACAGTTGATAATTATATTAATTGAAATGCTAATTCTTTGCACATGAACGCTCACTCATTTGGGAATAATTGCAATCAATATATATTTACGCCCAGTGTGTCGTCGTGATTTCTGTTGGAATCCGGTCCGTCTGTTGGAGTCAGTTCATCATCGTCGCTCTCTCTGCTTCCCTGAAGATCAAAGTATTTTATGGTTAGAATGGTTACTTCAGAGTACCATTTAGAAATGTTCTCATAGAATAGGTGTTTCGGTGGTTGTCTATCTTCGCATCCCAGGTTGACATAATTTCTAGCTGCAGACTAGTAATTATTATCTAAGATTTGTTATTTTTCTGTAGGAATCGATATTCTCATGGTTTAACCATTTCCAGCCGTGTAGCCAATGCTTCATGTGGTATGGTTAGGAATTCAACAACCATTACAACCTTAGCTTATACTGTTTTTGTGGTCTGAAGAGGATTTCCTCAGGAGGTGGTTTTATTCGTAACAGTAGAAAAGGACTGTTCCATGACGCCAGATCATGTCTGTGCTCATGGGGGAGGGCCAATGACTTAGTTAAACTTTAAAGGAAACCTTATATAATTTCACAAATAGTTTAATCTTTACTCATTCATTTTATACAAGAATTAGATGCAAACCCCATAATTGAGAAATGTACATATTCAGAGATATAGTTATGTGTGTTTCCTGTCCTCTCTGAGGGCACCAAATGAAACACACTCGTTCCTTAAGTGTCCACGAACCATTCCCACCTTCTCACAAGTGGACCTTTTGTATCAAATTCCCATTTTGGGAATTTAGGAGTTCGCCATGTTGAAATCCTTTGTTCTCTCTATGTGGCTCTCTTTCTGCATTCCCAAAGGAAGAGAGTCTCCTCCAGAAATGCACAACCTGAGATAACAGAACCTGGGTGTAGGAGATAGAGAGGGGGATGCCACGATCTATACCCAGAAAGGGCCACGTCATGACAAAAGGCTGGTCATTTTTGTGGTGATAAATGCTCTATTTGCATTCTAAATCAGATCTACCACCTGTAGTTAGTACAGAAAGATGGTCAAATTAAAAGTGAAATCAAACTTTAAAGTGCATTTAAAATCATTTATAATTGCAAGTGCATTTAAAATTGCAGCACACTTTACAGTAAAATAGTAAAATGAAAAGAAGTAAAAGCAAACAAGAAGCATTAAATGGGAATAATAAAAGATCATAAAACACAAGGGATGTCCAAAACATTTTTTTAAATTCAATGCACTTTTGTTATATCACATATAACAGTAGAGGGCGCCATACTATCATGAAAACAAGTTCAGGGCCCAGTTCCAAAATCATTCTCGTTTGCAGTTGAGATGTGGTGTAATTCTGGTGTGACAAGATCATTTGAACTGAAGAAAAGTCTGTTGTCATTGTACTATCATATACACCTCACCTCACTGCTTACTGTCACTGTGGAGCAATTGAGTGTAGAGAATGTGAAATGGAAATGGTTTGACTGGACTATGTTCAGGAGAAATGAGCCTGCAAAGCTTTTCACTTTGAATTGCATTGTACTGATTGGCTGTAAATTGCTCCAAATCAGGAGCCATCATCGAACAAATGTGGAACACAGAGTGATGTCATTAAATGCATGAATTCACAAAATGATCAGCCACACATTCATCTGAGAGCTGTAATAAACTGTCATAGATGTTTCAACTTTTTTTTTAACCTTTATTTAACTATGCAAGTCAGTTAAAAACAGATTCTTATTTTCAATGATGGCCTAGGAACAGTGGGTTAACTGCCTTGTTCAGGGACAGAACAACACATTTGTACCCTGTCAGCTCAGGAATTTGATCTTGCAACCTGTCGGGTACTAGTCCAACACTCTAACCACTAGGCTTCCTGCTGCCCCGAAGTGATTTATCAGCTAGTTTACACTGGCAACAAGTCATGTGCTTCTCTTTAGGCTTTTAGAATAAAGGTTTATAGGCCCTATCCAGAAACAACTCCTTGCTCGCCACACCGGTGTGAAGCTAGCCACAATAAGGATTAGCTACAATGGTGGAATTTGAGAATCGCCTCCAAAATAAAAGTGCCCAATTGAAAATGATTCAAACTAATTAAAAATAATGGAATCATATTTGGACTAGATAATGCAAAGGTTGGAATGTTGTTATATATATTAAACAGATGACAATAGTTCATTTAAAACAACAAAAAAATTAAAGTTGGTTAAAATCCCACTGTGGATTTAGAATTGCATTGGGGGCGTACTTATATGCACAGTACAGCCTAAGCTATGGATTGTGCACCCATGAAGTTGGTATCAGCCTACTCAGTGACACTCACAGCACCATTGTACAGAAATTAGGCAAGGCACAGTGACAGATTTCTATTTTCTTTTTTTACTTTGTTGGATCTGGTATTTGAACCAATAACCTTTCAGTTACTGATCTAATGCTCTAACCTTGAGGCTACCTACCTAGTCCAAATATGTCTTGATAACACTATTTGTAACCATTTGCATCACTTTCAATTAGTGATTCTACTATTGTGGCTAATCCTAATTGTGGCTACCTTCACATAGGTGCCCGCTACTACCCCCTGGCCTAGGCACTTGTGGAGATGTGAGAGGATTGCACAGTTGTTTATTCCACCTAGCCTATAAGAGGGCGTCATGACGTTGGTCTGGGGGGTAGGTTTATGACAGTCATAAATACCTCTTCCCCCATTTTTCCTCTCTCTACCCTACTGAGGTTACATTTGCAAAACCCTTGGTTAACATACTGTTAAGATACTGTATTTAGGATAGCACAGCTTCTCCCTGTGTCCCTCAGTCTTCCCGCTCTTTCACTCAAAGTTTCACCCCAGTTTCTTTTCATTTGTGCAACCAGCTGTCATATCTGTTCCGCCCGCGGGGAGGTTTTCCTTGTAGTCGAGGTATAATTCATTCTTTGTATATGTAATTCTGTGTGATTAGTTAGTTAGTAAAATAAATAATTAACCCCAATTTTGTATTGCTGATTCAACTTGTTAGCCAGGCTTCGTGCAGATAACCAAGAATTTACAACTTTCAGATGAGACTGAAATAAGATGACGGTTAATATTGACTGCTATTGATGTAAAATATTACTAGGTCTTTTAATTTATAAAAATGTATTTAATTTTTTATCTATATTTTTACCCCTTTTTCTCCCCAATTTCGTGGTATCCAATTGTTTAGTAGCTACTATCTTGTCTCATCGCTACAACTCCCGTACGGGCTCGGGAGAGACGAAGGTAGAAAGTCATGCATCCTCCGATACACAACCCAACCAAGCCGCACTGCTTCTTAACACAGCGCCATCCAACCCAGAAGCCAGCCGCGCCAATGTGTGCCCTTAGCCACTGCGTCACCCGGGAGATATTACTAGGTCTTTAAGAGTTTATTCGGAAGATAACAGCTCTATTAATATTATTTTGTGGTGCCTGACTCTCTAGTTAATTACATTTACATGATTAGCTCAATCAGGTGATATTAATTACGGATAAATTATTTTATAGAATAGCATGCCATATCACTGAATCCGGCATAGCCAAAGACACAACAAGGGTAAGGTAGAGCTATTAGCATATCCTCTCAGATCTTCAAGTGTCTAAGGTGGAGGAGGGCTTGGGGTTGTTTCTGAGCATTGATGAACATTGGTAGTAGGCAATGTTTAACAGTGAGAATCGCAGAATGGTGAACTTACTAAATGACTGAGAGATTGACTGTGTGATATTAGGTTGCTTCTTGTGTAAATGTTTTCTGTCTGGATTACTCACTACTGAACAAAATGGGGCTTCCCTGCAGAGAGGATGCCAGGGCCAACTCAATAAGACTAACACAGAGCTTTCTATATATCAGGAGGAAGTGAGCAGCCAGCCCAGAATAACTGAAAGTAGTGATGCTCTTCTAAATGTTTATGTCCATATGCAAACTACTGTATTTATTTTCCCAATCGTTTTTAACAGAGGTCCATTCTCCCTTTCCTACCTGAATGGTATCATACTCTGGTATGTTCAGTCATGTCAGTGTGATATTAGCTCTGAGAGAAACTGAGAGATTCCATGGTGTCATCTTTCATAACAGAAGGCTAGAGTCGAGCTGTTGCTCCCAGTCTCACAAGGATTAACAGACTAATGGTTGTGCATATAAAGCACTCCAGGCAGACTGTTAACAAAGTGCTTGCATCCCAAATGGCACCCTATTCTCTATATAAGCTCTACTTTTCACCAGGGTCTATAGGGCTCTGGTCAGTACACTATATAGAGAAAATGTTGCCATTTGGAGTCCTTTTCATAGAAGGCAGAAATTGTTTCAGGGCATTGTAACGTCTGCTTCCAACTCACACTCTCAAACACATAGATCCCCTGAACGCAGCTCACTCTCCAGATCCCAATCACCTGAATTCTGATCACCTGTTCACAGACCTGTATGTAATTTACACACACTATTTAGTTCAGTTACCTAGCACCCCATCATTGTGAGGAATTGTTTGTGTTGATACACATGTCTACTTGGAGTGCTGGGTTTTCCCGTGTTAGTCCTCCTGTGTACCATAGTTTTGGCCATCCTCACTAACCACGCCTTTTTGCCTATTCCCTGCCTGTACTTTTGCCTGTTGGATTTCCTGTCATCAATCTCTTGCCTGATCTCCCGGACTATGTCTGTAGCCTTCTCCCTGCCTGTACTGTTGCCCTTTTGGACCCTTGTTTATGACCTTCTGCCTGCCCCTGGACCCAGCTACCTGCCTCCTCCTGTAGTCCTTTACAAATAAACACCTGGTGAACCTAACTAAACGACGGTGAGTTTTGACTGTGTGATATTAGATTGCTTCTTGTGTAAATATTTTCTGTCTGGATTTTTACGATTTGTATGTGCTTGAAACCAGCTCTCTGTCTCCTGTTGTATTCATTACAGGCATAGCATTAATATTCAGTAGCCTACATACTGTACATGTTTCTATGATTTACTATTGGATTATTTGCAAGGTCATTTTCATGTAGGGCCAAGCATAAAATGATGAGAACTACCCAGTGTTATTGTTATTTAGTATTTACTATTAATTCTTACTCTACAGTAGCACAAACCAGCTAACCATGCCTATCAGATCAATTGTGCAAGTTAATAAGTACTGACATTTAAAAAATATGAAGGGAGAGAACTATGCTTTCTAAATCTGGCATTAACTGCAATCAAGGGAGATTTGCGACACTTGTTCCACTTGTGTTCCTCTTTCAGCGCTCTTGACTGTAATGACTTGCTTTCAACATTATGCATGGGGCCTGGGTGTTTAAGTGGGATCAACCGCATCAAGCGCGAGTGAAAAGAGTAGATAAGCTGACATAAGGCTTTCATAATACTATGACAACCACGGTTTAACCTCGGCATTCACTTCAAAGGAAAAGGGGGAAAAGACTTGAGGACTTGAGTCTTTCACACTGCTAAAATACTTTCCTAAGATTTCTTAAAGCTTTTCTAGGGTTAGATTGTGTTCTTTGACGTATGTGGTACGACTTGCCTGTCATAACAGCAGCATTAAGGCTCAAAACTATACTGCAGAACTAAATGATCAACATGGCCAATGTAGATAATGTGTAAATAGTTTAAATATGAAATGTCCGGTGATTTCGCTGATATGGCTGAAAACACAACTGGTCATTTCAGCCATTGCATATTTTTGTTCTTGCATGCTTTTCTCATGCAGTGTAGCCTGTACTAAGTGATTTATGTAAACATGAGTATAAGCTAGATGTGGTGTCAGTGGAGTGATGCTGAGCTTCTTACACAGCACTCGGCAGGAGGATCAAAAGACACACATGTTCTTTACATAACCTGCTTGCATAACGAAATCTTGCTGCCGCATGAGTCACACTAATACTTACATTTGTGGATAAACCCATATGACATACAGTGCCTTGCAAAAGTATTCACACCCCTTGGGGTTTTTCCTATTTTGTTGCATTATAATGGACATACACAAAATAGTCCAAATTGGTGAAGTGAAATGAAAAAAAAAAAAAACTTTTTTTAAAAATTCGAAATAAAAAAATATGGACCAGTGGTGCGTGCATATGTATTCACCCATTTTGCTATGAAGTCCCTAAATAAGATCTGGTGCAACCAACTACCTTCAGAAGTCACATAATTAGTTAAATAAAGTCCACCTGTGTGCAATCTAAGTGTCACAAGATCTGTCACGTGATCTCAGATTCTGCAACACCACTAAGCAAGGGGCACCACCAAGCAAACAGCACTATGAAGACCAAGGAGCTATCCAAACAGGTCAGGGACAAAGTTGTGGAGAAGTACCGATCAGGGTTGGGTTATAAAGAAATATCAGAAACTTTGAACATCCCACAGAGCACCATTAAATCCATTATTTAAAAAAATGTAAAGAATATTGCACCACAACAAACCTGCCAAGAAAGGGCCGCCCACCAAAACTCACGGGCCAGGCAAGGAGGGCATTAATCAGAGAGGCAACAAAGAGACCAAATATAACTCTGAATGAGCTGCAAAGCTCCACAGCGGAGATTAGAGTATCTATCCATAGGACTACTTTAAGCCGTACACTCCACAGAGCTGGGATTTACGGAAGAGTGGCCCAAAAAAAAAACAAGCGAACATGTTTGGTGTTCGCCAAAAGGCATGTGGGAGACCCCCCAAACATAAGGAAGAAGGTACTCTGGTCAGATAAGATTGAGCTTTTTGGCCATCAAGGAAAACGCTATGTCTGGCACAAACCCAACACCTCTCATCACCCCGAGAACCACTTCCCCATAATGAAGCGTGGTGGTGGCAGCATCATGCTGTGGGGATGTTTTTCATTGGCAGGGACTGGGAAGCTGGTCAGAAGAATGATGGATGGCGCTAATGGATGGCGCTAAATACAGGGACATTTTTGAGGGAAACCTGTTTCAGTCTTCCAGAGATTTGAGACTGGGACGGAGGTTCACCTTCCAGCAGGACAATGACCCTAAGCATACTGCTAAAGCAACACTCGAGTGGTTTAAGGTGAAACATTTAAATGTCTTGGAATGGCCTAGTCAAAGCCCAGACCTCAATCCAATTGAGAATCTGTGGTATGACTTAAAGATTGCTGGACACCAGCAGAACCCATCCAACTTGAAGGAGCTGGAGCAGATTTGCCTTGAAGAATGGGCAAAAATCCCAGTGGCTAGATGTGCCAAGCTTATAGAGACATACCCCCAAGAGACTTGCAGCTGTAAGTGCTACAAAAGGCGGCTCTACAAAGTATTGACTTTCTCATTTTTTCCTGTCTAATTTCTTGTTTGCTTCACAATAAAAAATATTTAGCATCTTCAAAGTGGTAGGCGTGTTGTGTAAGTCAAATGATACAACCCCCCCCAAATATATTTTAATTCCAGGGTGTAAGGCAACAAAATAGAAAAAATGCGAAGGGGGGTGAATACTTTCGCAAGCCACTGTACAGTATGATGTTTTTACACTCACATAGGGCCAATATTGAAAAATATTCAAATTGGAATTAAACATTGAGGACAGAGCAAAACAAGTAAAATAATAGTTACGAGAAAGAATAAAACTAAAGGAAATTGTAAATAATGCAGTTTCATGTTTTAGCATTGTTTTTGATGTTTTTTCACTTGTTGAAAAAACAGTTGTAATTTTGCACCTGAAGCAAATGCTTAGTAAATCTTCATAAATCTTGCCTTGACATTTTTGTCAAGCAAATAGGACAAAAGAGGAAAAGACCAATCATCCAATTTCGTGTTCCATTGCACCCGATAAGTGGATAATGATGGTAGTTTAATTGATTATCTCCTACATTTTTTATTTTTTTTAATTTATTTTACCTTTATTTAACCAGGTAGGCAAGTTGAGAACAAGTTCTCATTTACAATTGCGACCTGGCCAAGATAAAGCAAAGCAGTTCGACAGATACAACGACACAGAGTTACACATGGAGTAAAACAAACATACAGTCAATAATACAGTATAAACAAGTCTATATACAATGTGAGCAAATGAGGTGAGAAGGGAGGTAAAGGCAAAAAAGGCCATGGTGGCAAAGTAAATACAATATAGCAAGTAAAACACTGGAATGGTAGTTTTGCAATGGAAGAATGTGCAAAGTAGAAATAAAAATAATGGGGTGCAAAGGAGCAAAATAAATAAATAAATTAAAATTAAATACAGTTGGGAAAGAGGTAGTTGTTTGGGCTAAATTATAGGTGGGCTATGTACAGGTGCAGTAATCTGTGAGCTGCTCTGACAGTTGGTGCTTAAAGCTAGTGAGGGAGATAAGTGTTTCCAGTTTCAGAGATTTTTGTAGTTCGTTCCAGTCATTGGCAGCAGAGAACTGGAAGGAGAGGCCAACGAGAGCGTACAGGTCGCAATGGTGGGTAGTATATGGGGCTTTGGTGATAAAACGGATTGCACTGTGATAGACTGCATCCAATTTGTTGAGTAGGGTATTGGAGGCTATTTTGTAAATGACATCGCCAAAGTCGAGGACTGGTAGGATGGTCAGTTTCACAAGGGTATGTTTGGCAGCATGAGTGAAGGATGCTTTGTTGCGAAATAGGAAGCCAATTCTAGATTTAACTTTGGATTGGAGATGTTTGATATGGGTCTGGAAGGAGAGTTTAGTCTAACCAGACACCTAAGTATTTGTAGTTGTCCACGTATTCTAAGTCAGAGCCGTCCAGAGTAGTGATGTTGGACAGGCTGGTAGGTGCAGGTAGCGATCGGTTGAAGAGCATGCATTTAGTTTTACTTGTATTTAAGAGCAATTGGAGGCCACGGAAGGAGAGTTGTATGGCATTGAAGCTTGCCTGGAGGGTTGTTAACACAGTGTCCAAAGAAGGGCCGGAAGTATACAGAATGGTGTCGTCTGCGTAGAGGTGGATCAGGGACTCACCAGCAGCAAGAGCGACCTCATTGATGTATACAGAGAAGAGAGTCGGTCCAAGAATTGAACCCTGTGGCACCCCCATAGAGACTGCCAGAGGTCCGGACAGCAGACCCTCCGATTTGACACACTGAACTCTATCAGAGAAGTAGTTGGTGAACCAGGCGAGGCAATTATTTGAGAAACCAAGGCTGTCGAGTCTGCCGATGAGGATGTGGTGATTGACTGAGTCGAAAGCCTTTCCCAAACACAGTTTTATTTATTTCTATTTACACTCAAATTCAGGGATGATCATACTGTATTCAGGTGAGAAGTATTGTTAATGTGCAGTAAAAAACAATAACATTGAGGTGGTTGTGAAACAAATATATTATTTTATTGAAATACTTTCAATGTATACTTTTTTCTCATACATACATCTTATACACTTATACATCAAGTACCCACATCCTCACAAATAACCTCTGTCTCATCTGAGCAGTGTAAATGACTTAATATTCTAGAAATACCCATGTATGGTACCAATTTTTTTAGGAGGACTTTGTACATTCTGGTTAACACCCCATATTACAAATCCCACTGTGGACCCATAGAGGCACAGTGCCTTAAGAAATGATTCACACCCCTTGACTTTTTCCACATTTTTTTGTGTTACAGCCAGAATTTAAAATTTATTAAATTTGTCACTGGCCTTTGTACAATACCCCATAATGTCAAAGTGGAATTATGTTTTTAGAGCTTTTTACAAAAAATATTTTTATGAAAAGCTGAAATGTATTGAGTCAATAAGTATTCAACCCCTTTGTTATGGCAAGACTAAATAAGTTCAGGAGTACAAATCTGCTTAAGAAGTCACAATAAGTTGCATGGACTCAATAACATGATTTTTGCAAGACTACCTAATCTCTGTACCCCACACATACAATTATCTGTAAGATCCCTCAGTCAATAATTTAATTTCAAACACAGAGTCAACCACAAGACAAGGGACAAGCAGACATTAAAACTCCCTTTGAGCATGGTGAAGTTATTAATTACACTTTGGATGGTGTATCAATAAACCCAGTCACTACAAAGATACAGACGTCCTTCCTAACTAAGTTGCAGGAGAGGAAGAAAACTGTTCAAGGATTTAATCATGACGCCAATGGTCACTTTAAAACAGTTACATAGTTTAATGGCTGTGATAGGAGAAAACTGAGGATGGATCAACATTGTAGTTACTCCACAATACTAACCTAATTGACAGAGTGAAAAGAAGGAAGCCTTTACAGAATAAAATCTTCCAAAACATGCATCCTGTTTACAATAAGGCACTAAAGTAAACCTGTAAACATTTTGGCAAAGAAATTAACTTTTTGTCCTGAATACAAAGCATTACGTTTGGGGCAAATCCATAAAACACATCACTGAGTATCACTCTCCATATATTCAAGCAAAGTGGTGGCTGAATGATGCTATAGGTATGCTTGTCATCAGCAAGGACTAGGGAGTTTTTAGGATAAAAATAAATGGAATAGAGCTAAGCACAGGCAAAATTCTAGAGGAAAACCTGGTTCAGTCTGCTTTCCAACAGACACTGGGAACAAATTCGCCATTCAGCAGGACAAAAACCTAAAACAAAAGGCCACACACTGGAGTTACTTACCAAGATGACATTGAATGTTACTAATTGGCCTAGTTTCAGTTATGACTTAAAAATACTTGAAAATGGCTGTCGAGCAATAACAAACAATCAACTTGACAGAGCTTGAACATTTAAAAAAAAATAATGTGCAGAAATTGTACAATCCAGGTGTGCAAAGCTCTTAGAGCATTTCCCAGAAAGACTCAAAGCTGTAATTGCTGCCAAAGTTGATTCTAGCATGTTTTGACTCATGGGGTTGAATACTTACTTCACATACACTTATGTTGGAGTCATTAAAACTCATTTTTTAACCACTCCACAAAATTCTTGTTAAGAAACTATAGTTTTGGCAAGTAGGTTAGGACATATTTTTACTTTTTATTTTACTAGGCAAGTCAGTTAAGAACAAATTCTTATTTTCAATGATGGCCTAGGAACAGTGGGTTAACTGCCTTGTTCAGGGGCAGAACGACAGATTTGTACCTTGTCAGCTCGGGGATTTGAACTTGCAATCTTTCAGTTACTAGTCCAACACTTTAATCACTAGGCTACACTGCCACCGTCTACTTTGTGCATGACACAGGTCATTTTTCCAACAATTGTTTACAGACAGATTATTTAACTTATAATTCACTGTGTCACAATTCCAGTGGGTCAGAAGTTTACATACACTAAGTTGACTGTGCCTTTAAACAGCTTGGAAAATTCCAGAAAATGATGTCATGGCTTTAGAAGATTCAAACGCAGTGCCTTTTTGCTTGACATCATGGGAAAATCAAAAGAAATCAGCATCAGAAAAAAATTGTAGACCTCCTCCACAAGTCTGGTTCATCCTTGGGAGCAATTTCCAAACGGCTGAAGGTACCACGTTCATCTGTACAAACAATAGTACGCAAGTATAAACACCATGGGACCACGCAGCTGCCATACTGCTCAGGAAGGAGATGCGTTCAGTCTCCTAGAGATAAATGTACTTTGGTGCAAAAAGTGCAAATCAATCCCAGAACAACAGAAAAGGACCTTGTGAAGATGCTGGAGAAAACAGGTACAAACGTATCTATATCCACAGTCAAACGAGTCCTATATCAACATAACCTGAAAGACCGCTCAGCAAGGAAGAAGCCACTGCTCCGAAACCAACATAAAAAAGCCAGACTACTGTTTGCAACTACACATGGGGACAAAGATTGTACTTTTTGTAGAAATGTCCTCTGGTCTGATGAAACACAAATAGAACTGTTTGGCCATAATGACCATCGTTATGTTTGGCGGAACAAGGGGGAGGCTTGCTAACATCTCAAGACATCAGTCAGGAAGTTAAAGCTTGGTCACAAATGGGTCGTCCAAATGGACAATGGCCCCAAGCATACTTTCAAAATTCTGGAAAAATGGCTTAAGGACAACAAAGTCAAGGTAATGGAGTGGCCATCACAAAGCCCTGACCTCAATCCTATAGAATATTTGTGGGCATAACTGAAAAAGTGAGGAGGCCTACAAACCTGACTCAGTTACACCAGCTCTGTCTGAAGGAATGGGCCAAAATTGACCCATCTTACTGTGGGAAGCTTGTGGAAGGCTACCCGAAATGTTTGACCGAGGTTAAACTATTTAATGGCAATGCTACCAAATACTAATTGAGTGTATGTAAACTTCTGACCCACTGGGAATGCGATGAAATAAAGAAAAGCTGAAATAAATCATTTTCTCTGAATGGTGATCCTAACTGACCTAAGACAGGGAATTTTTACTAGGATTAAATGTCAAGAATTGTGAAAAACAGAGTTTAAATGTATTTGGCTAAGATGTATGTACACTGCCAACTTCAACTGTATCTAATCAAGATATATTAGTGTTTTATTTTTCATGAATAGTTTTTACAAATGTTCAAAAAAGATATCTACTTTCACATTACATTTTGTGTAGATCGTTATCAAAAATTACAATTCAATCCAATTTAAGCCCATTTTCTAACAACAAAATGTGGAAATAGTCAATGGGTGTGAATAATTTCTGAAGGCATACCTTCAAAGAATTCCTATGGATAAACATCTAGCCATCTTCTATTGTAATCAACTCTCTTTGACGGTGTCTATATTAGGACTACCTAAGTCCTGCTAAGATTGAAACAAGACCTGCTGAGAATGAGGGTGTCGCTATATTAACACCATACAGGTTAAATCTTGCTGTTGTTGCCGCAGTTAAAACCGTACACAATATTTCTTAAAATGTGGTGACAATAGTTATCAACTTCTTGCATAGCAAAGGACATCACTGTATCATCCAGAGATGGCAGTTTTTCAATTTTGATCCTAAGCTCACAATTCCGTACTTAAAGGAGCACAACTATAACATTCATATCTCGTTTCTTGATTTAAAAAAAAGTTTAAATCAGTATTTTCCAAACTCTCCTAACCACAATGTGTGCATAAACTCTATTTCTAGTACTCTGTTACAATACTACCTAACATAGTTTTGTATATACTGTACACGTATCTTAAACTCTGTACATTATTGCATTAAGGGGTCACAATACAGTGCCCTGACAAAAACGTTGACATCACATAGAAATCAAATGCCCATGACGTCCCTGCCAGACAACAGGCAGGTCAGCATTAATGTGCAATTCTCCATTTTGTCTTTGGAAAAACAAACAGTTGTTTATCTTATAATAACACTGAAATTGAAGGACCGAAGGAAAACATCCCAGATTTTGCAGGGATGTTTATTGTAGTTTTGAAAGAGTTAATCGCAGCTGGTGTCAGTTGTTCAGCCCACAAGAGTTAGAAAAAAGCCTGATTTGAGGTCAATCATGGCACTGTATCCCATAGCTTTCTCCACCATACAAACACTGGAGACAAGCTAGCCCCCATCATCGGTCTAAAACAGCACAGCACTTCCTCTGCTGTACAGCACTACCACAAATTCACACCGATCATGTGTAAGGTGAGATTGAAAGACGTCCTGACACTGAGGCTGTCCTAATAGGTCACCGTACACATGACTGGTGTTGTCCTTACATTGTGCCGAGAAACCGCGGTAATTCAAGTCAATCAGGGTGTAGACAGTTCAATGCTCCCCTCGGTTAAGGTTCAGCAGGTTTAGGAGAAACATGTTGTCGGGTCAAGCTCCGTAATCCTGACTGCACCAGTGTGAACATTGCCATGGTAACACCTCTCATACACATCTCAGAGCTCTCTGAGGAACAGTTTGACACCAACTACTTGTGACTCTGAGGCTGTCATAATATGGACACTGTACACACGAAGCTGGACCTCCCTCGGTGCTCAGGTGGTCGGGATGAGGGGTCAGTATGGGGCGAAGAGGATGGACCCTCCTGTTGGCCGGATAGGGCCAGGAGCCGCTCGCAGGAAAGAGGGCGGGAGGGCGGCTTTCTGGAAGATGGAGGTGTTGGGCCGCGGGTGGAGGGAGATGGAGGGTATTGTGGTAGGGATGAACGGGCTGGAGAGAAAAGCCTGAGACAGGGGCTTCAGAAGGTCCTTCTGGAATGCCAGTTTAGCCTGAGGGGAAGAGAGCAACTCCATGAGACACAACAATTCACATGGGGGTAAGGTGTGTAAATGCTACCCAATTCTATAATTGACTGATTAGTCAACAAATAAATCTGTAAACGAATCCATCAGAGACATGATTCTAGCCTCTCTGCTCAAGCAGACTACCCATAGGCAATGTGTAATTTCAATTAAAAGAGAACAGCCACCGGGTGAGATAATACAGTTAATTATGTACACTGTCAACTGAATTAATACAAATATTATCTCAGGACATTATCTCAGGATACTGGATATTATTTCAGTGAGTTGCTATTCTCTTTTCATCTGGAAACATAGTGTATATACACTGAGTGTGCTCTTAGCATGACAGACTGACCAGCTGAATCGAGGTGAAAGCTATGATACCTTATTGATGTCACTTGTTAAATCTACTTCAATCAGTGTAGATGAAGTGTAGTAGACAGGTTAAAGAAGGATTTTTAAGCCTTGAGATTATTGAGACATGGATTGTGTATGTGTGCCATTCAGAGAGTGAATGTGCAAGACAAAATATTTAAGTGCCTTTGGACGGTGTATGGTAGTACGTGCCAGGCGCACCGGTTGGAGTGTGTCAAGAACTGCAACACTGCTGGGTTTTTCACACACAACAGTTTCCCATGTGTATCAAGACTGATTCACCACCCAAAGGACATCCAGCCAACTTGACACAACTGTTGGAAGCATTGGAGTCAACATGGGCTAGCATCCCTATGGAACGCTTTCGACACCTTGTAGAGGCCATGCCCTGCCGAATTGAAGTTGTTCTGAGGGCAAAAGGAAGGTGGAAAGGTGGAAGGTGGAGTATGAGGAAGGTGGAAAGGAAATAGTTAGTCAGTTGAACAACTGAGTCAGAGAGGTGCGGGGGGCTGCTTTAATCAACATCAATGGCGCACGGGGAAAAGTGGGTTAACTGCCTTGATCAGGGGCAGAATGACAGATTTTTACCTTGTCAACTTGGGGATTTGATCCAGCAACCTTTCGGTTACAGGCAAACGCTCCTACCCACTAGGCTACCTGCTGTGTTCTTAATGTTTTGTGCACTCAGTGTAGATTTGACAAATCTCCACCGAAACTGAGGAAAATGACTGATGATAATACTGCCTTACTTCTAGTGTGGTGGTGGCGGTGCTGTGTTGCTGCTTGCTGTAAGGACTGTATTTGGGCTTCAAGGGTTTCCCGGCCACTCGGTCTTTGTGCCTCCGACTGGAAATGTGCTGAAACAAGTACAAAAAAGGGTTGACATAAGTCCTGTAGGTGCATGAAATATTACCTTTCAAAGTCGTTCATACTCAGTTGAAACATAGTGTATATACAAACTCAATATGGCCGACGTAAGAAAATGCACTGGCACTGATTTCGTATTTCTTCAGAGCTAATCAGTTTGATCTAGTTGATTGTAGGACATATCTCAGAGATGGGAAGCTCTGGTATTACAGGGTCGCAGTATGTGCAGGCTTTTATTCCAGCCCAGTACTAACACATGATTGATTGAAATAATACATTTTAAATCAAGACTAGTTTATCAGGTTTTTTAACATTTGGAACAAAAGCCTGCACATACTGCGGCCATCCCAAAAATGACAACCCATGCCTTACGCCTGTTCATTATAAATGTGAAGTTATTAACTGCTAATTTTGGTGGAGATTGACAGTGTAATTATGAGATACCTGTGGGAGAAAAATATAAAAGCCACCCGCCTAGTGTTTGACTCATGGAGGCCATATTCTATGAATTAGAGACTTCATATGATCAACTTTGCAAGATGACATATCATACTATAGACATTTCAAATGTAATTTGACTACACAGGCAATGGCATGGCACATACACAAAAAGTTGTAGAAATAAAAAACTATACCGCGGTACAGGATTTTGTGACAAAGACGGAGTGTTGTGTTGCACACACACTGAGGCAATTGTTCTGCCAACTCAATCCACTTGTTGTACAGAGGTAAAATGTATTATTTTGGATTTGTGATCAATTCAATGAATAAATGTTGAGATTGTCTATTTCTTTACCTGTTTGAGCTGGATCTCTGAGTTGACGTGGACATCACAGATTTCGCAGTGAAACATCTTATTCTGCAGGCCTGACCCTTTGGTGATGGTGGCCTGGACCTTGAGCTTAGCCCCTGGCCTGGGATAGGCTTTGATGGGCCCTGCTCCATCCCTCGCCTCCAGCATCGTTTTGTGCTTGGAACCTGGTAAGGATGTGGAATAACAAGCAAGCAAATTAAAGAGGTTTTTCGTCACGTATAAAGGGTGCTCTTGAGCCAAAAGGGGCACATCCCATAGATGGACAGAAATTACACCTCCCCAGACAATACACATATTATTACATTATATGTACAGTATATGAACCATAGCCAAAGTTCCACGTGAACAATTAGCAACTAGTAGATTCCATTTAGCCGACCTGTGTTGTGGGCCTCAAGCTGGGAGAGGGAGTTGACGGCCACTTTGCATAACGAACAGTAGAGAAGCTTCTTGGCCTTCTCCTCCTCTGATTCGTCGGAGTGCTTGCACGGGGCGGAGGCAGCAGGCACAGCAGGCACTGGGGTTGGTTTAGTGAGGGTGGGCTTTGACATCTCTGGGGCCAGACTGGCAGGTGTGGGCTCACACAGAGGTTTAAACAGGATAGATGAGGGCGCCAATGCCAGGCCAGCAGCTGGGGAAAATGATTTTGAAGACGCCATGGTGTAGAGATTGTTTGGATGTAACTCTATTTTAACAGAAAATCAAACAGATACAACAGTTAAACCACCTCATAACCCACTTAACAAAGTGTTGTGCTACAGAGTTAGTAAGTAGGGGTATTGGGCTTTTTTGGTGTGTGTGTTTTATTAGATAGGACACTAGCTCGAAACCACGCTTGCACGGATACAGTGGCTGTATTCTGGAGGCAGCGGCTTAGACCGCTTGACCCCGACAGGCCACAGAATTGGCATTGATACACGCAATCTGTGATCAATTGAATGAATGAGTTGAGAGCCTTTTCTCTCTCAAACTAGTCTGAATTGCATGTATTCGAAGGTATTAAACTAGTCTGAATTGCATGTCTGTAAGGTACTGATACATGCCTTTGTTACCATAAGAGAAGACTCCCTCTATGGTTTTATCTAACCTTAATCAAACCTAATGTCATCTGACTTCCATCTGTTCAGGATTGATGAGTCAGAGACTCCCCATTTTGGACCGATTTCTTCCTTTTCGTGACTATGAATTAGCCAGTAAATTTGAGCTGACCTGCGGAGGTACAGACCGTACACATGATGATTGGTGCTTTTTAAAAATATATATATTTTTTTACAGGCAATCTGCAATTCCATTGATTCTTTAAGAATACACAGTAAATTCTGAATGCCACATGAGCTTAATTCAACTGTCGTGACCGATCAGAACCCAAAATATAAGCTTGTTTTACTCCATTGTTTGTAAACAATGTAACTGTTGATGGCCACTTTGCCTATAATGTTGATATCATGGATGGTCATTCCCTGTATCCATAGCTTTGTCTATGAATTTGCAGGTGCTTACGTTTATCCAGCCACATCCCTAAGCTGTAGCGGGGTTAAACTTATTCACAATATGCCTTGCTCATATCGATATCATAACAAATGATTGATATTGGGATCCACCACTACTTATCCAGCATGAATACATCTATCATTAAACCAAGCAACAGTCCAGGTGGTAGCGTAGCCTACCATTCCCAACTCAGATCAATGGGTATGCAATCCAACACCACTTTCATAGGTCAGTGACTTTAGCAATCCAACGCGGCACATTGATGTAGGCAGCACATTCAAATGACCCTGACACATGTTCACAAGCTCCTCTAAGCTGAGGTATAACAATAACGCACAGAGAAGCACATACATACATTCACAAACACACTTAACATCATCACAAGTCCAAACGCTTGAGACAAAGACCAATAAGACAACGGCTGTATAGAGCATGCAGCATAAATATTCGGAGTAGACAATGGGCCTGTCCCAAATGGTACACTATTCCCTATATAGTGCACTACCTTTGACCAGAGCCCACATAGGGCTCTAGTCAAAAGTAATGCACTATGGAGGGAATACGGTGCCATTTGGAACTCAACCTTAAACAAGATGAGCTATTAACCTGGTTGTTCAGAGCTGCAGGCAGTGACAGCGATACTGGAGGAGGAAGAGGAGGTGGTGGAGGATATGAATCTCTTTCCTCTGTCCTGGCTGGGTGGGCTGTTGTTTTTCAGGGTCTTATGTTTAGGGGTCTCCTGCGCTTTGAGCTTCTTGGCATGTTTGCTGCCTTTGTAGTGTGCATCGGCTTGGCTCTACAAAGGGGAAGAAATTAACTGTTCCGTCAGGCTCATTTCTAACACAGAGGTTACCGCCACACACACATGCACGCACGCATGCACGCAGGCCAAGGGCTGTTAATGTGACCTTATTACCGCCACACCAGCAGTCACGAGTCATGATGACCACGGTCAAATTCCACGTGACGGTAACTAGGCTTCTCTAAGCTCTGATTCTACTGATGGTCATTAGTAGCCTACCAGACTTGCTAACTGCCTGGTACTCTATTGTCCCACTCATCACTCAAAAATATTTATCAAACCCTTAATGAGAGCCCATGACCTCATGTTGCACAACAATTCTATAGGCTATGTAATTGCATGAGAAAACAGAGTTTTGAAAGCCTCTATTAAAAAGAGGATGATCCCATCAGCTTTCTATAGGCTAGGCCTACTATATTCATTTATCAACTGTCCTAATATTAATATGATTATTACACACATATATTATTTAGTATATGTAAAGACAACATTAAATTAATAAGAGTCTGATGGGGTGACAATATTGGTCTATCACTTGTGAATTATATATCTTAACTTGTGAATGATGCCCAGCTTGTACAGTAAGGCAAGAAACAGAGCATTGCGACTTTTTCAAATCATAGTCACACACCTTATGTAGCCTAGACCATAGGCCTATATGTTTTGATAAGGTTTGTATCACAATTGTGGCCAAATAGCTTCTTAAAATTAAGCACATTAGTCTGCTTTATAACCGGTGTAGAGCCTAACTGGCATCTGTACATAGGCTGCATGTGAGTTTCAAGTTTGGGGAAGATAATTTTCACCAAAAAAATGCACCTTTATAATACAGCACTACATGCATAATTGCATTTGCTGTTACTTTCGAGAACAGTGTATTACTGCTAATTAATTTTATTTTGTAATATTCACATTTATAGCCTACTGCCTTGTGCGCATAGATGCGCTTATAATGTGAAGAAATAGCCTAATCGTTTATCAACATTTTAAGCTAAACGGTTCTGATCTGTTACATCAGCCTCAATGCTTTTAAACGTTTTTTTGATGCGAGTATGTTTGGAATATTAATTTATTGCACAGAAGGACAAGTTGACTACAAGAATAGATCAACTTTTGTACTATGGGGGAATAGTAGATTGACATAGGCTAGTGCTTTTGCTGTTCGTGAGGCCAACTCATCTTGTAGGCTGATGAAAAGTAGGATAAATGTGGACACTTCTAACATCTTCAATATGCTCTTCGGAATTTGATAAGAGGGACACACGCAGTTGCATCCCTGATGTGTCTGTCTTCATTCACTAGTTACCTACTTCTTAGCTGAAATGATCATGTGACTGACATTGGCTAATAAGATTTGAGATATCTGAGAGAGCCACGTGAGCGAGAGGTGCTTTGGAGCATTTTAATTTTTGGATGAAAAACGTTCCCGTTTTAAACAAGATATTTTGTCACGAAAAGATGCTTGACTATGCATATAATTGACAGCTTTGGAAAGAAGACACTCTGACGTTTCCAAAACTGTAAAGATATTGTCTGTGAGTGCCACAGAACTGATGTTACAGGCGAAACCCAGATAAAAATCCAACCAGGAAGTGCCAAATTTTTTGAAACCACCTCATGCCAATGACTCCTTATATGGCTGTGAATGAGCTACGAATGAGCTTATGTTTTCCACGTATTCCCCAAGGTGTCTACAGCATTGTGACGTCTTTTTAGGCATTTCCATTGAAGAATGGCTGTAAGGGACCATATATAGCATGTGGTCACATGGTGTCTCCTGCAGAAAATCTCTTGTAAAATACTAAGGTAGCCATTTTTCCAATCGCTTCTTATGAGAAACCAATTGCCTCAACGGATATATTATCGAATATATATGTTAAAAACACCTTGAGGATGGATCCTAAACAACGTTTGCTGTGTTTCTGTCGATATTATGGAGCAAATTTTGAAAATAGTTTGCCGTTATAGTTGTAGCATTTTCCAGTCGATTTCTCAGCCAAGCATGATGAAGAAACGGGAGCTATTTCGCCTACAAAAATAATATTTTTGGAAAAAAGGAACATTTGCTATCTAACTGGGAGTCTCCTGAGTGCAAGCATCTGAAGTTCTTCAAAAGGTAAATTATTTAATTTGGTTGCTTTTCTTATTTTCGTGAAAATATTGCCTGCTGCCAGCAGAGCCTAGCATAGCATTATGCCATGATAAACTTACACAAATGCTTGTCTAGCGTTGGCTGTAACGCATATTTTGAAAATCTGAGATGACAGTGTTAACAAAAGGCTAAGCTTGTGTTTGAATATATTTATTTCATTTCATTTGCGATTTTCATGAATATGAAAAGTTTCTAGGGGTATTTATGTCCGCTGCGTTATGCTAATGCATTTGAGGCTATGATTACGCTCCCGGATACGGGTTTGCTCGTCGCAAGAATGAAAACTCATTTTTCAACCACTCCACACATTTCTTGTTAAAAAACTATAGTTTTGGCAAGTCGTTTAGGACATCTACTTTGTGCAAGACACAAGTAATTTTTCCAACAATTATTTCACTTATAATTCACTGTATTACAATTCCAGTGGGTCAGAAGTTTACATACACTAAGTTGACTGTGCCTTTAAACAGCTTGGAAAATTCCAGAAAATGATGTCATGGCTTTAGAAGCTTCTGATAGGCTAATTGACATAATTTGAGTCAATTGGAGGTGTACCTGTGGCAGTATTTCAAGGCCTACCTTCAAACTCAGTGCCTCTTTCCTTGACATCATGGGAAATCAAAGAAAACAGCCAAGAACTCAGAAAAAAAATGTAGACCTCCACAAGTCTGGTTCATCCTTGGGAGAAATTTACAAATGCCTGAAGGTACCACATACATCTGTACAAACAATAGTGCGCAAGTATAAACACCATGGGACCACCTAGCGTCATGCCGCTCAGGAAGGAGACGCGTTCTGTCTCCTAGAGATGAACATACTTTGGTGCGAAAAGTGAAAATCAATCCCAGAACAACAGCAAAGGACCTTGTGAAGATGCGGGAGGAAACAGGTACGAACGTATCTATATCCACAGTAAAAACGAGTCCTTTATCGACATAATTTGAAAGGCCACTCAGCAAGGAAGAAGCCACTGCTCCAAAACCGCCATAAAAAAGCCAGACTATGGGTTTGCACCTGCACATGGAGACAAAGATTGTAATTTTTGGAGAAATTTCCTCTGGTCTGATGAAACAAAAACAGAACTGTTTTCCGACAATGACTATAATTGTGTTTGGAGGAAAAATGGGGTGGTTAGCAAGCCGAAGAACACCATCCCAACCGTGAAGCACGGGAGTGGCAGCATCATGTTGTCGGGGTGCTTTGCTGCAGGAGGGACTGGTTCACTTCACAAAATAGATGGCATCATGAAGATGGAAAATTATGTGGAAAAATTGAAGCAATATCTCAAGACATCAGTCAGGAAGTTAAAGCTTGGTTGCAACTTTGGATACTTCCAAAGTTGTGGCAAAATGGCTTAAGGACAACAAAGTCAAGGTATTAGAGTGGCCATCACAAAGCCCTGACCTCAATCCTATAGAAAATCTGTGGACAGAACTGAAAAAGCGTGTGCGAGCAAGGAGGCCTACAAACCTGACTCAGTTACACCAGCTCTGTCAGGAGGAATGGGCACTTCCGGCGCCGACAGAGATGGCCATCTCGCTTCGCATTCATAGGAAACTATGCAGTATTTTGTTTTTTTAAGTGTTATTACTTACATTGGTACCCCAGGTAATCTTAGGTTTTATTACATACAGTCGGGAGGAACTACTGGATATAAGAGCAACGTCAACTCACCATCATTACAACCAGGAATACGAATTTCCCGAAGCGGATCCTCTGTTTTGCCCACCACCCAAGAAAATGGATCGGATCCCAGCCGGCGAACCAAAACAACGATGCCGTAAAAGAGACAGACGAAGCGGTCTTCTGGTCAGGCTCCGGAAACGGGCACATTGCGCACCGCTCCCGAGCATACTACTCGCCAATGTCCAGCCTCTTGACAACAAGGTTGATGAAACCCGAGCAAGGGTAGCATAAGAGACTAACGTTCTTCGCTTCACGGAAACATGGCTCACTCGAGACACGCTATTGGAGTCGGTACAGCCAGATGGTTTCTTCATGCATCGCGCCGACAGAAACAAGAATCTTTCTGGTAAGAAGAAGGGCGCGGGGGGGGTATGCCTTATGATTAACGAGACGTGGTGTGATCATAACAACCTACAGGAACTCAAGTCCTTCTGTTCACCTGATTTAGAATTCCTCACAATCAAATGTCGACCGCATTATCTACCAAGAGAATTTTCTTCGATTATAATCACAGCCGCATATATTCCCCCCCAAGTGACACATCGATGGCCCTCAACAAACTTGATTTGACTCTATGTAAACTGGAAACCACATATCCTAAGGCTGCATTCATTGTAGCTGGGGATTTTAACAAGGCTAATCTGAAAACAAGACTCCCTAAATTCTATCAGCATATCGAATGTGCTACCAGGGCTGGTTAAACCCTTGATCATTGTTATTCTAACTTCCAGAATGCATATAATGCCCTCCCCTGCCCAATTTAAATAATCTAAGCGTCAGTATAGAGACAAAGTAGAGTCGCAATTCAACGTCTCAGACAAAAGAGGTATGTGGCAGGGTCGACAGTCAATCACGGATTACAAAAAGAAAAAAAGCCCCGTCGCGGACCAGGATGTCTTGCTTACAGACAGACTAAACAACTTCTTTGCTCACTTTGAGGATAATACAGTGCCAAAGACACAGCCCGCTACCAAAACCTGCGGAATCTCCTTCACTGCAGCCGATGTGAGTAAAATATTAAAATGTATTAACCCTCGCAAGGCTGCAGGCCCAGACGGCATCCCCAGGCGCGTCCTGAGAGCATGCGCAGACCAGCTGGCTGGCTGGTGTTTAAGGACATATTCAATCAATCCTTATCCCAGTCTGCTGTTCCCACATGCTTCAAGAGGGCCACCATTGTTCCTGTTCCCAAGAAAGCTAAGGTAACTGAGCTAAACGACTACCGCCCCGTAGCACTCACTTCCGTCATCATGAAGTGCTTTGAGAGACTAGTCAAGGACCATATCACCTCCACCCTACCTGACACCCTAGACCCACTCCAATTAGCTTACAACACCCAATAGGTCCACAGACGACGCAATCGCAACCACACTGCACACTGCCCTAACCCACCTGGACAAGAGGAATACCTATGTGAGAATGCTGTTCATCGACTACAGCTCAGCATTTAACACCATAGTACCCTCCAAACTCGTCATCAAGCTTGAGACCCTGGGTCTCGACCCCGCCCTTTGCAACGGGGTACTGGACTTCCTGACGGGCCGCCCCCAGGTGGTGAGGGTAGGTAACAACATCTCCACACCACTGATCCTCAACACTGGGGCCCCACAAGGGTGCGTTCTGAGCCCTCTCCTGTACTCGCTGTTCACCCACGACTGCGTGGCCATGCACACCTCCAACTCAATCATCAAGTTTGCAGACGACACTACAGTGGTAGACTTGATTACCAACAACGACGAGACAGCCTACAGGGAGGAGGTGAGGGCCCTCGGAGTGTGGTGTCAGGAAAATAACATCACACTCAACGTCAACAAAACAAAGGAGATGATCGGGGACTTCAGGAAACAGCAGAGGGAGCACCCCCCAATCCACATAAATGGGACAGTAGTGGAGAGGGTAGTAAGTTCTAAGTTCCTCGGCGTACACATCACGAACAAACTGAATTGGTCCACCCACACAGACAGCGTGGTGAAGAAGGCGCAGCAGCGCCTCTTCAACCTCAGGAGGCTGAAGAAATTTGGCTTGTCACCAAAAGCACCCACTAACTTTTACAGATGCACAATCGAGAGCATCCTGTCGGGATGTATCATCGCCTGGTACGGCAATTGCACCGCCCTCAACTGCAAGGCTCTCCAGAGGATAGTGTGCAAAATAGTGATGCAAAATGCATCACCGGGGGCAAACTACCTGCCCTCCAAAACACCAACAGCACCTGATGTCACAGGAAGGCCAAAAAGATCATCAAGGACAACAACCACCCGAGCCACTGCCTGTTCACCCCACTATCATCCAGAAGGCGAGGTCAGTACAGTGGCATCAAAGCTGGGACTGAGAGACTGAAAAACAGCTTCTATCTAAAACAAAACAAATTTATTTATAAAGCCCTTCTTATATCAGCTGATATCTCAAAGTGCTGTACAGAAACCCAGCTTAAAACCCCAAACCGCAAGCAATGCAGGTGTAGAAGCACAGTGGATAGAACTCCCTAGAAAGGCCAAAACCTAGGAAGAAACCTAGAGAGGAACCAGGCTATGAGGGGTGGCCAGTCCTCTTCTGGCTGTGCCGGGTGGAGATTATAACAGAACATGGCCAAGATGTTCAAATGTTCATAGATGACCAACAGGGTCAAATAATAATAATCACAGTGGTTGCCGAGGGTGCAACAGGTCAGCACATCAGGAGTAAATGTCAGTTGGCTTTTCGTAGTCGATCACATTCAGAGTATCTCTACCGCTCCTGCTGTCTCTAGAGAGTTGAAAACAGCTGGTCTGGGACAGGTAGCACGTCCGGTGAACAGGTCAGGGTTCCATAGCCGCAGGCAGAACAGTTGAAACTGGAGCAGCAGCATGGCCAGGTGGACTGGGGACAGCAAGGAGTCATCAGGCCAGGTAGTCCTGAGGCACGGTCCTAGGTCGCAGGTCCTCCGAGAGAGAGAGAGAGAGAGAAAGAAAAAAAAGAAGAGGAAAGAGAGAATTAGAGAGAGCATACTTAAACTCACACCGGATAAGTCAGGATAAATTCTCCAGATATAACAGACTGACCCTAGCCCCTGACACAAACTACTGCAGCATAAATACTGGAGGCTGAGACAGAAGGGGTCGGGAGACACTGTGGCCACATCAGAAAATATCGCAGGGGGTGGGCAACCCAGACAGGAAGATCACGTCAGTGACTCAACCCACTCAAGTGACTCACCCCTCCTAGGGATGACATGGACGAGCACCAGTTAGCCAGTGTCTTCAATGAAGACTTAAAGGTTGACACCGAGTCTGCGTCTCTCACATGGGTAAGCAGACCATTCCATAAAAATGGAGCTCTATAGGAGAAAGCCCTGCCTCCAGCTGTTTGCTTAGAAATTCTAGGGACAATAAGGAGGCCTGCTTCTTGTGACCGCAGCGTACGTGTAGGTATGTATGGCAGGACAAAATCAGAAAGATAGGTAGGAGCAAGCCCATGTAATGCTTTGTAGGTTAGCAGTAAACCTTGAAATCAACCCTTGCCTTAACAGGAAGCCCGTGTAGAGAGACTAGCACGTGAGTAATATGATCAAATTGTTGGTTCTAGTCAAGATTCTAGCAGCCGTGTTTAGCACTAACTAAAGTTTATTTAGTGCTTTATCTGGGTAGCATGGATACATTTTTCTGCATCCTTTTTGGACAGAACTTTTCAGACTTTTGCAATTTTATGTAGATGGAAAAGGTCTTGATATGTTCATCAAAAGAGAGATCAGGGTCCAGAGTAACGCCAAGGTCCTTCACAATTTTATTTGAGACGACTGCACAACCATCAAGATTAATTGTCAGATTTAACAGAATATCTCTTTGTTTCTTGGGACCTAGAACAAGCATCTCTGTTTTGTCCGAGTTTAAAAGTAGAAAATCTGCAGCCATCCACTTCCTTATGTCTGAAACATAGGCTTCCAGCAAGGGCAATTTTGGGGCTTCACTATGTTTCATTGAAATGTACAGCTGTGTGTCATCCGCATAGCAGTGAAAGTTAACATTATGTTTCTGAATGACATCACCAAGAGGTAAAATATATAGTGAAAACAATAGTGGTCCCAAAACCAAAACCTTGAGGAACACCAAAATGTACAATTGATTTGTCAGTGGACAAACCATCCACAGAGACAAACTGATATCTTTCCGACAGATAAGATCTAAACCAGGCCAGAACTTGTCCGTGTAGACCAGTTTGGGTTTCCAATCTCTCCAAAAGTACGTGGTGATCAATGGTTCCAAAGCAGCACTAAGGTCTAGGAGCACGAGGACATATGCAGAGCCTCAGTCTGACGCCATTAAAAGGTCATTTAGTGCAGTCTCAGTGCTATGATAGGGTCTAAAACCAGACTGAAGCGTTTCGTATACACTGTTTGTCTTCAGGAAGGCAGTGAGTACAACAGCTTTTTTTTGAGGAATGGGAGATTTGATATAGGCCAATAGTATTTATATTTTCTGGGTCAAGGTTTGGCTTTTTCAAGAGAGGCTTCATTACTGCCACGTTTATTGAGTTTGGTACAGAGTTTGGTATAGAGAGACGTTTATTATGTTCAACATAGGAGGGACAAGCACAGGAAGCAGCTCTTTCAGTAGTTTAGTCGGCATAGGGTCCAGTATGCAGCTTGAAGGTCATGATTATTTTCATCATTGTGTCAAGAGATATAGTACTAAAGCACTTGAGTGTCTCCCTTGATCCTAGGTCCTGGCAGAGTTGTGCAGACTCAGGACAACTGAGCTTTGGAGGAATACGCAGATTTAAAGAGGAGTCTGTAATTTGCTTTCTAATGATCATGATCCTTTCCTCAAAGAAGTTCATGAATTTATCACTGCTGAAGTGAAAGCCATCCTCTCTTGGGGAATGCTGCTTTTTAGTTAGCTTTGCGACAGAATCAAAAATACATTTTGGATTGTTCTTATTTTCCTCAATTAAGTTGGAAAAATAGGATGATCGAGCAGCAGTGATACTTTGATACGGCACAGTACTGTCTTTCCAAGCTAGTCAGAAGACTTCCAGTTTGGTGTGGCGCCATTTCTGTTCCAATTTCTGGAAGCTTGCTACAGAGCTCGGGTATTTTCTGTATACCAAGGATTTAGTTTCATATGACAAATGTTTTTTGTTTTTAGGGGTGCGACTGCATCTAGGGTATTGAGCAAGGTTAAATTGAGTTCCTCAGTTAGGTGGTTAACTGATTTTTGTACTCTGACGTCCTTGGGTAGGCGGTGGAAGTCTGGAAGGGCATCTAGGAATCTTTGGGTTGTCCGAGAATTTATTGCACAACATTTGATGATCCTTGGTTGGGGTCTGAGCAGATTATTTGTTGCGATTGCAAACGTAATAAAATGGTGGTCCGATAGTCCAGGATTATGAGAAAAACATTAAGATCCACAACATTTATTCCACGGGACAAAACTAGATCCAGATTATGACTGTGGCAGTGAGTAGGTCCGGAGACATGTTGGACAAAAACCACTGGAACAGGGTGAGTGACTGGTTGCCAGGAAGTCAGGCGCAGGAGAGCAGAGATGGGTGACAACAGGAGAACTTTAATATACAACCTAGCCCAAAGGCACAGGCAAGGCAGTACAAAGCACCACCACGGTAACATGAACCGGATTAAACAAAACAAACAAACCTAGGTTTGAAACAAACATAGCGCAAGCCAGCCTGTAGCGCAACCCCCTCCACAAAGAACAATTACACACACAGACATGGGGAAACAGAGGGTAATATACATTTAGTCTGATGAGGGAATGTGAACCAGGTGTGAAGGAAAACAAGACAAAACAAATGAAAAATGAAAGGTGGAGCGGCGATGGCTAGAAGACTGGTGACGTCGACCGCCGAACGCCGCCCGAACAAGGAGAGGGACCGACTTCGGTGGAAGTCGTGACACCCACTGAGACGATGATGGCTCCGAAAGCCTTTTGGAGTGGGTCTGTGGACTTTTCCATGTGAATATTAAAGTCACCAAAAATGTGAATATTATCTGCCATGACTACAAGGTCTGATAGGAATTCAGGGAACTCAGTGAGGAGCACTGTATATGGCCCAGGAGGCCTGTAAACAGTAGTTATAAAAAGTGATTGAGTAGGCTGCATAGATTTCATGACTAGAAGCTCAAAAGACGAACATGTTTTTGTTTTTTTGTCAATTGAAATTTGCTATCATAAATGTTAGCAACACCTCCGCCTTTGCGGGATGCGCGGGGGATATGGTCACTAGTGGAACCAGGAGGTGAGGCCTCATTTATCACAGTAAATTCATCAGGCTTAAGCCATGTTTCAGTCAGGCCAATCACATCAAGATTATGATCAGGGGTTAGTTCATTAACTATAACTGCCTTGGAAGTGAGGGATCTAACATTAAGTAGCCCTATTTTGAGATGTGAAGTATCACAATCTCTTTCAATAATGGCAGGAATGGAGGAGGTCTTTATTCCAGTGAGATTGCTAAAGCGAACACCGCCATGTTAAGTTTTGCCCAACCTAGGTCGAGGCACAGCCACAGTCTCAATGTCACCACTTCAATCTCAAGGACATCAGACTGTTAAACAGCCATCACTAACATAGAAAAGCTGCTGCCAAAATACAGACTCAAATCTCTGGCCACTTAAATAAACCGACTTAAAAAAGGTATCACAAGTCACTTTAAATAACGCCAGTATGTACATTACTCGTCTCATGTACATACTGTATTCTACACCATCTACTGCATCTGCCTATGCCATCGCTCATCCATATATTTTTATGTACATATTCTTATTCAGCCCTTTACATTTGTGTATAAGGTAGTTGTTGTGAATTTGTAAGATACTTGTTAGATTTGACTGCATAGTCAGAACTAGAAGCACAAGCATGTTGCTACACTCGCATTATCATCTGCTAACCATGTGTATGTGACCAATAAAATTTGATTAGATTTGATTTAGTGTATGAATTTGAGAGTGGTTGCATTTCTCCAGCCACATCCTTCAGCTCTTTACTGAAACTGTGGTGTTGGGTACACTTAGTTAATGTTTCAATTAAGGATTGCCACTATAAATACCTTCAGTAGAGTGATAGTGTTATTATACGACGCAATCCTCTAGACTGAATTACTTTTGTGCCATTCATATCAAGCAAAACGTCTGAAGTCGAGAACAAAATTCTTAGTATTGGAAACAAAAATAATGAACTTGAAAGCGAAATTTATGTGATTTCATCATATGGCTCACACACACACTGGAGAAGTGTGGTGCACTGAGGACACACACACACACACACACACTTCCAAAGTGTACACCCAGCAGTCACTCTCTAAACCAATGGTTGTGTACAAGAACACACTTGTTCATTTCCCCCTAAGGCTGTTGCTGTTACTGCCACACTGGCAGTCATAAGTTATGACCGGAGTACAATTACATGTGACCATTGAGTCACAGTAATCTCCTTTAATGCACTCTGGACATACATTGGTACAACCCAACTCCCTAACAATCATCAGGTCGCTAATGACCTAGTACTCAGGGCTCTATTTTATTTAACATTTATTTAACTAGGCAAGCCAGTTAAGAACAAATTCTTATTTACAAGGACGGCCTACCCCGGCCAAACCCTAACCCGGATGATGCTGGGCCAATCACAGTGAGCGGCCCTATGGGACTCCCAATCACAGCCAGTTGTGATTCAGCCTGGAATTGAACCAGGGTCTGTAGTGACACCTCTAGCACTGAGATGCAGTACCGTAGACCGCTGTGCCACTCATCAAAATAGTATGTGCTTTAACAACTCACCTCACTGTGATTGATTCATTTGAAGAAAGAAGTTGAACAACAGGTTGAAACGAAGTGGATGTTGTTTCAAAGCCTAACAAAATGAAAGGTGATGATTAATTCAAAACACCCATTCAAACCACAAATTAAAATAATGACTGTGATGTTATACAACTTTAGCCTACAGCATATTACGCAAAGCAGAAATACAAATTTGAAAAATGATTTAAGATGTCTTTGTTACATAATTGGTTTAGCATATATTCCAAAATTAAACAAATTCTAGTAATCATCTTTGACTGTGGACTGTATTATAATGCATATTGGATGGACTAGTTACCTTATACTACACTCCAAATGTTTTATCCATGAGTCTGGGAGAGAACGTATAGGCCTAGGCGAGCTGTTGGTTTATTGATTGTGCAGGACGATTTACAGAGTTACCCTAAAATTGTACCAAATTTGTATTTGATTTTGAATAGCCTAGTAATAGGGCATTTTTATGTTTTCATAATTGATAGGCTGACACATTACCTTTAGCTACAGAATATCTATCACGATCATTATGAGAGACGGACCAAGGCGCAGCGTGTTCTGAGTTCCATGTATTTTATTCAGTGAAACTTTTAAAAAAAAACAATAAACAAGCAACGAAACGTAACATACGTCGTGAAACTAGCACACACACAAACAATATCCCACAAATACAGGTGGGAAAAATGGCTACCTAAATATGATCCCCAATTAGAGGCAACGATTACCAGCTGCCTCTAATTGGGAACCATACAAAACACCAAAATAGAAATATTGAACTAGAGCACCCCCTAGTCACACCCTGACCTACTACACCATAGAAAACCAAGGGTCAGGGCGTGACAGTACCCCCCCAAAGGTGCGGACTCCGGCCACAAAATCTGAAACGAAATGGGAGGTTTAGGGGGTGTCTAGTGTCGGCTCCTGTGCGGGTCGTAGCCCCCCAGACCTGGGATCCGGCCATGGCACCGGGCTGAACGCTGTGCCTGGACTGGGCACCATCGCAGAGGAAGGCTCCGGCCATGACGCCGGGCTGAACGCCGTGCCTTGACCAGAGGGCTCTGGCTCTGGAGCTGGGTTGGACGCCGTGCCTGGACTGGGCACCGACGCAGGAAGGACCGGGCTGGGGAGACGCACTGGAGGCCAGGTGCGTGGAGCCGGCACAGGTGGCACCGGACTGGTGACACACATTTCTGGGAGAGTGCGGGGAGCTGGCACAGGATGTACCGGACTGGGGAGACGCACTGGAGGCCTGGTGCGTGGAGCCGGCACAGGTGGCACCGGACTGGTGACACACACTTCAGGGCTAGTGTGGGGAGCTGGCACAGGACGTGCCTGGACTGAGCACCGGCGCAGCGGAAGGCTCCTACCCTGGAGCGGGACTGGATACCGTGCCTGGACTGGGCACCGGCGCAGAGGAAGACACCAGCCTTGGAGCTGGCACCGGAAGTACCGGGCTGGGGAGACGCACTGGAGGCCAGGTGCGAGGATCCGGCACAGGTGGCACTGGACTGGTGACACGCACTTCAGGAAGGGTGCGGAGAACTGGCACAGGACTCACCAGACTGCTGACAGGCTCTTCAGGTCAGATGCCGTGCAGAACACACCTACACAACATTTCTCTCATCTCTCCCAACTTCTCCATCACCTCCCTGACGGTCTCTGGCTCTCCACGGTGAGCTGGCACAAATGGCTGATGCCCCGCTCTTCCACTCTCCGCTGCTCCGCCGACCACCCCTTGTGCCCCCCCCCCCAAAAAAAAGAATCTTGGGGTTACTGTGGCCACGGTCCCCGGCGTCATCGCTGTCCTTCCACCTTCCTTTGTGTCTCCTTCCAAGGAAGGGTCTCACAACCTCACAACGTTTCTTCCCAGGTCCAAAACTACCTCTGTCACACGCTGCTTGATCCTGTCACGATTGTGAGGAGAGATGGACCAAGGCGCGTGTGTAGAGTTCCACATCTTTATTTCGGTGAAACTCCAAAACAAAACAATAAACCAACATCGAAACGTGAAAGTAGTGCACTGACCTAATAAGGTCATCTTCTCCCCTCTCTCCTTTATTCCTTCCTCAAGAGCACAGAGAGAGGGGCTGGGCCTCCCGATTTGTGTAGCATTCTAAGGCACTGCATCTCAGTGCATGAGGCATCACTACAGACCCGGGTTCAATACCAGGCTGTATCGCAGCCAGCCACAACCGGGAGACCCATGAGGTGGTGCACAATTGTCCCAGTGTCATCCGGGGAGGGTTTGGCAGGGCGGGATGTCCTTGTCCCATCGCGGTCTAGCAACTCCTTGTGGTGGGCCGGGCACATGCACGCTGACTTTGGAGTTGTATGGTGTTTCCTCTGACGCAATGGTGCCGCTGGCTTCTGGGTTAAGCGAGCAGTGTGTCAAGAAGCAGTACGGCTTGGCAGGGTCGTGTTTTGGAGGACGCATGGCTTTCGACCTTCGCCTCTCCTAAGTCCACACGGGAGTTGCAGCGATGGGACTGCCAATTGGCTATCAGGGGTACAAAGTACAACAATATAGAGGGGCTGTCTACAGTTAAATGACATGGGTTTTGTGGAGAAAACATGTTACTATCGATGTTGCTGAACAGATTTCACTTGGTTTCCCAAATTATGCACTGGGTAGCTGCAGGAACAAGGTTGGAGAGCCCATGGCATACAGAGTTTGGGCAGAATATCAGAGAAAGAATACATTCCTACACATGCCCAAAACTACAGTTTCCTTATTGGTTTACAGAGAGAATATCATGACATGAGGAAGACCTAGGATTACATTTGACATTTTAGTCAGAGCAACTTACAGTCAGTGCATTTAACTAAGGTAAGTAAGACAACCATATCACAGTCATTGCAAGTAAAGATCCCCCAACTCTAGCCTGGTCCCATATATACTTGTGCTATAGGTATGTTTGTGCTGTAAGGCTATACAGCACAAACAGATCTGGGACCAGGCTACCTCTATACTATATACCTCCCTGATTTTGCATGGCCATCTGAATCACTTGTCAGTCTAGTGCTCCAGAGCAAACTCATGCTACCTCCTACCCTCTTTCACCCTGTACACCTGGCAATACTTGGCTATTGGTGGCGTGGCATAATCCTTGATTTGTACCAAATGTGTAAGCACAGGCCACTTCAGCCTTGTTATAGCTGCCACCATAGAAACAGAATCTTGATTCTAAACTCAGCAAAAAAAGAAACGTCCTCGTACTGTCAAATGCGTTTATTTTCAGCAAACTTAACATAATGTAAATATTCGCATGAACAAAACAAGATTCAACAACTGAGACATAAACTGAGCAAGTTCCACAGACATGAATAATGTGTCCCTGAACAAAGGGGGGGGGTGTCAAAATCAAAAGTAACAGTCAGTATCTGGTGTGGCCACCAGCTGCATTAAGTACTGCAGTGCATCTCCTCCTCAGTGACTACATCAGATTTGCCAGTTCTTGATGTGAGATGTTACCCCACTCTTCCACCAAGGCACCTGCAAGTTCCCGGACATTTCTGGGGGGAATTGCCCTATCCCTCACCCTCCGATCCAACAGGTCCCAGACGTGCTCAATGGGATTGAGATCCGGGCTCTTCCATGGCCATGGCCACGGATATTCCGTTCTTGCAGGAAATCATGCACAGAACGAGCAGTATGGCTGGTGTCATTGTCATGCTGGAGGGTCATGTCAGGATGAGCCAGCAGGAAGAGTACCACATGCGGGAGGAGGATGTCTTCTCTGTAACGACCAGCGTTGAGATTGCCTGCAATGACATCAAGCTCAGTCTGATGATGCTGTTACACACCGCCCCAGACCATGATGGACACTACACCTCCAAATCGAACCCGCTCCGGAGTACAGACCTCGGTGTAATGCTCATTCCTTCGACCATAAACGGCAATCTGACCATCACCCCTGGTGAGACAAAACCGCAACTCGTCAGTGAAGAGCACTTTTTACCAGTCCTGTCTGGTCCAGCTACGGTGGGTTTGTGCCCATAGGCGACGTTGTTGCCGGTGATGTCTGGTGAGGACCTGCCTTACAACAGGCCTAAAAGTCCTGTCCAGCCTCTCTCAGCCTATTGCGGACAGACTGAGCATTGATGGAGGGATTGTGCGTTCCTGGTTTAACTCGGGCAGTTGTTGTTGCCATCCTGCACCTGTCCCTCAGTTGTGATGTTCGGATGTACCGATCCTGTGCAGGTGTTGTTACATGTGGTCTGCCACTACGAGGACGATCAGCTGTCCGTCCTGTCTCCCTGTAGCGCTGTCTTAGGCGTCTCACAGTACAGACATTGCAATTTATTGCCCTGGCCACATCTGCAGTCCTCATGCCTCCTTAAATGCCTAAGGCACGTTCACGCAGATGAGCAGGGACCCTGGGCATCTTTCTTTTGGTGCGTTTCAGTATAAAGGCCTATTTAGTCAGTATAAAGGCCTATTTAGTGTCCTAAGTTTTCATGGCTGTGACCTTAAATGCCTACCGTCTGTAAGCTGTTAGTGTCTTAACAACCGTTCCACAGGTGCATGTTCATTAATTGTTTAAACCCTTTACAATGAAGATCTGTGAAGCTATTTGGATTTTTATGGATTATTTTTGAAAGACAGGGTCCTGAATGTATTTCTTTGGATGCCACTATAGCTGTAGTGTTTAGAGACTCTACAGGTATAGTAGAAGCCTACATATAAAACTACTCAATAAAGTTTCCTTAGAAAGAACAATGGATCCTCTTTTCAGTGAATAAAAGCTTCTTCCTTCTCTTCAATGAATCAGCTTCTATCCTATCTGATTATTCTCTGCCGTCTAGATTTAGGTATCGTCCCAAATGGCACCCTATCCCTATAAAGTGCACTACCTTTGACCAGAACCCATTGGTCTTGCACTAAATAGGGAATAGAGTGCCATGTGGGACTCAGACATAGAAGTAATACATCAAAGTGTTCGTGGTTATCTTATTCCTTTTCAATTCACTAATGCTTCACCCCCAAAAATACAATAACAGTGGCAGCGGATTTAATGCTGTAAATTGCTATCTAACTTCACTAGCTTCATTTGGGAAATATTCTTGGGGTTAGATCTTCACTCAGAGTACGTGCCTTGAGGGGAACATACATGGAACCGGATTATATCAATCACATTTTAATCTGTAGTGCCAAACACAGAAGCGCACGCGAGCGCCAGACACCTGGGTTCAAATACTATTTGAAACTCTTCAAATACTTTTAGCATTTGCTTTAGCCTACTTCAAGTGCAGAAGGTGCAGTTTGCACTTTAGTGACTATTCTATTGGTTCCATTGTGCCAGGCAATCTCAAAACCCAGCTAACGTATTTATAATGATTTCAAAAGTATTTAACCAAGTTTGGCATGCATGCACGCACACATGCATGTAAGCACACACGCACGGGCACACATACACACAGTGTCATATTTCAGTGTCAAAGGTAATTATATTCAGTCCTAACCAAAGCACATGAGGCAAACTTGTGGGATGTCAGGAAGTTGCAAACACTACTGAATTTTTTGTTTGGTTGTGTTTCCTCCATTAGCTGTCTACTTTAATTAACAGGTCTCTGTCCCTCCATGCATTCTTTCTGAAACAAAGTCATGTTCATTAGGCACCAAACTGAAGAAAACAGCCTGAAATAGGGAGGGACTACTTAGGGGGACTACTCGTCCAATAAGAAAAGCTCATTTTTGGTTTCCATTGTGTGTCCTAATGAAACTGACCCTAATCACCTGTCATTCCACCTCAGAAATATGACAATACAGTGGATTCGGAAAGTATTCAGACCCCTTGACTTTTTCCACATTTTGATACGTTACAGCCTTATTCTAAAACTGATTAAATAAAACAATTTCCTCATCAATCTACACACAATACCCCATAATGACAAAGTGAAAACAGGTTTTTGAAATTATATATATTATATTATATATTAAATGTAAAAAACAGATACCTTGTTTACGTAAGTATTCAGACCCTTTGCTTTGGAATCAAAATTGGGCTCAGGTGCATCCTGTTTCCATTGATCATCCTTGAGATGTTTCTACAAATAGATTGGATTCCACCTGTCGTAAATTCAATTGATTGTACATGATTTGGAAAGGCACACACCTGTCTATATAATGTCCACAGTTGACAGTGCATTTAAGAGCCATGAGGTCGAAGGAATTGTCTTTGGAGCTCAGAGACAGGATTGTGTCGAGGCACACATCTCAAGGATGATCAATGGAAACAGGATGCACCTGAGCCCAATTTTGATTCCAAAGCAAAGGGTCTGAATACTGTGGAAGGGTACTGAAAAATGTCTGCAGCATTTATCCATTATTCTTAAATGGAAGAAGTTTGGAACCACAAAGACTCTTCCTAGAGCCGTTCGCCCGACCAAACTGAGCAATTGGGGGAGAAGGGTCTTGGTCAGGGAGGTGACTAAGAACCCGATGGTCACTCTGACAGAGCTCTAAAGTTCCTCTGTGGAGATGGTAGAACCTTCCAGAAGGCCAACCATCTCTGCCTCACTCCACCAATCAGGCCTTTATGGTAGAGTGGCCAGACGGAAGCCACTCCTCAGTAAAAGGCACATGACAGCCCCCTTGGAGTTTGCCAAAAGGCATCTAAAGACTCTCGGATCATGAGAAACAAGATTCTCTGGTTTGATTAAATCATGATTGAACTCTTTGGCCTGAATGCCAAGCGTCATGTCTGGAGGAAACCAAGCACCATCCCTACGGTGAAGCATGGTGGCAGCATCCTGCTGTGGGGATGTTTTTCAGTGGCAGTTTCTGGGAGACTAGTCAGGATTGAGGGAGAGATGAACAGAGCAAAGTACAGAGAGCTCATTGATGAAAACCTGCTCTAGAGCTCTCAGGACCTCAGACTGGGGTGAAGGTTCCCTTTCCAACAGGACACTGACCCTAAGCACACAACCTAGACAATGCAATTGTGGCTTCGGGACAAGTCTCTGAATGTCCTTGAGTGGCTCAGCCAGATCCCAAACTTGAATCCGATCAAACCTCTCTGGAGAGACCTGAACATAGCTGTGCAGCGATGCTCCCCATCCAACCTGACAGAGCTTAAGAAGATTTGCAGAGAAGAATGGGATAAACTCCCCAAATACAGGTGTGCCAAGCTTGTAGCTTCATACCCAAGAAAACCTGAGGCTGTAATCACTGCCAAAGGTGTTTCAACAATGTTATTGAGTAAAAGCTCTGAATAATTATATAAATGTGATATTTCAATATTAATTTTTTAGAAATTAGCAAACATTTTCAAAACCTGTTTTTGCTTTGTAATTATGGGGTAGTGTGTGTAGATTGATGAAGGGGAAAAAAACAATTTAATCAATTTTAGAATAAGGCTGTAATGTAACAAAATGTAGAAAAGGTCAAAGGGTCTGAATACTTTCCGAATGCACTGTACCTCTGTTTTTTCTACCTGCCTCCAAGAGTCCACCACACAGCCTGTGGGGTTTGAATCGCAAGTGGGGCGAGGCAATATTAAATGACATGGTTTTGCATGGAGATATAAAATTGACAAAGCCATTGATTATAGACTTCATACAGAAACTGACAAAGCCCATTCAGAGTGACACAGAGAGCCTTCCATCCTTAAGAAATGGTATTAGTTAGTTATATATTTCCAGCCTCTGACTTTCTATATATATATTTTTAATTCTCTTTGATCAATAATGCAGGGCAAATGCATGCCGGTTTGGCCAAATGATAATCATGATGTTTTGGATATTCTTTAAAATCTGTAGAAAGGTCCTTGGAGGGAAGGGTGTTTGGCATACATTTGAAATCTGTATCCAAAATAATTTGAGAAATAATTCATTAAAGTTAAAAACATTTTGGCCTTACTCAGGACGCCATCTGTAATATGAGTGTGAGTATTGGAAAGGGTCAAATTGAAATAACCATGGTAGCAATTGAAAGGAATCACTTTGGAGATTATGGAGAAATTATTAAACCAAAAGGTGAGGACACAACAGTTCACCTGACACAAGACTGAATCCAAACATTTGTCATGACTTTGCCCTGTTGGGTGAGGGTCATAAACCCAACTTTCTCCATCTCCACTCCTCCCCCCCCCCATAAATACCAAAACTCTCTCTCTCCATACTATAGGATAGACTTTCGAAAATCCTTTGTTACCACAGAGAGAGACATAAAAATGTTGTGGAATGGAGTAATATTTCTATTATAGAAATTATCCAACCAGTTGAAAGTGTCCGTTGGTACTTAAAGAATATGATGTCAGATCAGTTGTTGTTTGGGACATAATATCTGATGATAGGACAACATAAATTATATCTTGGAAAGTCTACACATTCTAGTTCAGATTCACATTCAGATTCACATGGAATTGTTGTGCAATTGAAATGTTTAAATATGAAACTAATTGTGAAAGGATTAAATGTAATGTTAGCCTTCTAAATGAGAGAATTGTTTTCAGAAGTAATTTTATGCTGACTCAGTGGCCCCACCCAAGTGAAGAGACATTGGTTGGAGAGGGATGACCGAATTCACATCAGACTAAGCAAACCCCAGCATGAGCTGTGGTTGTGAATGGTTAAGACCCCTACAAACGATAAGACTAGAAAACCATCCCACATGGAGTACTGGCTACACAGCTGGAAATGGTTAAACTGTGAGGCTATCGATTCACTACAGAATAAGTGAGAAATTCTAGACGACACAAATTACTAGACTGCAGCTAGAAATTACGTAAACCTAGGACGAGAATACCAACAACCGTCGAAGCATCTATTCCATGAGAACATCTGGAGTATACATTCTAACCGCCTACAACCACAAAATACTTTGTGACTTCAATTAAAGTTAACCAGAGACTCTGATAAACCCTACAGGACAATCGAGGATTCCAACAGAGAAAACAACAACGAGATATGGGCGTAGGTATAAATTGCAATTTCTTTTTGAATGAGCGGACGTTCATGGGCAAAGGATTAGCATTTCAATTAATATAATTATAGACTGTGTGTAGTGAATCCATGTTGTAATTCCTGCTCTTTCTCAGTCCACAACCCCTTCCCTTTGTCTACCAAGCCGTCATATCGACTTAGCTCACTAGTGACTTTCTATCATTGTTAGTAACCAATATCTACTGTTTGTTTTTGATGTATTTCTGTGATTATTTAGTTAGTTAGTAAATACATAATTAAACCAATTTGTATGTTGCTGATTCATTATTGAAACTAGGGTTTGTGCAGATAAAGAATTGTACGACGATCAGATGAGACTGATAGAAGGTAACAATTAGTAATCATTAATGGAAGACTGTAATTAGAGTTATATTCGGGAAATGATAACTCTAACTCTAAACATTTTCCCGTGGTGCCCCGACTTCCTAGTTAATTCATGTTTACTGGATTAGTTTAATCACGTAATAATTAAACCTAGAGAACTGATTTGATTTAAATACGTCTTCACATTTAATGATAGTCCAGACATCACACATTACACGGTTGGTTTAATGTGCATTTTACATTTACTGTACTTTTCACAGCATTTGTCAATAATGAAATCTGAAAATACTCTGGATACATTCAGTAATATAATAAGAATTCATAGAAATCTAGGGTAGGTGCAACATAAGACAAAAAATGACAAGGGTTTGAATTAGAGGTCTCACTGGTGTCTCCAAGTGGCCACACAACTCTCCAAAGTGTGCACAGTTGTTAAGTAATGTAATTAATATGTGATTTTTTTGCTCGTCTAGCAGTGCCATTGAGGAACTGAAGCAAGCATTATTGTAGTTTTTTGTTTGGAACACAGCCCTGCATCCCCACCATCACGCAATTACTGTTGTTTACGCAATCCAAAAACAGCCCACTATAAATCGCAATCTGGGTCAGGTGGGCAACATTTGAAAGCTTATTCAATTGCTGACATGACTAGCTATAAAATACGATCTTACAGTGATAGCCTTTCACAAGGCTCTTCAGAGATAACATGTTTGGTGCTCACAGAATGGAGTCATGAGTGCATTCAAGTGAGTGTTCCATGGCAAATCTTCTCCAAAATACGACAAACATAGGCTCATTCTGTTCAGAACAACACAGGAAAAATGCCATGTCATCCTTGTAACTGTGCATCAAACATAGTGATCATAAACATTGATACTGTAAATTACATGAATTTTATAATACGGAAATGTGAAGAGCACATTCCCCTCACTCAGACAACAAAATATTTGCCAAAGTAACCCAATTTGCTGTGAGGATGGGGGCATCTTCTTGTTGCACTTGCTGCTCAAGTTTAGAACAGCTGTCAGTTGAATAGTATACAGAGCTGTAAAGTGGAGACCCTGGGCTCCAACATCATGTACTGTTTAGAATGTTACAGCCACTACGTTCCAATTTAGGCACTTATCAGTGACCAAATCTGCCATTTGCAGCATTTACTGTGAATTTGGTCTCTGCGAACACGGGAACATTGCCTTTAAAATGTACATTGCGGATTGAATCCCGGACCTTTCTATGAATTTAATTTGGGGAAGACGTAAAACATCATAATTATATTTTGGGTAGTCTGGCGTGGAATGCCTCTGCAATGTTGTTGATATTGAATCAGCTATGCTCTCAATCACACAGTAACCATGGCACATAGTAACCAACTTTTTTCATAAAGCGTTTCAGACTAAGAGTGCTAATCTAGAATCAGGTCCCCCCATGTCCATGTAATCTAATTCATCATGATTGAAAATACAAAACTGATCCTAGATCAGCACTCTTGCTCCGAAACACTGATGAGGTCAGGAATAAGAGTTCAGCACTACAGTTCAGTAGAAACGGAAGATTCTTGGATAATCATTGAAACGCACTGACAAGAAAGAACCTCCCCTAAAACCCTGCCTTGAAACTTCCATTATGTACCAAAGGTACAGGAAACTTAAAAGTCAATGATCCAAGTCCTGTTTCGCCCATAGTGCTGTGGTTTGTTTGATTTTATGACCATGATGAGTGGAGGACAGTGGAACCCTCCTCTTCCACAGTAGGGCTTATTTCACAAGATCTCACTCTTTTTTCCTCCTCTCTCTGTCACTGTCTCTCTCTCTGACTGCATCTATTTGATGAGCCTGCTACCTAATTACACAGGGCAGAGAATGTCAACTCCACAATACTTAAACACTGCAACACTTAAGCTCTCCTGAACGCTGCCTGTCTACAACAGTCTCAAACACCCTCAGTCATTTCACATGTCTGGCGAGAGTATGAGAGAGGAAAACACTTGGACCGAGGACAATAGAGACCAGCTGCTGTCAATTGAAGAGGCATTAAACAGGAGACACAACAAGCAGTATGTTAACAAATAGCAAATCGCCCCAATAGAGACAGTGGTCCACCCCACTGTTTTTAGCTCCCGAGTGGCACAGCAGTCTAAGGCACTGCATCTCCGTGCTAGAGGCATCACTACAGACCCTGGTTCGATACCGGACTGTATCACAACCGGTCATGATCGGGAGTCCCATAGGGCGGTGCACAATTGGCCCAGCGTCGTCCAGGTTAGGGAAGGGTTTGGCTTGGGTAGGCCGTCATTGTAAATAAGATTTTGTTCTTAACTGACTTGCCTCGTTAAATAAAAGTTAAATAAAGAACACATTTAAAAAATTCCCCTTCTGCATGATCCATAACATCCTATAGAGTTGATTGACTGTCAGAGAACTTACTGACAACTTACATTTATCCTAATATGGATGCCAGCAAATAGATGTCTTGATATCATTAATTGTATTAATCATACATTATCGTACTCCCTGAACCTTTAGAGTAGACTGTCTGGGGAACACACACTTCACACCACTTAATATAGCTACCTGAAGACAAATGACAATGCACAAAGCTGTCCATGAGAGAAAGAGAGAGAGAGAAGGGATTCCCATGTACTCACATCTGAGTTAAAGCGCAGTTGGCAGATGTTGCAGGAAATAACTTGCTTTCTCTTCGGCGCGATGGAGACTCCAAATGTGTGATTAATTACAGCCTTCTGCACAGGGTCCATCTGGAAAATAAGCAGAGCACATAGAGACCAGATAAAAAATAAAGGGGGAGAAAGAGAAAAGGAGAGAGAGTATGTGTGTGTGAGAGCAGGGGCGCAACTTTGACTGGCAACGGGTGGGAAATGTCCCCCCCAATTACCCCCAGTAATCAGTGTGTACTTGCTACTCTTCAGTTGACTGATGTAACTGGCAAGGTAACTGCTGGTAACTGCTGCTGAGCTAGTATTGTAACTGACATGTAACGTTATCTAATGTTTCATCCCCTTTCGACTGAGGTGAATGAATAAATTACAGTAGCCACCACAGCCAGATCAGCCTTAGCCTGTAGTTATCTGTCAGATAGTAGTGTCATGACGTTGGAATAACCACCTCATATCGTTATCTAACAGCAGTTGTTTGTATGGAAAAGTTTTGTAGCCTTTGTGTTGTCATGTTTCAGAAGTAAATGAACCTGGCAAGTTTTCGCCAGTTGATGTACCATCATTTTTGCCTCAATCAAACTAGACCTGAATCAAACGATGAAACCATCAGCCATACAATCGAAGATTGATATTCGGATGTTTTTTCAGTGCAATGCGAGTTATATTAGTCAGTATGTCAATGTAACGTTATTGATCTGTCAGTTTCCCAAGCTAATTCCCTACTGTTCACACTGACACAGTAAAAAACAGCTCTAACATTACAGGCTTCACTGTCATGGTGCACAGTAGTGATCTGCGCTGGACCGATTTCTTCATCCTGCTCCCGCCCGCACCTGCTGGCTTTCTGTCGGACTCCCACTCCCTACTGCAAGAACTAGTCTCAAACCCAACCGCAGTCCCGCAATGTTATTTTAGCCATATGTGACTTAGCTCACTTGCCTGCCATGTTCCCAGGGATTTTGCGCCCTATAGGCAATATCAAATGTGCAAAAATAACTTAAGAAATAAGTTAAAATACCAGAGATTCTGACATAGCCCTTACATTGTATTACTGGGCTATATCAGCCAAATATGTGTAGATGTGGTTTGAAGAGAGCAGAATTGGAGACACTTGCACTTTCTCTTGAGCTATTTTCATAGCCTATCCTTTAGGAGTGCGAAGATTTTCAGATGGTGAAATATGTGTGATCAATATTTAGGCCTATTACTATTCAATGTAGTAAACTATAGCCTAACCTATAGCCTAACCATGGGCCTATTTAGGATAACTGCCCTGTGCTTCTCTGCCCATGTATACACAGGCTATAGCCACCGAGGTAAAGAGTGTTTCAGGTTGGATATTCGACTGATATTTGCCTGTAGCTTTCCTTATGGCCACCAACAGCAGTTAGGGACCGTCAACATAGTGACAAATCAAAATGTTCTAATTTCAATAGCTCTTTAATCATTACTCCTAAAACTTTCAAAACTGGTTGTAGCTAACCCAATGGCATAGAAACACATTTTCCACACTTTTGTTTTGTCGATTTACATCTCGCACTATTTTTAATTATTTATTTACATTTTTGAATTTCAATAGCTCATTGGTCATATGACCTATTGAATCGAAACAAGGTTCAGAATGTTCACTCAGTGGACACCTTTAGTTTGTCCATTTTCATCTCACACATTTTACATGAATTTTTCTAAATTTAAAATTTCAATAGTAATAGTTTAATAGTACTAAAGGGTGTGCAATGTGTAGGACCACTGAGTCGACATTCTGAACCGTGTTTGAAGTCAGTAGGTCACATGACCAAGGAGCTATTGAAATTAGAATGTTTGAAAAATGTATGTAAAAAACGTGTGAGATGAAAATGGACAAACCAAAGGGTGTGCAATATAGAAGGGTAGTCAGTGGATATTCTGAACCTTGTTTGAGTCAAGTAGGTCACATGAGCAAGGACTTATTGAATGTTTAAAAAAATGTAATGTAAAAAAAGTTTGTTTACCCTCCCTAACTAATTCAACCAGGAATACAAAATGCTGCTCACATTTCTATGTTTATTAGCTTTGGAAAGCGAATTAATGTCCAAACATCATGATATTTATTTGAAGTCTGTGGCTCAATTGGTTTGAAAGCTATTGAGGTTGAAAGCGCGAATACCCATCCAATATCCAACTTGAAACTCCCTTTACCTCGGTCTATAGCCTACTCTATTTAATTGGGACCAAACGCGCACCTGATCTCGTAAGTATGGCTACTGAACTGGAAGCAGCGAGAATTATGACAGCGACACCTGTGACGTTTTGCATAATCCTGTATGATATAGCCTACCTTTTAGGAGTACGATTTACAGGCAGAGACAAATATTAGGGTAATCCATACTTATTGAAAATGAAAAGGCGCAACACTCCGCTCACCATAGAAGCCCAATTTATGTGCGCGTTGTGCCTTTTCCTTTTCAATTATGATTACATTTTTTGAATTTCACTTTGACTCACGTTGGGTGAGCGCCCTCCGCTTCTTTTCATTATCAAAATGTATTTACAGACACTAGTAAAGTACAGTCTAATCATATTTAACTTCATTTCCAATTCAGGTTTAACTACAACGTAGTTGAGACCACACATTCTAGGCGCACATGAGCTCTCACGCCCAACTAGGGAGAGGCAGGCTACTAAAGGTGAAGCTGGGCATTCTGAGTGTGTGAATAGTGCGACAAATACGTGATTTTAATACAATAGCTAGGCGAAAGCAGAAAAAGGACCCTTTCAAAAAATAATCTGCTGGACAACAAAACTATTTTCATTTTTCATTTTTGTCTGTCTGACCGCCCTCACCTGCCTGCAGCATGAAAAATGCTGCCCGCCCCGCAATGATCTCTGTGGGGACTCGCAGGTCCCGCAGGAATCCCTTGGGAATGCAGCCCTTTAGTGCAGTCAGTACCCAACACTATGCTCATCATGTCTTAGCAGGATCAGATAGTGACAGGGTCGCAGCAGGGTCAGACAGCCAGGGAAGACCAGTCTACGGAGCTCAGGTGAATTTTGCAGTATATGTTGTGAATGATACAAAGTTCCATATCGAATTGATGGGTAGACCTACAGTAGCTACAGGATAGCAGTTTAAATTTAAACTGCAGTAATCTCTGGCATAAATTACTGCAGTTAAAACCATCCATTGACTATACTATATGCCAGTGAAACTGAATATCATGCACTCAGGAATTGTATTATTCTGCTTGAGGTTTAAAGCACAAAGGGGACATATTTGCATATGTTGTGGTCTTGTGAAGGCTGGCTGAATTCTGGCAAAGAGTATGTTCATTTATTTCAACATGTTTACAGATTCTCCCTTTTTTTGTTTGCTTGGAAATGTTGAATCTGGAGACTTATCAGAAGTATAAATATATATAAATATATACAGATGAAGTCCACATACACTTAGGTTGGAATCATTAAAACTCATTTTTCAACCACTCCACAAATGTCTTGTTAACGAACTATAGTTTTGGCAAGTCAGTTAGGACATATACTTTGTGCATGACAAGTAATTTTTCCAACAATTGTTTACAGACAGATTATTTCACTTATAATTCACTGCATCACAATTCCAGTGGGTCAGAAGTTTACATACACTAAGATGACTGTGCCTTTAAACAGCTTGGAAAAATCTATAACATTATGTAATGGCTTTAGAAGCTTCTGAAAGGCTAATTGACATCATTGGAGTCAAATGGAGGTGTAACAGTGGATGTATTTCAAGGCCTAACTTCAAACTCAGTGGCTCTTTAATTGACATCATGGGAAAATCAATAGAAATCAGCCAAGACCTCAGAAAAAAAATTGTAGACCTCCACAAGTCTGGTTCATCCTTGGGAGCAATTTCCAAATGCCTGAAGGTACCACATTCATCTGTACAAACAATAGTACGCAGGTAAAAGCCGTCATACCGCTCAGGAAGGATATGCATTCTGTCTCCTAGATTGGAAAGTACTTTGGTGCGAAAAGTACAAATCAATCCCAGAACAACAGGAAAGGACCTTGTGAAGATGCTGGAGGAAACAGGTACAAAAGTATCTATATCCACAGTAAAACGAGTCCTATATTCACATAACCTGAAAGGCCACTCAGCAAGGAAGAAGTCACTGCTCCAAAACTGCCTTAAAAAAGCCAGACTACGGTTTGCAACTGCACAAGGGGACATTTTTGGAGAAATGTGACCATCAATGACCATCATTATGTTTGGAGGAAAAGGTGGGAGGCTTGCAAGCCGAAGAACCCCATCCCAACCGTGAAGCTCGAGGGTGGCAGCATCATGTTGTGGGGGTGCTTTGCTGCAGGAGAGACTGGTGCACTTCACAAAATAGATGGCATCATGAGGGGGGAAAAATATGTGGATATATTGAAGCAACATCTCAAGAAATCAGTCAGGATGTTAAAGCCTGTTTGCAAAAGGGTCTTCCAAATGGATATTGACGCCAAGCATACTTCCAAAGTTGTGGAAAAATGGCCTGAGGACAACAAAGTCAAGGTATTAGAGTGGCCATCACAAAGCCCTGAACTCAATCCCATAGAAACTTTGTGGGCAGAACTGAAAAAGTGTGTGCAAGCAAGGAGGCCTACAAACCTGACTCAGATAAACCAGCTGTCAGGAGGAATGGGCCAAAATTCACCCAACTTATTGTGGTAAGCTTGTGTAAACTTCGGACCCACTGGGAATGTGATAAAATAAATAAAAGCTGAAATAAATAATTATCTCTACTATTATTCTGACATTTCACATTCTTAAAATAAAGTGGTGATCCTAACTGACCTAAGACAGGGAATTTGCACTAGGATTCAATGTCAGGAATTGTGAAAAACTGAGTTTAAATATATTTGGCTCAGGTGTATATGTAAACATCCAACTTCAAATGTATACAGTACCAGTCAAATGATTGGACACACCTACTCATTCAAGGGTTTATCTTTATTTTAATTTCTACATTGTAGAATAATAGTGAAGACATCAAAACTATGAAATAATACATATGGAAACATGTAGTAACCAAAAAGGTTTTAAACAAATCAAAATATACTTATATATTTGAGATTCTTGGCACACTCTTGTCATTCTCTCAACCAGCTTCATGAGCTAGTCATCTGGAATGCATTTCAATTAACAGGTGTGCCATGTTAAAAGTTCATTTGTGGAATTTCTTTCCTTCTTTATGCGTTTGAGCCAATCAGTTGTGTTGTGACAAGGTATGGTTGGTATACATAAGATAGCCCTGTTTGGTAAATGGCCAAGTTCGTATTATGTCAAGAACAGCACAAATAAGCAAAGATAATCAACAGTCCATCATTACTTTAAGACATTAAGGTCAGTGAACTCGGATAATTTCAAGAGCTTTGCAAGTTTCTTTAAGTGCAGTCACAAAAACAATCAAGCCCTATGATGAAACTGGCTCTCAATGAGGACCGCCACAGGAATGGAAGACCCAGAGTCACCTCTGCTGCAGAGGATAAGTTCACTAGAGTTACCAGCCTCAGAAATTGCAGCCCTAATAAATGCTTCACCGAGTTCAAGTAACAGACACCTTTCAACATCAATTGTTCAGAGGAGACTGCATGAATCAGGCTATCATGGTCAAAATCATGGAACGAAATCACTACTAAATGACATCAATAAGAAGAAGAGACTTGCTTGGGCCAAGAAACACAAGCAATGGACATTAGATCAGTGGAAATCTGTCCTTTGATCTGATGAGTCTAAATTTGCCATTTTTGGTTTTAACCACCGTGTCTTTGTGATATGCAGAGTAGGTGAACAGATGATCTCTGCATATGTGGTTCCCACCGTGAAGCATGGAGAAGGAGGTGTGATGGTGGTTTGCTGGTGACACTGTCAGTGATTTATTTAGAATTCCAAGCACACTTAACCAGCAAGGCTACCAAAACATTCTGCAGCGATACGCCATCCCAAATGGTTTGCGCTTAGTCGACCATCATTTGTTTTTTAACAGGACAATGACCCAACACACCTCCAGGCTGTGTTAGGGCAGTGTAGCCTAGTGGTTAGAGCATTGGACTAGTAACCGAAAGGTTGCAAGTTCAAATCCCCGAGCTGACAAGGTACAAAATCTGTCGTTCTGCCCTTGAACAGGCAGTTAACCCAGGCCGTCATTGAAAATAAGAATTTGTTCTTAACTTGCCTAGTAAAATAAAGGTAAAAAAAAAAGAAAAAAAGGGCTATTTGGCCAAGAAGGAGAGTGATGGAGTGCTTCATCATATGACCTGCCCTCCACAATCACCCGACCTCAACCCAATTGAGATGGTTTGGGATGAGTTGGACCGCAGAGAGAAGGAAAAGCAGCTTATGTGAGAACTCCTTCAAGACTGTTGAAAAGCATTCCAGGTGAAGCTGGTTGAGAGAATGCCAAGAGTGTACAAAGCTGTCACCAAGGCAGCTTTGTACACTCTTGGCTACTTTGAAGAATCTACAATCTAAAATATATTTTTTATTTGTTTAACACTTTTTTGGTTACTACATGTTTCCATATGTGTTATTTCATAGTTTTGATGTCTTCACTATTATTCTACAGTGTAGAAAATAGTAAAAATAAAGGAAAACGCTTGAATGAGTAGGGGTGCCCAAACTTTTGACTGATACTGTATATATTTTCTAAAACATTCAGCCAGGTCCATAAATATTTGGACGTTCACCAAGTTATTATTATTTTAGCTGTCACCCAAAAGTAATTGCTGCACAGCTGTTCCATGGCCAGGTGTGTGTTCATTAGTGCATTTACAAGTAAGCAGATGAAAGGTCTGGAGTTGATTTCAAGTGTGCCATTTGCATTTGGAATCTGTTGCTGTTAACCCTCAATAAGTCTGATGTGAAGTGAAGCAGTCTGCCAGTGAAGCAAGCCATCATTAGGCTGAAAAATTAAAACAAACCCACCAGAGAGATAGCAAAAACAGTAGGTGTGGCCAAATCAACTATTTGGTACATTCCTAAGAAAGAACGCAATGGTGAGCTCAGCAATTCCAAAAGGCCCGAAAGACCTCAGAAAACAATGGTGGTGGATGATAGAATAAACCCTTCCAACAGTTGGCCAGATTAAGAACACCCACCAGGAGGTAGGCATATCTGTATCAAAGTCAACAATCAAGAGAAGACTTCACCAGAGTAAATAGGTTAAAGACGAGACATGTACATTTGGTGTCCGAAGTCCATTCATTTAACATGAAAATATAAATACGTATAAATATAATATTAAATCACTCAACTCTTACCCTTCTTTTGACCCAGAAATATTTGTTTTGCAAACTATTAAATTAAGGGAGTTATTGAGGTCTAAAGTGTCAAAATGTCCTTTAGTGTAACTGTCCGGGTTAAAATTAGAATGACAAATGTGTTTTTAAAATGTAGAAATTCATCCTAAAAATATAAATGAACACCCATGGCATTATTGTATTACAGTATCTACATACATTACCTAAAAAATATTTAAAAACTTGAATAACTTTTGTCCGGACTTTTGTGCTTTATCCATGTCATTCAGTATAACAAAGGAAAAAAGCCATTTTAAAGCATATCACATGATGGTAACCATGTGACAGTGTGTGACATCACAAGGAAGACCCATTGAAGACGCTCTATGATTGTGATGAGGTGAGTAAATCGCTCTGAAATATTTGATGATTTCACCTTTTCACCGTCTAGTAACCTTTGTAACAACAACACAGAAAACATACTTTTTATGTTATTATTTTATAAAAATCAAGATTAAAGATGAAAAGTAAGGATAGTCTTTATAGGTCAAGATCATTACTTTATAAGGAACTGCCTGTTAAATATGTTTACGTATGAAATCCGTTCTTCAGTATTAGACTTTGTCCTTCAGCACAACAAAAGTTTAATGTAATACCACAACGTCACCATTATGCTGAATGACAGTAGCTTTGTTTTTCCATGTTTTCACTAGTTTACAACATTTAATCATGCAATTCATATTTACTTGTTGTGTGAATACTGAATAATATAATTTTAAACTATTTCATGGCATTTTAAGGTATTTCAAGGCACATGATCTTTATACTGTAGATGCCATTGTCTAGTAAGGAGAAGGGGGAAAGACTAGCCAGAAGAAAAGCAAGGTTTTGTTTTCATGGTTTCATGCTACTGTCAGCAACAGAATAGGATACAATAGGATATAAAGATGGGTGGATAAAACTTAACTTTAAGTTGCACTATTACACTGTAGTAAATGTTTTATTGCACTGCTGGTAAGGTATAATTGATGGATTATATTAGTTAATATAATATTACACACACACACACACACACACACACACACACACACACACACACACACACACACTTATGGATAAAAGAATGGATTATGAATTATATTAGTTAATAGCTGCTCACATTTTGGGCACTTTATGAAAAATCAAGACTGTACAAGTTTGAATTGAAGGAGTTTGATAGGCATTTTATGTAGCCATTTTGTGTAGGTATCTTGAAATTGCATTTGTGTACCTGCATATTTACCAGTTAGTGTAACAATGCATAATTATAACTAACTATCATGTAATAATCGTGTAATAATGCAACTCAATGCAACGGAAAGTGTTGCCGTAGGCTCAAATTATTGTAAAGTGATTATTATTAACATTAGCAATGAAATAGTAACAAAACATGTTTGAGAGAGAAAGGGAGATGGAGTTGATTTAACTTTTAAACTTTTAGTGTTATCATTGTATAGCCTACTACCAATAGACTATTAATAACATTTAATGGATGCGAATCCTATTCTGTGTCATAACTATGACATTTTCGGAGAAGAAAGAAGGATGTCAATCCTGATCATTCACCAATCCATACAATAAGACAATCTGATGTTGCATGCAACAAGCAGCTGAAATAAATAATTAATTTGCGTGGCCTCAAGTTAAGGAACCAGAGCCATTTAAAACGAAGGAATTCAAAACTCTGCAACTCTGACTGGGAAAAGTTTACAGAGCTTTATTAGTCCAAATTCCAAGTTATGTTGATGAGTTCCATTTGATGTTCAGACAATGGATTTGGTTAATATTCTGATGTTCAGAATACAGAAATGTTTTGTTTTGATGTTGGTGGAATACTTTTTATGCATTTTCTTTCAAATGACTGATATGATTTGAGAAAGATATCCACTGTTTCGTGATGATTTTAAGCAAAACTACAGTTTTTTTGCACAATGTTAAATTAATGCTTTGTTTTAAATGTTCCATGCTGATTTAATCCTACGTGAATGAAATTGTACCTCATGTGCCAGTAAAAACGATGTGTGTTGCATAGTAAAACCCATGTTTTTTATGTGTGTGGCATATGGGTCATTTCTCTCTCTCTAGTATGGAAGTGACCAGCTAGCCTGCACATTTTATTACATCTTATCCTGTTTTTTACATAGTTTTATAACAACTAAATAATTGCTAAAAGAAAAATACTATTGCTGCTATTAATAATAGTTCATATGATCATTATTGTTATTGCTGAAGGAATCACATTTAATCAATATTTGTGGGCCATAGTGATATGTGTCATTCAGGGTAACAAAATATTGTCATACAGTATTAACATCAGTATTTTATATTAAAGTACAATAACTTTGTTTTGTTGACTCAGAGAGACAAAAACATCTCAAAGGATGAGGTGAAAGATATTTTCATTTTTTTCAGTGTAAGGCAGGAAGTTTTTGTAAAAAACCTTCAACAAATTTTGAGTTGTACACGTGATACATCAAATATGTGGTATTCAAAATAAAATAATGTCATTTTTTCTACGTAGTTATATTTCTGCCACTCTAGGCATGTGTATATAACCTTGTGATTATAAAAAATGGGCATAAAATGAATTTTAAAAAACAACACTTTTACTAAGGTACATTCATATGAATCCCAATAAAAATGAATTATTGGCTTTATTCTTGAATATACCTAAAATAAAGGCATAGGTGACACTCGAATGAACATAAAAAAATCCTTTAAATGGCTTTTTGTAATTGCTGTTGTATTTTTTTGCTACTTTGAAAACCTTATACGTCTTTGACCCAAATACAAAGGGTTTACCAAAGATGTAAACCATTGGTAAACCTCAAAAACTGGAAGACCAGATTAGAGAGTTTGCCAAAAAAACAACTAAAAAGCGTGTACAGTTTTGGAACAGAAATTATGGACAGATGAGACAAAGATCAACTTGTACCAGAATTATGGTAAGAGAAGAGTATGGAGAAGGGAAGGAACTGCTCATGATCTGAAAAATACCACCTCATCTGTGAAGCATGGTGGAGGTAGTGTTATGGCATGGGCATGTATGGCTGCCAATGATTCTGGTTCCTTTGTATTTATTGATAATGTGACTGCTGACAAAAGCAGCAGGATGAAATCTGACGTGTTAGGGCTATATATTATCTGCTCAGATTCAGCCAAATGCTTCAAATCTCATTGGACGGTGCTTCACAGTGCAGATGGACAATGACCGAAGCATACTGCGAAAGCAACCCAATACTTTTTTAAGGCAAAGAAGTGGAATGTTCTGCAATGGCCAAGTCAATCACCTGACCTGAATCCAATTGATCATAAATTTCATTTGCTGAAGGCAAAACGCCCCAAGAACAAGCAGGAATTGAAGACAGCTGCAGTAAAGGCCTGGCAGAGTATCATCAGAGAAGAAACCCAGCTGTCTATTTCTATACGTTCCAGACTTCAGGCAGTCATTGCCTGCAAAGGATTTGCAACCAAGCATTAAAATTCACAATTTAATTTATGATAATGTTAAAGCTGATCTTCCCCCTCCCCACTTCTAAAACCAAAGTTGCACCGCTGTGTGATAGAAATGGGACAAAGAGAGAGAGGGGAGGGAAAGAGCATGGAGAGAAAGACAGAGATTAAGAGAGAGAGAGAGAGAGAGAGAGAGAGAGAGAGAGAGAGAGAGAGAGAGAGAGAGAGAGACAGCAAGAGAGCGAGAGAGTTTGGGTGAAAAAGGATGATGTACACAGATGTGTATACAGGAAAACAGGGGATATCAAGTCAAACCAACAGTTTTTGTTTATGTAAGTAAAACCATTAGAACCACTAGAGGGATGAAAGCAAACAGCAGGGAGGCAGAGAGGTGGAAAATCAGCAGTCATTGATTCTCTGTGTGAATGCCAGAGCAGCGATCAATATCAAATGTGTTAATCCACAATGCTTATCCTTTAATAGAATTAACATTAACTTGACAAGAGTAGAATCAAAGTCCCAGTCTCTCTGTTCCACTGTCTTAGATCTCACCTTCAAAGTAAAGAAACTGAATAGCGAGAAACCATATTGAAGAACAAAAGAAAGTGGGTGTTTGTTAAAAACCCATAAAAGCAATGATACAGTACCACCATAACCCTTTTGGGCATCAAAGACTATGGGTGCATCCAAAATGGCATCCTATTCCCTAGTTAGTGCACCGGGTATATCCACCAATTCGGTGCCTTTTGATATGTTAAACTTCTTGAAAAAAACCCTGTATGAGTTCACAACTATTTGACATTCTGTCAAAGACCACATCTTCAACGCAATGAAAAACACGTTTTCCCATCTCAAAAGGTTAGATAAAAATAAAAAGTGCCTATTAAGCACCAAATAAAGTAACAGGGTTGACGATTTCATGTTGTATCAGCCATAAATCCCCTTGTAACAGGGGGAATGGATGCTTGTTGTGTTCAACAGGGAGGATCAATTGAAATCAAGCTTCACAAAAAGCTGTCTAGCTAACAGGGTTGATGTGTTATGCTTCGACCCACTTAGTTTTCCACCACTAAAACACCAGAAAATGGCAAAAAAGAGAAAAACCAACCCACCTGCTTTGACACTATGATTTGACTATTAGATGTTCAATGTTTCTTTAGATTTTTTAAAATAAATAGTTTTACCATATTAAAACAGGAGTACGTAACAGGGTTGACCTTAAAATGAGGGGCAGGTTATTATTTATTTCACTAAATCACATTAACTAAATAATACTCTTCAGAAATGACCTTGTCAAAACAACAAAATAACTAGGGATTTATTTACAATGATAGTGAAAACTTGAAGAAATGTTGAGGTTTAGTTTAAAATCTTCATAGAAATTACAGAAGGTACATGGAGGAATATGCGAAAATGCAGAAATGTTACACTTTAACAAGTCTTAATTCAAATAAAAAAATCGGATTTAGAGTAATTCTCCATCTAGTCTATATTAAAGGGCACACTGAATATAACAGGCTTTTCACAGGTGCTGTGTGAGTGAAATGTTGAAATTTTGGAGTCTTTGTGGAGGCCAACAACCAGGTAAATGGATACACAGCCTGCAAAACGTGCAAGGAGGTAGGCCTATTTGATTACGATAATTCAGTTAATCATTTTGTTAATTCAGGGTTTCGCTCATTTAGACCATAAAGCAGGCCATATAAAGTTTAGACTAAACCTGTGCGGCTGATAAAAGATTGAGCCTATAGCCTATTCGATTCTGGGAATTGTTTATTTAAGTTTCAATTGAAGTTTAAATTTGATTATCTCTATATTGAACGTAAAGGTCTTGTTTTGTTATGTTCTGAAAGGCTAACATTAGTTATGAAGCCTAATTAGAAGGCTCTTTTTCAAAGCGATTTGAGTTCTCAATGTGCCACATTGTATTGTGAAAATAAGAAGATATTGTTCTTAATTCTCCCGAGTAGCGCAGCTGTCTAAGGCATTGCATCTTAGTGCTGGAGGCGCCACTACAGACCCTGGTTCGGTTCCGTGTGTGTGTGTGTGTGTGTGTGTGTGCACAGTTGAAGTCGGAAGTTTACATACACTTAGGTTGGAGTCATTAAAACCTGTTTTTCAACCACTCCACAAATGTCTTTTAAAAAAACGATAGTTTTGACAAGTCGGTTAGGACATCTACTTTGTGCATGACACAAGTCATTTTTCCAACAATTGTTTAGAGACAGATTATTTCACTTATAATTCACTATTTCACAATTCCAGTGGTTCAGAAGTTTACATACACTAAATTCACTGTGCCGCTGCTCATATCCGCCATGAAAAAGCCAGGTTTGGTTTGCAACTGCACATGGGGACAAAGATTGTACTTATTGGAGAAATTTCTTCTGGTCTGATGAAACAAAAATAGAATTGTTCGGGCCACAATGACCATCGTTATGTTTGGAGGAAAAAGGGGGAGGCTTGCAAGCCGAAGAATCCCATCCCAACCGTGAAGCACGGGTGTAGCAGCATCATGTTGTGGGGGGGCTTTGCTGCAGGAGGGACTGGTGAACTTCACAAAATAGATGGCAACATGAGGATGGAAAATTCTGCGGATATATTGAAGCAAAATCTCAAGACATCAGTCAGGAAGTTAAAGCTTGGGTTAAATGGGTCTTCCAAATGAACAATGACCCCAAGCATACTTCCAAAGTTGTGGCAAAATGGATTAACCTCTCTGCGCACTGAACCCGGTAGCGAAATTCGACAACATATGGTGATCGCTACATAAATAGTAATATTAAACATTCATGAAAATACAAGTGTCTCACATGTTTCGAAAGCCTAGAATCTTGCTAATCCAACTGCGTTGTCAGAGTTAAAAAAGGATTTATTGTGAAAGAATACGATGCGATTATCTGAGGATAGAGCCCCATAAAAAAACAACTATTTCAACCAGCACAGGCGTAACAAAATCACAAACTGCAATAAAATAAATAGTTTACCTTTGACGATCTTCCTCTGTTTGCAATCCCAATGCTCATTGTTACACAATGAATGGTAATAATGAATGGATGTATTTATATTATACCTAAAGGGGTCCTTAAATTTCTAAATTAAATTGCTAAATGATCCTTGGTATGACCATCTTAAAACATGTCCATATGTTAGCTTAGTATGTTGCTACTGCCTTCCTGAGATCTAGATGTACTGTCGCCATGGACACAGAAATGGATGGTTGTGAGTTTGCGCGCACACACACACACACACACACACACACACACACACACACACACACACACACACACACACACACACACAAACACACACAAACACACAAACTGTGGGGATTAGTGGATGTGACTAATTGTTTCTATTCCTGTGTAAAAACAACATTCATTTCTCTTCATACTACCTTAGCTGCCACTCTTCATATAAGAAGATAATTACCACTCACGATATGCATGAGTGATGCCAATCTGTTAGCTCCCTACCGCAGTGAGTCTGTGTATGTGTGTGTGTGCATGCAATATTTAAACCACACTAAATGCCATAATAATGAGTTATATGTACACAGTATGTTGTGGTGTTATTCTTAATAAAATGTTATTCATGTTATTCCAATGATGATATATCCTTTATCAAATGATGATTGGGAGGATGCACTGTGTCGATCCTTGTCAAATGATCTTATTCTGTGCTCTACTCAATTGGATCAATTTAAACTTTGTCATCATATAGAACATAATCCAGGGATGTATTATTGCCAGATACTGTACTATCCAGGGTTTCAGTGTTTTTCAGACTTCAATAGTAGATATGTTCCCCATCCAGCTCTCCACTCCTGTACCAAAGCCAATAAAAGCCTATTCCCATCATCCTCGGCTAGGAGAAAACTGGTGTTTGCTGGTGCCACCTTAAATAATCGAACAATGAATTAGAAGGTGAGGTGTGATCTTCACAGTATGTTTATAAGTTTGGTTATACAATAAACTATTTACACTCAGTTGGCCAATTCATTAGGTACAGCTAGAACTGGGTTGGACCCCCTTTTCCTCCACAATAGCTTGATTTCTTAGAGGCATGTAAATGTGGGGTACCTAATAAACTGGCCACTGAGTGTATATTTGATAGTAAAGAGTGTCACGCCTCATCTTTTAATGCATCTGCCCGGCCTAACCATTCCCAGGCACCCCTCAGGCTATGAGTCATAACCAGTGGTCTATAGTTGTGGCCAAAAGTTTTGAGAATGACACAAATAATAATTTTCATAAAGTCTGCTGCCTCAGTTTGTATGATGACAATTTGCATATACTCCAGAATGTTATGAAGAGTGATCAGATGAATTGCAATTAATTGCAAAGTCCCTCTTTGCCATGTAAATCAACTGAATCTCCCAAAAATATTTCCTCTGCATTTCAGCCCTGCCACAAAAGGACCAGCTGACATCATGTCAGTAATTCTCTCGTTAACACAAGTTTGAGTGTTGATGAGGACAAGGCTGAAGATCACTCTATGCTGATTGAATTCGAATAACAGACTGGAAGCTTCAAAAGGAGGGTGGTGCTTGGAATCATTGTTCTTCCTCTGTCAAACATGGTTACCTGCAAGGAAACATGTGCCGTCATCATTGCTTTGCACAAAAAGGGCTTCATATGCAAGGATATTGCTGCCAGTAAGATTGCACCTAAATCAACCATTTATCGGATCATCAAGAATTTCAAGGAGAGTGGTTCAATTGTTGTGAAGAAGGCTTCAGGGTGCTCAAGAAAGTCCAGCAAGCGCCAGAACCGTCTCCTAAAGTTGATTCAGCTGCGGGATCGTGGCACCACCAGTACAGAGCTTGCACAGGAATGGCAGCAGGCAGGTGTGAGTGCATCTGCACGCACAGTGAGGCGAAGACTTTTGGAGGATGGCCTGGTGTCAAGAAGGGCAGCAAAGAAGCCACTTCTCTCCAGGAAAAACATCAGGGACAGACTGATATTCTACAAAAGGTGCAGGGATTGGACTGTTGAGGACTGGGGTAAAGTAATTTTCTCTGACTTTACCCCATTGCTTGGGGCATCCGGAAAAAAGCTAGTCCGGAGAAGACAAGGTGAGCACTACCATCAGTCCTGTGTCATGCCAACAGTAAAGCATCCTGAGACCATTAATAAGGGGGATTGCTTCTCAGCCAGGAGAGTGGGCTCACTCACAATTTTGCCTAAGAACACAGCCATGAATAAAGAATGCTACCAACACATCTTCCGAGAGCAACTTCTCCCAACCATCCAGGAACAGTTTGGTGACGAACAATGCCTTTTCCAGCGTGATGGAGCACCTTGCCATAAGGCAAAAGTGATAACTAAGTGGCTCGGGGAACAATTCATCGATATTTTGGGTCCATGGCCAGGAAAATCATTGAGAACTTGGGGTCAATCTTCAAGAGGCGGGAGGATAAACAAAAACCCACCAATTCTGACAAACTCCAAGCATTGATTATGCAAGAATGGGCTGCCATCAGTCACGATGTGGCCCAGAAGTTAATTGACAGCATGCCAGGGCAGATTGCAGAGGTCTTGAAAAAGAAGGGTTAACACTGCAAATATTGACTCTTTGCATCAACTTCATGTAATTGTCAATAAAAGCCTTTGACACTTATGAAATGCTTGTAATTATACTTCAGTATTCCATAGTAACATCTGACAAAAATACCTAAAGACACTGAAGCAGCAAACTTTGTGGACATTAATAATATTTGTGTCATTCTCAAAACATTTGGCCATGACTGTACAGTACTTATACTGAACAAAAATATAAACGCAATAAGCAAAAATTTATAAGACTTTATTAAGTTAAAGTTCATTTAAGGAAATCAGTCAATTGAAATAAATTCATTATGCCCTAATCTATTGATTTCACATGACTGGGAATACAGATATGCATCTGTTGATCACAGATACCTTAAAAAAAGGTAGGGGCCTGGATCAGAAAAGCAGTCAGTATCTGGTGTGACCACCATATGCAGCGCGACACATCTCCTTCACATAAAGTTAATCAGTGGCCTGTGGAATGCTTATCCTACTCCTCTTCAATGGCTGTGTGAATTTGCTGGATATTGGTGGGAACTGGAACACGCTGTCGTACATGCCAATCCAGAGCATCCCAAACATGTTCAATGGGTGACATGTCTGATGATTATGCAGGCCACGGAAGAACTGGAACATTTTCAGCTTCCAGGAATTGTGTACAGATCCTGCAGCATGGAGCAGTGCATGATCATGCTGAAACATGAGGTGATTGCGGAGGATGAATGGCATGACAATGGGCCTCATGATCCCGTCACAGTAGGCTACCCTGGGGCGGCACGGTAGCCTAGTGGTTAGAGCGTTGGACTAAGAAGGTTGCAAGTTCAAACCCAGACAAGGTACAAATCTGTTGTTCTGCCCCTGAACAGGCAGTTAACCCGCTGTTCCTAGGCCATCATTGAAAATAAGAATTTGTTCTTAACTGACTTGCCTAGTTAAATAAAGGTACAAAAAAAAACAGCTTATTGTAGAGAAATTAACATTCAATTCTCAGGTAACAGATCTGGTGGACATTCCTGCAGTCAGCATGCCAATTGCATGCTCCCTCAAAACTTTGTGGCATTGTGTTGTGTGACAAAACTGCAAATTTTAGAGTGGCCTTCTATTGTCCCCAGCACAAGGTGCACCTGTGTAATGATCATGCTGTTTAAATCAGCTTCTTGACATGCCACACCTGTCTGGTTGATGGATTATCTTGACAAAGGAGAAATTCTCACTCAATTTTGTGCACAACATTTTAGGGAAATTAACTTAAGTAGTTTAATCTTCTGGACTTTACTATTTATACTTTTGACAACTTTTACTTTCACTTCACTCTCAAGAAAATAATATAGTTTTTAGTCCATTTATTTCTCTTGACACCCAAAAGTACTAGTTATATTTTGAATATTTAGCAGGACATTTGTCCAATTCACACACTTATCAAGAGAATATTAGGAAAGTTAAGGAAATGACTGGAAAAACTGTTAAATCCGCATGGTTGAAGAGGAATTAAAACATTTTATGGTTGAGAGGGATAAGGCAAAAGGAATGGCAATTAAGTCTGGCAGCATAAACAATTCGCAAACCTACTGCAAATTGAGAAATCGTGAGTAAACAACAAAAATAAGAAACTATACTATGAAACAAAGCTAAATGATATAAAGAATGATAGTAAAAAGCTTTTGAGCACCTTAAATGTAATCTTAGGCAAAAAAGCAAACTCAGCTCCATCATTCATTGAATCAGAAGGCTTATTCATCACAAAACCCACTGATATTGCCAATTACACATTTTTTAATTGGCAAGACTAGCCAATTTAGGCATGACATGCTAGCAACAAACACCGAACCTTCACATCTAACTTTAACTGACAAAATTATAAAAGACAAGCATTGTAATTTTGAAATCCTTAAAGTAAGTGTGGAAGAGGTGATTTTTTTTGTCGTCGATCAACAATGACAAGTCACCTAGGTCTGAAAACTTGGATGGAAAATGACTGAGGATGATAGCGGATGATTTTGCCACTCCTATTTGCCATCTTTCAATCTACGCTTACAAAAAGTGTGTGCCCTCAGGCCTTGAGGGAAGAAAAAGTAATTCCACTACCCAAGCATAGTAAAGCATTCTGTACTGGCTCAAATAGCCAATCAATCAGCCTGTTAACAACTCTTATTAAACTTTTAGAAAAAATTGTGTTTGACCAGATACAATGCTATTTTACAGTAAATAAATTAACAACAGAATTGCAGCACACTTATAGGAAAGGGCATTCTATATGCACGACACTTACACAAATGGCGGATAATTGGCTGAGAGAAATTGATAATAAAAATATTGTGGGAGCTATTTTGTTAGACTTTTGACATTATCGATCATAGTATGCTGCTGGAAAAATATATAGAGTATGTTATGGGGTTTTACACCCCTGCTATATTGTGGATTTTGAAATTATTCATACTTTTACTTTTGATACGTAAAGGAAAACGCCACCCCAAATCTATCTTTTGGTATTTGTTTCATTAGTCCATTATTGACATAGTCCCAAAATGTTTTGCTTGTGAGCAATCAAGTTATAAAGACATGTACCTTTCAAAATACAGAAATCACATGATGCAAAATGCACCAAACGGGGATGATTTCTGTATTTTAAAAGTTACATGTCTGGAAAACTTTGATTTCTGACAAGCAAAACACGTTGGGAGTATGTCAACAATGGACTAATGAAAGAAATTTAAAAAAAGATAGTTTGGGGTGGAATGTTCCTTTAACCTTTTCACGCTTGAGTTCCAAATATATCAACCGTCGCTCCTGCCAGAATGCTATCACTGTTCCAAAATGTGATTGTTCAGCAACAGGACAGCTACCCGCGCTGCCCTCAAACCAAGGCACGCTGCCTGCTAATTATCCATAGGCTATGCTTCAATTTGTTATTTTCAAATTATTTTCTAACAAGTTTATTTTCTAAAAACAGTTTGAATTGAGGTGTGTTCCGCCTCCTCGTTAATTCACATAAGAAGTGGCCCATTTCACTGTTGCGGACAATTTATGTTTGAGGCTTTACAGAGAGGATAAAATTCTCTCTTCATTGAGAGTCTGAGTACTTCCTTAGTGTTTCCACAGATCAAGTATGAAAACATTGAACATCTCTAGTCAGAACAGGCCTTGCACAAATGTCTTCCACCAGCACATTTTCTGGCTGGCGCCCGCATTACCTTCATGGTTGTTTTCCTTACACATTGGACCTTGGACATGTGTGCGTTCCTATCAAAGTAAGTGGCTTATTTGCTGTATATTGTGTTGTCGTTTCTGCTGTAGCACACCATATGTATATGTGGATCATAATGTATTTACTGTTTTATTCAAATGTTTTCAAGTACTGGTGACAAATCATGCATTCCAATTCTTGTATAGATTGTAACAGACACATTACTTTTTCGAATGTTGTACTGATTATGAGGAGTTAATGCAAAGCTATTTTCCGGCTATATGTGGCGCCATGTTTGTTGACATCATACAATGCATTCTGGTTGTCATGTAAGCGTCTGTCAGACCAAAGATGTTATAACAAGGGATAGTTCACTTGACTGACTTATGGTGCTTTCAAGACAACTGTGAACTTGGAAAAATACTAGGTCAAATCATGATGTCAATAATCTTCAGGTCGGAAAGTCGGAGCTCAAGAAAGAGGTCCGAGTTCCAGAGTTGGGATTCCGAGTTGGAAGGCTGTTCCAAACTATTTTTCTCAGTCGGAGCTTGTTTTTTCTCCGAGTTCCCAGTTGTCTTAAACGTACTGAAGTCGGAAGTCAGAGATTTCCCAGTTCCCAGTTGTTTTGAACATGGCATCAGATTGTAACTTTGGTACCACAGGGTTGCCAGCTCAGACCCTCCCCCCTTTCCAGGGTTTTTATTTATATTTGGTGTAAAAACTTATCCTGTGTTTGCCCCCCATTTATTGATAAATCCTCCATCATAGTAATATTTCATGCAGCATATCCCCCCACGATACCTTCCCCCATTTCTACCCCCATGGACTTGAAAACCCCCTACAAATGAAATGAACCCCACTCACAAACACCCCTAGAATAGTTTAATCCCTGTTTAGCTTTTGCACTACGGTTAGGCTAGGCAGTAGGCTTGTATTTGATGTGATGAGCTGTGAGGTGAAAATATTTTATTTGCTTTATGATGTCAAAAAAAGTATAAATGACTTGTCAAATCATGTGCTCCGGTTCTTGTATACACTGTAACAAGTACACCGATGATATGCTGAAAAGTGGCTAAATTAAATTAATATTTTTCAGGAAATGAGCGCAGACGTTTTTGACTTTTTATTTGCGTCTCATAGTGAATGGCATTCTGGGATTATGGAGTTTTCGCCAAGTGAAACATAAACAAACATGGCTGCCATCATATTTTCTACACAACATTACATTAGGCTCTTGTGCTCACCAGAGATGTGGTACATTGTAAACAAGTCTAGCTGTTAGGTCGCTAACTTGTGTTTTTTTTTGTCAGCGCAACCTGTTATTTAGACTGGTTTATAAAAGGTTCTTTATTTATTTTCATAGTCAACCTCACCCTCCAGATTGAAGTCTTCCACACCGAAACCATTCAACTCATGGAACTCTCATCCCCCAAACAGCTACTCATCCTCGGACACCCCTGGCCTTGTCGTCACGACCCTGCCGTCTCATGGCGATAAGGTGAACTACTGTTCTGGTCTTCTACCTGCTTCACGAGTTGTCTCAGCCTACCCTGCAGTGCCACCCACCATACCATCTGAATATGCCCAGTACAGCAATGTCTTCAGCAAAATCAAGGCCTCCACTCTGCCTCCACATTGCCCAGGGGACTGTGCTATTGACTTACTCCCTGTAGTGTCCCCACCAAAGGGCTGTGTTAAACCCCTATCGATCCCGGAAAATTAGGCAATGGAGAACTACATTGATGAAACACTCGAAAATCGAAACACTCAATGGTTTCATTCATCATCCTTCTTCCCCGGCTGCGTCCAGCTTCTTCTTCGTTGGAAAAAAGGACAGTGGTCTTCGTCCATGTATTGAGTACCGTTCCCTGAATGACGTCACGGTCAAGAACCGTTTCCCTCTTCCTCTGATCCCAGTGACCCTTGAACAAGTGGGCCGCGCCAACATCTACACAAAACTCAACCTACTAAGTGCATATAACCTTGTCCGTATACGTGAAGGCGAGGAATGGAAGACGGCCTTTATCACCGCACTTGGGCACTACCTGGTCATGCCCTACGGCCTTACTAACACCCCCACCGTCTTCCAATCCTTTATGAACAAGGTTTTCCAGGATATGATCAACCGCTTTCTCATCATCTACATTGATGACATCCTGATTTACTCCCATTCCCTGAAGGAACACATACAGCATGTGCAAAAGGTTCTTTGACCATACGGCTCCTTGACCATAACCTTTATGTCAAGACTGAAAAGAGCACCTTCCATGTAACCTCGGTAAGCTTCCTCGGTTTCGTACTGACACCTGGAGGGGTCAGCACGGATGAGAACAAAGTCACCACCACCAGTAACTGGCCCAAACCCACCACCGTTAAGGAACTCCAATGTTTCATTGGGTTCTCAAACTACTATCGCCGGTTCATTCGTAACTTCTGTTATACTGCCGCTCCCCTTACTGCCCTTACCAGCCAAAAGACTCTGATCCAGGTACCATCCCCATACCAACGGGCAGACGGAATGCCTGAACCAAGAAATAGGGAAGTACCTCAGCCAACAATGTTCTGCCTCTCCACACTTTTTATGGCCTGGGCCGAATACGCTCAGAACTCACTCATGCATTCATCCTTCCACCTTACTCCGTTTCACTTGGTTACCAACCCCCCATATTCCACTGGGAGGTGAAGCCTGGTACTGTCCCAGCTGTCGATGACTGGTTTTGGCGTAGTAGCGGATATGGGAGACCACTCACCGGCATCTGCAGGAAGCCTCTAATACCCAGAAATGCTTTGCCGACATACGCCGCCAACCTACGCCACTCTTTCACCCCAGACAGCATGTGTTGCTCTCTACCAGAGACATCCGGCTCCACCTCCCCTGCAAAACGTTCTGTCCTCGCTTCATTGGTCCCTTCAAGATAACCCATCGCATCACATACCCCCTCCAGTTACCCGGTCAATATAAAGTCTCCTCGTCCTTCCATGCATCTCTGTTAAAACTGGTCACCTACAGTCCTCTTCATCCTCCAGTCTCGACCCACAGTGCGCCCCCACTGTTGGACATCGGAGGGGAACCTGCCTACGCCATTCAGGCCATCCTTGATTTCAAACACCTGAGAGCCCTATCCACTATCTAGCAGACTGGGAAGGTTATGGGCTTGAAGGGGGGGTGGGCTACCTCGGGGGTGAGGTCCGGCAAGTCAACCTTGTGTTCTGTTTCTTTTGTGTTCTTGAACGTAGCCCTGTCTTTCATTTTTGTTCATTGATTTCACCTGTGTTAGTTACCCACCTGGTCTCATCAGCTCCTTATTCAGTTCAGTTCATTCTGTTTGTGCCTTTGTGAGGTATTGTTCAATTTGACTCAACTAAGACTTTTCCTAGCTCGTTTGTGCGAACCAGTTATAGTCTTCAGTCCTAGTTTTGATTCACCTGCCTGTTGCCTTGCCTGCATTTGACCACGATTCATGCGTTCTGCGAGGGTGAAATAAACACCTGCCGCCCTCTGCGCGTGAATCTACACCTTTTTCTCTCTGAGTATTCATTACAGTTTATAGAATGAGTTTGACTGTGGATGTGTTCCGTGTGATTTCTTGGATGATGAAGTTTGCATTTATCTTTTATGTTCTGTTGCTTTTATAATAAAAGGTCAAATTGAGGAATAAAGTTTAAGACCTTAATTTTCCATCAGTACAAAAAACATTTAGATACTAGATGCTGTTTAGACGCGTTTGTTGTGTCGTACATTCTGTTGCTACTGTTCCAGTCACATATTTGAGAGCATACGCTGCAGGGACCACTCAACAAATACGTGATCATACGCGTCAAAGGTTTCAGCATATTTTAGTAATTACATTTACTTTTGAGACTTAAGTATATGTAAAACCAAATACTTTTACTCCGGTAGTATTTTACTGGGTGATGACAATTGGGTATTTTTTCCACTACTGGTTCTAACTCAAACACCTTATAAGGGTATGTGTAGGAGCAATAATTTATAATTTGGGCAGAGCAAAGCAGCAAGAGAGAGAGAATATAATGTTTAAGACAAGTGGCGATGTCACGACTTCCGCCGAAGTTGGTCCCTCTCCTTGTTTGGGCGGTGTTCGACGGACGACGTCACCGACCTTCTAGCCATCGCTGATCCATTTTTCATTTTCCATTGGTTTTGTCTTGTCTTACATCACACCTGGTTTGAATCCCATCAATTACATGTTGTGTATTTCACCCTCTGTTTCCCCTCATGTCCTTGTCGGTGATTGTTTGTTGTATGTTTGTGCAAGATTATGTTCTGGTGCGCGACGGGTGTTTCACCCCATTTTATTTTGTACATTTTGGTTAACGGAGTTTGAGTACTTATTAAACTGCTTCGTTTATACCAAGTTCATTCTCCTGCGCCTGACTTCCCTGCCACCAGCACGCACCCCATTACAGGCGAGGTGCAGTGTTTGAGTGTTTGTTGACTTAACAGGCATTGAGAGGTCCTGTGTGGCAAATGTCAAGTCTGGAGCCAGGAATGCTTGGCATGAAGAGCTGAGGCTCGCCAGTTTTACATATCCTGGCGCGGGAACAAAGAGGTTGTGTGCTGTGGGATGCATAAAACATGAGCAGCAAACGAAGATGCAGGCTGTAGCATACACTAGCAGGAAAAGGCAACTAACGACACAGATGCACACACGCACATGCCCACGCACACACACGCATACAAAGCTGTGGTTCTCGCTGTTGCAGTGTTATAGACCATTAAAGCCTAATAGGCTCAACCTAACACACACCTGACTGTAACAGATGCTCGGAACAAGACAAATATATTCCGACACGGCATGCACAAGAAAAACTAATTTGATCAAGCGGTGGCAATAGTCATGGCACCATGTGAGGTATTTTGTAACGGTCACTCACGAATGTGCTTGTCGGTGTGTTCAGGCTTGTCACTCACACGTGCTGGTTTGTCGCTGGCTTGCTATTGTGAGTGTTTGCTTGTTTTGGTATCTGTCGGTCTATGGATGAGTGTGTGTGAGTGTGTTTGTCTATTACCTTGTTTATTGTCCATCCAATAATATCAGTCAAGTTAGCATCAGTCAAGTTAGCACCTCTTGCCTTACCTAGCTCCTGGATACAGTTGAATCGTGTCCGTAAAATTTTTGATCAGGGCCTTTTTTTGGCCTGGCTGCCCTCTAGTTGCCCATTGTCTATGTCCCAAATGGCACCCTATTTAGTGCACAACTTTGATCACGGTCCAAAGAGCTTTAGTCAAAGGAAGTGCACTATATTGGGAAAAGGCTACCCTTTGGAACGCAGACATTATCTGCTGTGTTTGCTTTCCAACAAGTATTGATTACACAGTCTCAGAATGGAGGGCACGCACCGGCTCTGGGGCTATGATGCAATCATGTAGAAATAATTTTCCGCATGCCCAGCCACACCCCACTAATCAGCCTGATAGATGGGTACGCGGAATCGTTCTAATGAAGTCTTGCCTAATCATTCATCACAGGAAGTAGTGTGTGTATATATTTATGTGTGCACAGACACAGTCACACACAGAATGCCCTTTTAGATTACTAACAGAGATACAGTAGATCAACCAGAAAATCAAAGGCTTTCACTTTCTGAACAGACATAATGTGTATAGGTTATAGTCTGGTGTGTTCAAACATTAATCCCAGTACACACAACCACTCTCTCTTGTACAGGTAAACTTTCCCTAACCACTAACTCGTACCCTTACCCTAAAACTAACCCTAGCTCCTGACCCTAATTCTAACCTTAACTTCTTTGGGGTACCCCCCCCTTCTCAATTTCCACCTAAAGACATACCCTAATCAAACTGCCTGTAGCTCAGGCCCAGAGGTAAGGATATGCATATTCTTGTTATCATTTGAAAGGAAACAACTCTGAATTGTGGGAATGTGAATATAACAATACATCTGGTATAATAAAATACAAGGAAATAAACATACGTTTTCTGTTTATTGTTGCCGCATCATCTTTCAAATAGCCAAGAACAGCCAAACATACAGATAGGATACTGTGGATGATTTGAATGAAGAACATAAGATGGCAACAATAGCTGAGCAAAGTTTTAGACAGAACTTCAAAAATGAGCGAGCTACATGACATTGAGCATGAAGTCACCCAGGTGTCCCACACAAATGTACCCAAGTGGCCGAATTGGTACAGTGATAGAGCTTTCCTTCAAAAATGTATATACAAAATACATAAAGGCTATTCTAATACCCCCCCCCCAAGAAATATATATATATATATATATGAAAAATAAAATAGTAACGGTTTTCTTGAGTTGAAGGAGAGGCGGACCAAAACGCAGCGTGGTTATTAGTCATGGTTCTTTAATAAAGAAACTATACATGAATAGACTAACAAAACAAGAAATGTGAAAAACCAAAACAGCCCTATCTGGTGCAAACACAGAGACAGGAACAATCACCCACAAAATCCAACACCAAACAGGCTACCTAAATATGGTTCCCAAGCAGAGACAATGACTATCAGGCCAAACATAGAAATAGACAAACTAGACATGTAACATAGAATGCCCACTCAGATCACACCCTAACCAAACAAAACATAGAAACATACAAAGCAAACTATGGTCAGGGTGTGACAGTACCCCCCCAAGGTGCGGAACCTGAACCTATTGGGGAGGGTCTGGGTGGGCATCTGTCCGCGGTGGCGGCTCTGGTGCTGGGCGTGGCCCCCACTTCACCATAGACTTAGTCCGCCACCTTGTCCGCTTCCGTGGCCTCCTAACCACGGCTAAATAACCCCACGGGACAGAGGGGCGGAAGCTCGGGACAGAGGGGCGGAAGCTCTGGCGCCTCTGGGCTGAGGGGCTCCGGCAGCGCCGGACAGGCGGGAGATGCACAAATGCACAAGCATTTCACTACACTCGCATTAACATCTGCTAACCATGTGTATGTGACAAATAAAATTTGATTTGATTTGATTTGAGACTCCGGCAGCGCCGGGCAGGCGGGGCGCACTGTAGGCCTGATGCTGGCACTGGTGTTACTGGGCCGAGGACACGCACAGGAAGCCTGGTGTGGGGAGCTGCCACCGGAGGGCTGGTGTGTGGAGGTGGCACAGGATGGACTGGACCGTGAAGGCGTACTGGAGATCTTGAGAGCAGGGCTGGCACCAACCGCCCTGGCTGGATCTTCACCCTAGCCCGGCAGATGTGGGAAGCTGGGATGTAGCGCACCGGGCTAAGCACGCGTACTGGGGACACCGTGCGAACCACCACATAACACAGTGCCTGACCAGTACCACGCCCGCCACGGTTAGCACTGCTAGGAGCACTGTAGTGCTGAGATGGCACAGGACGTGCAAGGCTAGGGAGATGCACAGGAGGCCTGGTGCGTGAGGCTGGCAGTCTTCACCAGACAACTAGCACGCACCTCAGGATGAGAATGGAGAGCTGACCCAGGTGGCATCAAATTCCTGACACGCACCGTAAGGAAAATGTCGTGCCTCATGCACCAAACCAGCAACTCCCTCATCTCTCGCTCCTCCAATTTCCCCATTTAACTCCTTCACAGTCTCTGCTTCGCTCACCTCCAACACCAGCTCTGCTTCTGATCTCCTCCTTGGCTCCTCACGATAAATAGGGGGAGTTGGCTCAGGTCTGACTCCTGACTCTGCCACACTCTCCCTGTGCCCCCCCCCCAAAGGCTTCCGTCCGCGCCGCCGTGCTCGTCTCTCCAACTCCATTCTCCTATAACACTCTTCGCACTGCTCCAGCGAATCACAGGCGGGCTCTGGCACTCTCCCTGGGTCGACCGCCCACCTGTCTATTTCCTCCCAAGTCGTATAAGCCAGACTTCGTAGCTCCTGCTGCCGCTGCCTGTCCTGTTGTGGTGGGTGATTCTGTAACGGTTTTCTTGAGTTGAAGGAGAGGCGGACCAAAACGCAGCATGGTTATTGTTCATGGTTCTTTAATAAAGAAACTATACATGAATAGACTAACAAAACAAGAAATGTGAAAAACCAAAACAGCCCTATCTGGTGCAAACACAGAGACAGGAACAATCACCCACAAAACCCAACACCAAGCAGGCTACCTAAATATGGTTCCCAATCAGAGACAATGACTAACACCTGCCTCTGATTGAGAACCATATCAGGCCAAACATAGAAATAGACAAACTAGACATGTAACATAGAATGCCCACTCAGATCACACCCTGACCAAACAAAACATAGAAACATACAAAGCATACATACAAAACATACAAATAACAAGGGTAACTATTTACACATTTTCTATTTACAATATTGGGAGGACCCTCAGTCCTCTACACAATATTGTGCTGCTGGTGCCATGGCCCATAGCAGTCTCTTTCTGCTGTAAAGCAGAGGCTTACTGAACAGTTGGTGCAGGTGATTAGGCATTTCCTGTGACAAAGGACACAACGACGTCTCCCTACTGTGCCCTTTTTGCCCAGAGGCACATTCATGCCTGCAGAGCTGAATCTGGGCAGGTGAACACCACTGGTTCGAGCAGCAGGTGCTGCAGTGGACTTGCTGTAGCTAGCAAGCTCCTAGATGAGCAGCTCCCTGAAGGCTAGCTGTGAGATGGGGGGTTATCCACAGCTCTTGGCCATTTCCTTCTGGAGGATGAAGGAATTCACCACAGCAATGTCAATGAAATGATAAAGAAATGTTTTGTACCATTTCATGCTCTTGTGAAGAACATTGTAGTATCCTATCAGTGCATCTGACAGGTCCACACCCCCCATGCTCTTGTTGGAATGGGGACATTTTTTGTGGTCCATGCCCCGGCACCGTCCTTCACACGCCTGTCGACGTGATCTCCACTGAAGGACTTGTGGATACTGGAGCACATGACCACCTCTCTGGTATCCATCCACTTCACAAACAGCAGGCCATCTTCACGGATCCATCGCATGGTCCCTCGCTCAGCCCGATTAGGCATGTCGTTCACCTTGGTCTTTGGAAATCCCACCCGGTTGGTACGAATGGTGCCACAAGCCGACACCTCCTGCTTCCTCAGCTCTGTAAACAGGGTAGGGCTTGTGTAGAAGTTGTCCACAAACAGTTTGTAGCCCTTCCCCAGCAGTTGAAAATCCAATAACTCCATAACAGAATCATAACTCAGTCCATTACCGGTAGCAAAACTGTTTTTCCCCTCATAAAAAAAAATGCAAGTGTAGGCACACACAGAATCAGCCAAAGCTCCTTTGAGGCTGCCTTCCTCTCATCGATGGACAGGTTCTGGGTGGGCTGAAAATAAGTCTTGCAGGCATCAACGATGCTGGGGTAGAGAGGTTTTATTTTACAGAGCCTATCAAACCTTGGTGTGCCTCTCTTCTTGTCATTCTCCCCATCAACTTCTGGGTCACTGATGTGAAGCGCCCGTGAGATAGAAACCTTTTACATGACAGTCATGGGGAAAGGCAGTTGATAGAGAGCTGACGTTTTCCAGTAGTCCCTTAGAGTTTTCAACTTCACCAGCCCCATGTAAATGACCATTGAAAAGTAGCAGAAAAGGTCTGACATGGAAATGGTCTTCCATGCCTCTTTCTTTCCTGCCTGCTTCTTAGCCCCATACTTATTGGTGTTAGCCACCAGGGAATCAACAACTGACGAGGTGAAAAACAGTTGAAAAAGTTGAAGGGGGCTGCACTTTGCAGTCATGTTTAGTTGAGGTCCTGGCTGCCTTTTGGGTCTAAAAACTGGTGGATTTGGTTCCACATCATCTTCTAACACAGAGTGCCAACGACCATCTGGCCCTCTGTCTGCAGGTTTCTCTCTTCCCCACCTCCTCTTCTTTGTCACTGACTTCACAACTCTAGTTGGCCGGGTAGGTGTGGAGCCGGAGACAGCGGGGGTCCGGCTGGATGAACCAGCTTCAGAGGGAGATGGACACCTAGACATTGGCGGCTCATAATCAGAATCACTGCCACTGAAATATTTTAAAAATCAGTAACAATACTTTCATGTATGAGCCCTGTATCAACACATAAAATAAACATATATATATATAGAGTACAGGGAACATAATCACTATGGTGAAGTGCTGTTCCATTCCATGTTTATGTAAAATACATTTAAAAAATATATCACACACACACAGTATTGCCAATGTGTACTTTACACATTTCATTACAGAATATATATTTATATATTGCAAATAAAATAAGAAAATTTAAAAAAAAAATGTAAAGTGAATAATATTTCATATTCATTTCAAACAATGACATTAGCATTAGAACTTACCAATCCAGCATGGCATCCTCTCCGTGCAGAAATATTTTTTCCGCCTGGGAGTCAAAACTAGCTTCGCTGAAAGATTAATCTTCCTGAAGAAATTCGGTCTCGCTGTCTCGATCAATTTCCTCTATAATTTGGGTTAAATCTGTATACCTAGATTTTGTTTTAGCTTTTCCTGATTTATTCGCCATAATTTAAATATATAAACTTGTTGAAAATGCTATTGAATATGTACTGCTATGCGTAACACTCGTGGCTCCGTCAAGTAGGATTTGCAATGGCGAAGGAACCTCTTTTACGACAGAGTTTACGACAAAGGCTGGTCTTCGAATGTATAACCATTACATATTGCCGTTTACCTCAGCTCATTGTTTATCTTCCAAGCTAGATTTCAATAGGATCAGTGGTCATTGGGCCAAAATACAGTCAATCAACGATAGTCCGGTCCTACCATTGGTGCGCAATGAGGTCATTGATTGGTGTCTTCAAATCGTTTTTGTTTCGGTCAATACGTCCCGGGAAAATAACCATCATGTATGGTTGTGTTAATAACAACCAGAGGATTGCAATGAAACCAACCATGACTGGATAAACGTTTGTTTAGTGTGTGTAAATACCACGAACGCTTCGTCCAAACTTTAATGAGACAGAAATCACGACGCAACCGGTTTACAAATGTTTTGTGTTAGGCTATAAAAATTGATTTTATCAAACAAAACGAACATTCACTGGGTAGTTAGGACACTTGGCATTGCCACCAGAGGAAGGTCTTCAATGATAAGCGATTTATTTTATTGTTATTTCTGACTTTCGTGACGCTAATGTTTGGTTGGAAAATGCTAGTAATACTTGTGTGTGTGTGTGTGTGTGTGGGGCGCCGTCTTCAGAAAATGTTGCTTTTGCAAACACACACAGGCATAGAGGCCTATCGATGGGATATGACCTTCTGTTAAGAGAGCAGGGGCTAGATTGGGTGAGCACAATACTATGCCACCTATTGCCCTGCCAATTCTCTTCGCTCGGAAAACGAGTAACCACTGCGAATTATAACTATGGACAACTTCTCGCTGTTCCCATGAAAGATGCATGGACACTGCTGACCTCATGCCAGGGCAGCGGAGTATCTCTTACACTCCACCACAACGCTATATTATTTTACAACGCATGGTCAGGTTGTATACCTGTCATATAAGGACGTTTTGATAACATATTTCTAGCAGCCAGAAAAGGCTGTCTATCTGGTTGTCATCTGGTTATATGACATATTTTTTCTCAAATTTTCAAAATCATGAAAAAGGTATCTTTAATTAACTGGTTAAAACAGAGATCAGGTAGCAACACATCTACCACGGTGATCCTCAACACTGAAGCTCCCCAGGGGTGCGTGTGTTCAGAGGAGACTGTGTGAATCAGGCCTTCATGGTCGAAATTTCTGCAAAGAAACCACTACTAAATGACACCAATAAGAAGAAGAGACTTGCTGGGGCCAAGAAACAAGAGCAATGGACATTAGACCGGTGGAAATTTGTCCTTTGGTCTGGAGTCCAAAATGGAGATTTTTGGTTCCAACCGCTGTCTTTGTGAGACGCGGTGTTGGTGAACGGATGATCTCTGCAAGTGTATTTCCCACAGTAAATCATGGAGGAGGAGGTGTTATGGTGTGGCCTTGCTGGTGACACTGTCTGTGATTTATTTAGAATTAAAGGCACACTTAACCATCATGACTACCACAGCATTCAGCAGCAATGCACCATGCCATCTGGTTTGGGCTTCGTGGGACTATCATTTGTGTTATATGTGTTATTTCATAGGCGCAATAAGCATAAATTGCAATTATGTAAGGAATTGGGAGGCCACTTGATTTCAACATCTAAACAAAGTATAACAGTTAGTATAACAGTCTTTGGCTAAAATGCTGCTAGTGGTACTTGGTACCGCAATGCCACACACGACAAGCTGTACTTGGTACAGCATGACAAACTGTACTTGGTACTGCAGGACAAACTGTACTTGGTACTGCACGACAAACTGTACTTGGTACTGCACGACAAACTGTACTTGGTACTGCACGACAAACTGTACTTGGTACTGCACGACAAGCTGTACTTGGTACTGCACGACAAGCTGTACTTGGTACAGCACGACAAACTGAGCATGAATTTTCCAGGATCAATTTTCATTAATAGTGCTGTTTTAGTAGTGTCTGCTTTGCATGCAATTTGAGGAGTTGAGACATAAAAAGGGTATTGTTAGAAAGGTTAACAAATAATGTCTAAATGTCTTTCAGTGTCCTTATGACTGATTTTGTTGGACCAAACCTCAAATGCAAATGGCGAGTTGAAACCGCTTGTCAGAAAGGAAGAAGTGATCTTTCACCTTTGTTGTTGTGAGTGGCAGGGAAAGAGGCTTGGCGTTTGTGAGTAAATGGGAAGGTGTGCAAAGCACAGAATGAAGTGAAAGAGATGAGACCAAAAAGACATGAGAACAAGTGGACATAAATGCTCCTAAAAACAAGACATTTTTGATGGGGTAAGACAGTCGATCCAAGCTTATGAGCCATTTGTATATAGGTTGTATTAGTTTGTATTAATTTTAAAGTCCCAAAATGGATGTACCAATCACCAACTTTTGCTTTAATTGTCCAGCCCAAAGCATCACTTATCAATTCAGATCAGAGCAGTTCAGTGAGATAGGAAGTGATAGCAGGAGACTCACTGTGTTGAAGTTGGGGAAGAGTCCCACTGCTGATGTGGTGTCCACCGGGAAGGACATGAAGGACTTCATATCCAGAGTGGACTGCATCATAACAGGAGGGTTCCGCACCAACGCCGGGAGACAGCTGCTATGGAAGGCACTTCCTACAGAAAGAGAGAGAGAGAGAGAGAACGCAATTTAGCAACAGTAGAGAGAGATAAAGCGATAGAGAGTGGAGGAAGAGACAGAGAGAAATTAGATACGTAAATGTCTTCCAAACTCACAGGAAACCATGGTTATATCTGCAACAGTGCTTGCACACACATGTAATTCATTCCTACGGACGGCATCAAGAGGACGGAAGAAGAGGAGATGGAGCGTGGATAAGTATTTTATTTTATTTAACCTTTATTTAACTAGGCAAATCAGTTAAAAACACATTCGTATTTACAATGACAGCCTACAATGCTTTAGACCGCTTTGGATGCTTTGGATCCCCTCACAGACAATCATGTCATACAGTACGACGCACCAAGGGACTAGAATGCACCTGTGCTGAGGCAGCATGGTAATTCTGCGCCCACTTAACAATTGATACAATCCCACATCAATCCAGTCGAACATACATGCTGAATCTCCAAAAAACAGTCCCACTCAAAATAACCCAACACATCATAGTATATAGCATAGTACATCCATTTTAGCAGACGGTTTTATCAAAAGCATCGTACAGACTAATACACACTGAAATGTAACTTGCAATATCTTATAATAACATTGTAGTTCATAGCTCTTGACTTAGATCATCACATAATCCATTATTGATGATGTTTAAGCAGACAGAATTCTATGAAAGCGTATAACTGATGAAATCCAATTAAAATGCAAACGACAACAATAAATCAATAATGAGTTTGCAATTTTGGCAGCTATACATCACAACAGGACGAATACATCACAGCAGAGTTTCAGAAAACGTGTCTAACTTTATTTTCAATATCTTTTCAGATAAAAACACACACTTTGGAATGTGGTTTTGGAGGAACAGAGGATCCTCGAGGCAACGTTAAGGTATATTTTTTTATATGACCTTTATTTAAGCAAGGAGTTTATTTATACAAGGGTCTCTTTCACAAGGAAGCCCTGCATCTACAATTTCATTTGAGAAAATCTCAAATCAAATACAATATAAAACAAGTAAAATACCACACAACACACATTTACAAGAAAACAATTACATTCCTCAATAAGAAGGTCCCCAATCAATATTTTAAATTGCCCAAGCGGCACAAAAACATTCCATTGTAATGTCTTTTGTAGTTGGTTCCAGCAATGAGGTGCTTTAAAATTAAATGTGGATTTACCTAGTTTGGTGGAGACCTGAGGAACCTCAAGAGTTAAAACTTCTTAGGGATAGCCTCCTTTTTTTCAATTTCGCCTAAAATGACATACCAAATCTATCTCAGCTCAGGCCCTGAAGCAAGGATATGTATATTTACATATTTGATAGTAAACACTTTGAAGTTTGTGTAAATGTGAATTGAATGTAGGAGAATATAACACAATAGATCTGGTGGAAGAAAATACAACAACCATCTTTGAAATGCAAGAGAAAAGTCCCAGTTCTAGCAATCACTCCAAGTCTGATGGTGTCCAAAAGATGGCAGCAGTGTATGTGCAAAGTTTCAGACAGATAACTTGAAGTATGAGCGAACTACATGACATCTAGTGTGAAGTCACCCAGGTACATTTGGGCAAATCGTGAAGGAGACATTTGCATTCATATGACATTTTTCTGCAAGAATATTGTCAAATCTGTATACTTGGACTTTGATTTAGCTTTTCCGGTATTAGTAGCCATATTATAAGTTCAACATTTGCAACCAATTTTTATAACATCATAACTTTTAATATTAATTATAATTTTTGTCCAAAAGGAAAAGGCATGCTGTTGTACAAGGTTAGTAGCTACATTTTCGGACACATATAGGGTTCCCGGATACTCCCGTAACGCCCAGCTCATTGGCTATCTAGCTAGCTTTGTTAACCCTGATGGGAGCTTATTTGACAAAGTTAGAGTCGTTCAAGTGAAGACCGCCCGCGTCATCGGCATGCCATGAAGGCGTCGCTCTGTGACCAAATATAGTGTCCTATAGGATATACTACACCGCTAATGATATAGTGAAGTCTGGTTACATTCTAGGATCTCTGAGGAATACATGCGGACGTGATTTGGCTGGTTGACACAACGTTTATTAGGGTTAGATTTTCACAGATTCCTTTCTTTGCAAATTGAACGAGTGGAAATACAAAAATCGATCGCGCATGCTATATGGACCTTTTTAGAATATGAAAAATGATTTTATCTAACAAAACAACAACTCATGTTATCTCTGGGACCCTTTAGATGATAGATTTCAGAACGTTTCACCTTCAGAGGTGAATTTATCAAACCTAATGTGCGTGAAAAGTGTTTTGTTGTTAGGAGCTCTCCTCAAACAATAGCATGGCATTTTTTCGCAGTAATAGCTACTATAAATTGGACAGTGCAGTTACATTAACAAAAATTTAAGCTTTCAGCCGATATAAGACACTTATAAGTACCGACATTTATTGCTTCTCTAAAACCTGCGATCGTGACACAAGGCGCTGCATGATTTACAACTGACCCGTTGACAGGACGCCGATCCGTTCCAGGTATGAGGTGCTTTAAAATTAAATTTATAATTAAATTTATATTTTAACAGCAAAGTTAAGGTCAGTAGAGCTTAGCAAACAAAAAGGGAATACAGAAGTGATTTACGGCACTTTAATGAAGACCAGCCAACCTTTTGGGTAAGTCTCTGAGACATCTAACATTTTCCAGTTGCCTTTCCCGTTGAAGTGGATGAAAAGCATGCCGTGTCATTTAAGGGAACCAATAACTCATGCACATCTGCATGGAATAAGGTCAACGTAAAGAGTGTTTATTGAAAACATGGAGCAGGCTAACTGACAGCTTAATCCAGAGCTTTAGGTTAACGACCACAATTAGATCCTCTTTCCTAAGGTCATACCAAACTCTCGATGCAATAGAGCATCCCTCTCATCTCTTTTGATGAAATATTCATTTGACAATGTCAGGCCATAGAAAAAAAAATGTTTTGAACAAAAGCTATTGGTGCCTGAGGCTGGCCTTGTCGTTAAAGCATGTATATGATTCCTCTGCCTGCCATGGTACAAATCTCAGCATCTACCGGCCCTACACTGCAGCTCCCTTCTCTTTATCTCCCCTTCATTTCATACTATATCTGTCAAACAATAAAATATGGATGGACAGTAACATTTTGCAGGTATAATTTTACTCATTAAAACATGATTGAGAGATTATGCTCAAATATCAATATAAATTATAGCACAGCACACAAGTAGCAGATATACACTGGTCATATTAGTGATGCTGTAATCAGAAAGAAACGTATGCTAACAATCTCTTTGAACTCTCATCAATATTCAAAGCAGTGATTGCAGCTCCACAGCCAGACTGGAGAGAGACAAAAACAGCCGGCACACTCTGTTCTGAATAACATCAAGGCAATTTGAAATCTGAAATAGTCACTAAGGAAACACAATGACGATTCAAAGAAATGTTGAGCAAATTACAATACCAAAACAAAATTATTTAATGGCAGCACGCACACACCATTTTTTTAGCCTGGATAATACCTGCCAGCCTTGGACCGTTTTTCTCCACTACAACGCCAGATTCCTGCCGTAAACCCTGGACCATTGATCATCACATCTAGCTAGCTGCCACTGAGTGACCCAGCCCCGAAGCTAGCCCTGATCCAGGCGCATCTCCCGGCTAGCAAACAACATTACCACAACTACACTACCTCTTTCGCCATCTGGCCCGGCGCCCCGCCCCACCACATGTGGCCCGCAGACATATTTCCATCAGCTGTGCTTTCAACCGGTCTTTGCCGGACGACTGAGCAGACGCTTCTACTTACCCCGGACTGCTAACTTAAAACGCAGTGTCTCCCGCGTGCTAGCGTAGTAACAAATACCTAGCGGCTTGCCTTTTCATCTATTGCTGTACACTGGACCCTATGATCACTTGGCTACATAGCTGATGCCTGCTGGACTGTTCATTTATCACGGTGCCCCGAACTGTGTGTAGTTAACCGTGTGTAGTTAACCCTGTGTGTAATTAACCGACCCTCTCTGCCCATAAATGGCCATTTTACCTGTTGTTGTCTTAGCTGATTAGATCTTGTTGTCTTACCCGTTGATGACTTAGCAATCTCCCAATCAACACCTGTGATTGATTTATGCCTCGCTTTATGCCTCTCTCAAATGTCAATATGCCTTGTATACTGTTGTTTAGGGTAATCATCATTGTTTTAGTTTACTGCGGAGCCCCTAGTCCCACTGTACATGCCTTAGATACCTCCTTTGTCCCACCTCCCACACATGCTGTGACCTCACCCAGTATAACCAGCGTGTCCTGAGATGCAACCTCTCTTATCATCACTCAGTGCCTGGGCTTACCTCCACTGTACCCGCACCCCACCATACCCCTTCCTGCACATTATGCCCTGAATCTTTTCTACCACGCCCAGAAATCTGCTCCTTTTATTCTCTGTCCCCAAAGCACTAGACAACCAGTTTTGCTAGCCTTTAGCCTTACCCTCATCCTACTCCTCCTCTGTTCCTCGGGTGATGTGGAGGCTAACCCAGGCCCTGTGTGTCCCCAGGCACTCTCATTTGTTGACTTCTGTAATTGAAAAAGCCTTGGTTTCATGACAGTTAACATCAGAAGCCTCCTCCCTAAATTTGTTTTACTCACTGCTTTTAGCACACTCCGCCAACCCTGATGTCCTTGCCGTGTCTGAATCCTGGCTTAGGAAGGCCACCAAAAAATTCTGAGATTTCCATACCAAACTACAACATTTTCCGTCAAGATAGAACTGCCAAAAGGGGAGGAGTTGCAATCTACTGCAGAGATAGCTTGCAAAGTTCTGTCATACTTTCCAGGTCTATGTCCAAACAGTTCGAGCTTCTAATTTTAAAATTAATCTCTCCAGAAATAAGTTTCTCACTGTTGCCGCCTATTATAGACTCCCTCAGCTCCCACCTGTGCACTGGACACCATATGTGAATTGATTGCCCCCCATCTATCTTCAGAGTTTGTTCTGTTAGGTGACCTAAACTGGAATATGCTTAACACCCCAGCAGTCCTACAATCTAAGCTAGATGCTCCCAATCTCACGGCATGCAACTGTTCAGGGAAGTCAGGAACCAATACACACAGTCAGTCAGGAAAGCAAAGGCTAGCTTTTTCAAACCGAATTGTGCATCCTGTAGCTCTAAATCCCAAAAGTTTTGTAACACTGTAAAGTCCATGGAGAACAAGAGCACCTCCTCCCAGCTGCCCACTGCACTGCGGCTAGGTGACACGGTCACCACCAATAAATCCATGATAATCGAACATTTCAACAAGCATTTCTCAACGGCTGGCCATGCTTTCCTCCTGGCTACCCCAACCAACAGCTCCGCACCCCTCGCAGCTACTTGCCCGAGCCTCCCCAGCTTCTCCTTCACCCAAATCCAGATCACAGATGTTCTGAAGTACTCTGGACGGTTCTGACCTAGAATACGTGGACAACTACAAATACCTAGGTCTGTGGCTAGACTGTAAACTCCTTCCAGACTCATATCAAACATCTCCAAACCAAAATCAAATCTAGAGTCGGCTTCCTATTCAGCAACAGAGCCTCCTTCACTCACGCCGCCAAACTTACCCTAGTAAAACTGACTATCCTACCAATCCTCAACTTCGGAGATGTCATCTACAAAATAGCTTCCAATACTCTACTCAGCAAATTGCATGTAATCTATCACAGTGCCATCCGTTTTGTTACCAAAGCGCCTTATATCACCCACCGCTGCGACCTGTATGCTCTAGTCGGCTGGCCCTCGCTACATATTTGTCGCTAGACACACTGGCTCCAAGTCATCTATAAGTCTATGCTAGGTAAAGCTCCGCCTTATCTCAGCTCACTGGTCACGCTAACACCCACCTGTAGCACACGCTCCAGCAGGTATATCTCACTGGTCATCTCCAAAGCCAACACCTCATTTGAACACCTTTCCTTTCAGTTCTCTGCTGCCAGTGACTGGAACGAATTGCAAAAATCGCTGAAGCTGGAGACTTACATTTCCCTCACTAACTTTAAATATCAGCTATCTTAGCAGCTAATCGATCGCTGCAGCTGAACATGGTCCATCTGTAAATAGCCCTCCCAATCTACCTACGTCATCCTAATATTGCTTTTATTTACTTTGCTGTTTTTTTGCACACCAATATCACTACTTACACACCATCATCTACTCATCATCATCTGCTCATCTATCACTCCAGTGTTAATCTGCTAAATTGTAATTACTTTGCTACTATGGCCAATTTATTGCCTTACCTCCTTATGCCCTTTGCACACTCTGTATATAGACTTTCTTTTTTTTATATTGTGTTATTGTGTAACGATTGTTGTTGGAAGGATGGTCGTAGGTTAATCATTTTTCATTTATGATAACCGGCACAAAACAAGAAAGAGTAACAAACGAGACGTACAGCTTTGTAGGGCTAAAAAGCAACAATACAAAATCAAGATCCCACACACAACAGGTGGAAAAAGGCTGCCTAAATATGATCCCCAATCAGAGACAACGATAGACAGCTGACTCTGATTGGGAACCATACCAGGCCAACATAGAAAATAAAAAAACTAGACTACCCACCCTAGTCACACCCTGACCTAACCAAAATAGAGAAATAAAAGGTTCTCTAAGGTCAGGCCGTGACATATTGACTTGTTTATTCCATGTGTAACTCTGTGTTGTTTCTGTCACACTGTTTCTGTCACACTGCTTTGCTTTATCTTGGCCAGGTCGCAGTTGTAAATGAGAACTTGTTCTCAACTAGCTTACCTGGTTAAATAAAGGTGAAACAAAAACATGCACATATGCAGGCACACGAACAGAATTTGTGTATCTCTCTCTGAGAAAGCCATCTCAGGCAATATAGCCTTACATTTCAAAAGATAGCTGTGCAAAATTCTTACTATTACTGAGACCTGTATTTGTTTGCTTGAATTTCGAATGGAAAATGGCACTGTACAACGTGATTGTCGGGAGTAGGCTACAGGATTGGAGGATTCTAAATTGTTTGCCTTCATTAGACAACTTTGTTCCAATATTTCTGTAAATCAGCAATATTTTTTCCCAAAGTAATTCGTTATGGATCCATAACTAAATGAACATCTGCATTTTTCACCCTGCCAGCTCCGATTAGTACTATTGAGCACCATTGCATCAACTCGCCATCCGAAAGTTCTATTCCCAGCTTATTGTTCAACATTACAATGCCTGCTTCGGTATTGTTGGAAATGAAACCTGCTCACGTTGTTTTATAGTTAAAATGTAAACAACAAAAATAATATTGGAATTCTGCGGTCTTTCAATTGTTTCCTATGGCGGAAATTTTGGCATGTCTGTCTATTTCGCAAAATATCTCGCAATGTGTATATTTGGACTATTTTCAAGACGGAGGCCATTTTAATCATGAGAATCTCCTCTTTCTAATTACGTAAGCCTGGGCAGCTAGCTCGGTTGTCATCAAATGCTAGCCCCTAAATACTTTTTGCCCTTGGAACGCTGAGCTCTCCCCATTGTTTTCCTATGGAGAGGCATGCCAGTCTATTTCACCAAATATCTCACTGTGTAACCTTTGTTTTTTTTCAAGTCGGGTGTAACTGGTGTGAAATGGCTAGCTAGTTAGCGGGGTGCGTGCTAATAGCGTTTCAATCGGTGACATCACTCACTCTGAGACCTTGAAGTAGTTGTTCCTCTTGCTCTGCAAGAGCCATGGCCACGGATTTTGTGGAGCGATGGGTAACAATGCTTCGAGGGTGGTTGTTGTCTTTGGGTGCAGAGGGTCCCTGGTTTGAGGGACGGTTTCAGCTGAACGGGGGGGTGGCGGACACTGAGAGGGACGCCTCGCTTTAACTGTTAAACAACACAAATTACAAATTCATTATCCTAGCATTAGCTAGCTGGCTAATAGCAATTTTCTATATTAACTTCTTGGATATAGGGGGCGCTCTTTTAATTTATGGATAAAAAACGTGCCCGTTTTAAGCGCAATATTTTGTCACGAAAAGATGCTCGACTATGCATATAATTGGCAGCTTTGGAAAGAAAACACTCTAAGGTTTCCAAAACTGCAAAGATATTATCTGTGAGTGCCACAGAACTCATGCTACAGGCGAAACCAAGATGATACTTTAACCAGGAAATGGGCAGAATTTTCGAAGCTCTGTTTTCTATTGTCTCCTTATATGGCTGTGAATGCGCCGGGAATGAGTGCGCCTGCCCTTCCTATCGTTTCTCCAAGGTGTCTGCAGCATTGTGACGTATTTGTAGGCATATCATTGGAAGATTGGCCATAAGAGACTACATTTACCACGGGTCCGCCCGGTCTCCTTTGTGTAAATTGGTGCGTAATCTTCAGCCACAGGCATTTTCTCCTGGGATTCACGAACGATATATCATCGAAGAGATATGTGAAAAACACCTTGAGGATTGGTTCTAAACAACGTTTGCCATGTTTCAGTCGATATTATGGAGTTAATTTGGAAAAAAGTTCGGCGTTTTGAAGACTGAATTTTCGTTTTTTTTTGGTAGCCAAACGTGACGCACCAAACGGAGCGATTTCTCCTAAACAAATAATCTTTCAGGAAAAACTGAGCATTTGCTATCTAACTGAGAGTCTCCTCATTGACAACATCTGAAGTTCTTCAAAGGTAATGATTTTATTTGAATGATTTTCTGTTTTTTGTGAAGAGGTTGCCTGATAATGCTAACGCTAAATGCTACGCTAGGTGCGCTAGCTGTTACACAAATGCTTATTTTGCAATGGTTGAGAAGCATATTTTGAACATCTGAGATGACAGTGTTGTTAACAAAAGGCTAAGCTTGAGAGCTAGCATATTAATTTCATTTCATTTGCGATTTTCATGAATAGTTAACGTTGCGTTATGGTAATGAGCTTGAGGCTGTATTCACGATCCCGGATCCGGGATGGCTCGACGCAACAGGTTAACTAACATATTCCTCTCAGTTGTACATGTTTTGCTTGACTCGTTATGACGTTATAACAACTTACATTTGGTTCCACCATAATGTTTTGTCAGCCATCTTTACCCAGGGACGGGTGTATTGTGTCAAAATTCATCATTGGAACCACTCGATATGATTAGTCATATAAAAATCTTGGGACCCAAATGCATAACGAGTGCTCTAACTCCCCCTTGTGGTGGTCTGGAGCAATGAAGCCATGACGCTGGGTACCTCTAAGTTCCACGGTGCAAGCTCACAACTTTTAAAGGAGGAACCACTGTACATTGCATTTCAATGGTTGAATAGGAAATTACACATTTATTTTTGTGCAGACCTTTCAATCCCCGAATTGAAATGGAAGTGACCCAAACCTACTCCCTCAATTTGGGACAAAGATGCAACAAAAGAACCCTCATCTTGCGGCCTTTACATGAGGCCCAAGAGCATCAACTGAGGGTGAAATAGTGAGAAGAGAGAAATACTTCCACTCTCTAGCACACCAAATGTGAGTGCTCACTTGTATTCAGAGTAATATTTGATAATATATAATAGAATAATTATACACGCCACTTAGCCTATCCATTTAGCTGAAGTGGCTTGCAGTACTGAGTTCATACATTTTACGTACAGTATGTACATGATGGTGATCTTTGCGGGAGTTGAACCTACAACCAATTGCTAGCGCCAAAATCTTACTAGCTTAGCCACACAAGACCACTATGCCAAACCACTATACTTCATCCTGTATAGGTAAACAGCTGACTGGTGGATAATGACTGATGTATAGTAATACAATAAAAAAAGTAGTTCAGTCTGATTTCAGACCACTTTGGGAGAGTTTCCCTTAAATTGGTGGCAAAGAACAGATTTGTCATTGCCAAGAGCTTTGACATTTTCACTCCAGATTGCATGGTTTGTTCGTGCAGTTCAGAGGGTAGCCTTTGGTTTCCTCTGTCTCCTGACCCAGAGCAGCATTCCAGTTCTTGATACACTCAAACCGGTGCGCATGGTACCTACTACCATATCCTGTTCAAAGGCACTTAAATCTTTTGTCTTGTCCTTTCACCCTCTGAATGGCATACACACAATCCATGTCTCAATTGTCTCAAGGCTTAAAAATACTTCTTTAACCTGTCTCCTCCCCTTCATCTACACTGATGGAAGTGGATTTAACAATTGACATCAATAAGGGATTATAGCTTTCACTTGGTTTTACCTGGTCAGTTTATATCATGGAAAGAGCAGGTGTTCCTAATGTTTTGTGCACTCAGTGTAGTTTTTTAAGGTAATACAAAGGCAGAGTGCAGTATCTGCATTTAAAGGGTCATAGGTCAAATCAGTAGTCATGGTTTATATGATAAACATTACTTAATAATAAGATGAGAAATCAGTGCATTTTTCTCTTACAACATATTTACTAGCTAGCTAGAAAAAAATCTGTAAAGCCATTTTTCTCAGTGTCACTGTTAATGGTAATGTGAAGAACAACATGAACTGCACCAAAGTCAAATTAGGATATAGCATTAGGCCAATGAGACATTGTCTAAGTTCTAAAATTCTCCGGTAGAATGCCTTCGTTTTATTTCTTCACACTCACAACTGTAAGCTATTTTCTGTAATTAGCTCGCCGTTAACTATTGTTGCGAGTTTATTTTCCTTTAATAACAAATACAAATTAGCTAAAGTTAAGACGTTGTCAGCTTTATGTTAGGGTCCAAAAAAAAGTGGGGTTCTAGCTAACAAGCTAGAAACTAACCAAAACATTGTTTCGAGAGTTGGTTTTAGTTGATTGGTTTGTTAGATTGACTTACACAAAATTAATTTTTACAATAATGGATTTATTCGTGTTAAAATACACCAGTTATGATATGTTGGACTACCAACCCTGATCATTTTTGTGTTTATACTTTTTCATCAAGACAACGACAAGTTGGATGTCGGACGACACTAGAATGTTCATAATGTCACTGCAACAACTGTCTACAGACATGACAATAGACATATTATAAACCAGCCTTTAATCTTGAAATCTTTGGTTGTTTAGTACACAACCGTACTTACTCTGTATAGCACATGGCCTCACATGTGAATCCTTAAAGTGATGGGTGGGCATAAGGCTTAGGTGTGTGACGATTATGAATGTGTGTAGACAAAGAAGAGCTCTCCAGTAGGTGCACTTGTAAGGACCGACACTGGAGTAGAGAAGCAGGTACAGGGAGTCAAACATTTAATTGGAACAGACATGGAACAAGACAGGAACAGCGCCAGCACACGGGTATACAAGGACATATGACAATCAATTTTGAAGCTGGGAACGGAGAGATATAGGGGAGGTAATGACAGAGGTGATTGAGTCCAGGTGAGTGCAATAATCGCTGGTGCGCGTGATGGGGGAAGGCAGGTGTGCGTAATGATGCTGGCAGGAGTGTGTAATGCTGGGGAGCCTGGCGTCCTCGAGCACCAGGGGGGAAGAGCGGGAGCAAGCGTGACAGCACCAAAACATTCAAGGGCCATTTTCTCAAAAGTGGGGTAACAAATTTCTCAACTTTCAAAGCAGAATTACTTTCCCATTGTTCCTCAATTGTAGTGTATGATATACCATTTTGTAGATCTGACTGTACTTTTATACAATGTAAAAATCACAACTTCAAATTTTGCTGCATAAAACAGAATAGAGCCGGTTGGTCACATTTTATCTCATATGATATGGAAGATAGCCTGAGTGCCAGTCTGTTTGTGCCATTATGCCAACTCCTTGTCACTCATTGTCATGACAAAAAGCATGGTTTGACAATGGCAGCAATGGAGTTGACAAGAGCAAAAAAACATCTGGGACCAGGCTAGAGGGAACCTAAAAATGACAAGAATTGTAAATGCTGGTCAGTTGGTTGTTCAGAGATGGCAATGTTCGCTAAATAGCCAGTGCGTCATCTATTACAATTAAGTCCCAAGCTCTGTTAAAAAGACAAACAGCCACCACATTACCACAACCTCATCCTTCCCCAATTATTGGCTGCCACTGGTTAAGTGCAGACACATTGTTCCAATTCGAGGGATGTAACCCCAAGTCTTAAATTGCTTTAGAGAAAGATAAAAATCAAAGGTCTAATTATTGTCTTTAGTGACAGTGTTTGAGAGTAGTGATATGTACTGTAGTTCAACTAGTAATGTAACTACATTTTGCAGTAGCTTGGTGGTAGTTGAACTTAATTCAAATATAGGTAGTGTTTTCAGTGGTTAATAACTTTTTTTGACATGTAGAGGTGTAGCTAACTATGGGAACTACACACTGCTTTTTGCTAAAAGAAAATACAATATGGGGGAAGTAAGCAATAAATTACTTTCTATTTTGGCATCAGACCTGCCTAATTTTAACTTGAAACATATTTTTTGTGTTTAATAGGACAAATTACACATTCTGATAACATTTTACCCTAAAGCGATCTGTTTTGCAATTTGTAGTCTGACATTTCAGATTTACATGATCATTTTTCAAGTGGTTTGGATGTAGTGAGTGCTCTGGACCTGGTTTTCATAAAGGATCTCTCTGTACTAAGCTCCGTTCACCTTTCCCTCGATCCTGACTAGTCTCTCCCAGTCCCTGTTGCTGAAAAACATCCCCACAGCATGATGCTGCCACCACTATGCTTCACTGTAGGGATGGTGCCAGATTTCCTCCAGACATGAAGTTTGAACGGAGAAAAGTACAGAGAGATCCTTGATGAAAACCTACTTCAGAGCACTCAGGACCTCAGACAGGGGCGAAGGTTGACTTTCCAACAGCACAACGACCTAAGCACACAGACAAGACAATGCAGGAGTGGCTTCGGGACAAGTCTCTGAATGTCTTTGAGTGGCCCAGCCAGAGCCCGGACTTGAACCTGATCGAACATCTCTGGAGACACCTAAAAAAAGCTGTGCAGCAATGCTCCCCATCCAACCTGACAGAGATTGGTTAAGTGCAGATCTGCAGAGAAGAATGGGGTAAATTCCCCAAATACAGGTGTGCCAAGCTTGTTGCTTCATCCCCAAAGGGACTCGAGTCTGAAATCGCTGCCAAAAGCACTTTAACAAAGTATGGAGTTTGGACACACCTATTCATTCCAGGGTTTTTCTTTTTGGCACTATTTTCTAGGTTTCCCTCACAAATGCCCCTGAATTTAGCGCAATCCATCATTCTGACCGGTTTCCCAGTCCCTGCTGATGAAAAACATACCCAAGGCATGATGCTGCCACCACCACGCTTCACTGTGGGGATGTATTTCTCAGGGTGATGAGAGGTGTTCGGTTTGCGCCAGACATAGCGTTTTCCTTGATGGCCAAAAAGCTTAAATTTAGTCTCATCTGACCAGAGTACCTTCTTCCATATGTTTTGGGAGTCTCCCACATGCGTTTTGGTGAACACCAAACATGTTTGCTTATTCTTTTCTGGCCACTCTTCCGTAATTCCCAGCAGAGTGTAAGGCTTAAACTGGTCCCATGGACAGAGCTTTGCAGCTTTTTCAGGGTTATCTTTTGTATCTTTGTTGCCTCTCTGACTAATGCCCTCCTTCCCTGGTCTGTGAGTTTTGGCCCTCTCTTGGCAGGTTTATTGTGGTGCCATATTCTTTCCATGTTTTAATAATGGATTTAAAATGGTGCTCCGTGGAATGTTCAAAGTTTTGGATATTTTTTTATAACCCAACCCTTATCTGTACTTCTCCACAACTTGACCTGTTTGGAGAGCTCCTTGGTCTTTATAGTGTCGCTTGATTGCTGGTGCCCCTTGCTTAGTGGTGTTGCAGACTCTGGGGCCTTCCAGAACAGGTGTATATATAATGAGATCATGTGACAGATCATGTGACTCTTAGTTTGCACACAGGTGGACTTTATTTAACTTAATTATGTGAATTCTGAAGGTAATTGGTTGCACCAGATCTTATTTAGGGGCTTCATAGCATAGGAAAGCAACTTTTCCGTTTTTTATTTATTTTGATAACAAGTGATTTTTTTCATTTCACTTCACCAATTTGGACTATTTTGTGTATGTCCATTACATGAAATCCAAATAAAAATATATTTAAATTACAGGTTGTCATGCAAATAAATAGGAAAAATGGCAATGGGGGTGAATACTTTTGCAAGGCACTGTATGGAGTCATGTAGTAACTAAAAAAAGTGTTAAACATTAAATATATCATTTTTGGGGGAATTCTTCAAAGTAGCCACCCTTTGCCTTGACAGCTTTGCAGACTACTGACATTAAAATAAGGATCTAACCTAACAAAATGTGGAAAAAAGTCAAGGGGTCTGAATACTTTCCGAAGGCTCTGTACTTCCATTCATTTTTTCAACTGGTACCCGTGGACCTTCAGACGGGTCTTCTGAGGTCTGTGGACATCCTAGAGCAAAACAACCAACATGTACGCGTTCGTGAGAGTCTCGCGAGAGTCTATTTGTGTGTAGCTCAAACTGTTCGGGCGCTACAGACAGAAGTTGGCAGATTGGCTGTACCGACGTCAGACGGAGTCCTAAGATGCATGTGGGGGTCGTAGAGCAAAACGTGTTCGTGAGAGTCTCATCTTTCCATAGAGGGGTCATAATAGCTTGTAGGCCAAACCGTTCGGATGCTACAGACGATTTTGTGAGAAGATTGAAGGTTCCCTTCTATTAGAAGCACCTGATGCAGGCTGGGTGAAATTAAATTAGGGCTTATCACAAACTTGGGTCCGCATGCCAGGGAGGACTAATTCAATTGCAGAGGCAGATGACCTGGTGGGAGCAGAGGCTAATAAGTAGAGACCTGCCAGTCAGAAGGCAGAGTTGGGTTAGAGCAGTGAACAGGGTCACTAAACAGAAAATATGCTCCACTTCCTTAAAAAATGTAAACTTCAGAGCATCTGTGTATAACACTGAGGCTACATTCAACATAATTAAGTCATAATTAAATATTGCTTGCTAATATGGACAAATGCAAAGACAAATCCAACATGTTGGAATAAAATGAAAGGAGAGTGGTTCATCTCAACGTGGAAGATATTAGTAATTTCTAGTGTGAATGAAACCATAAATACGGGAGTACCTGGGATCTCTCTCTACAGCAGCGTTTCCCAATCTCGGGTCCTTGGGACCCTAAGGGGTGCAGGTTTATTTTTTTTGCACTAGCAAATCACAGCTGATTCAAATAATTAAATCTTGATGATGAGTTGATTATTTAAAATCAGCTGTATAGTCCTTGGACAAAAACCATAACATGCAAACCTTGGGTTCCCCAGGACCGAGTTTGGGAAATGCTGCTCTACAGAAAAAGAAAGTCCAGATTCCACATGGGAAATAAATATAGACAGCCTTCATAAGTCAAAGCCAGTGGCAGAACAATTGGAAAACAGGCTACAGTAATGCTTTTATAAGAAATAGAATCTACCATTGCAATTAGGCCTAACTTAAAGAACACAGGTGGTAGAGAACCAGTCAGTGTGGGTCTGTGACATCTGCTCGAAAACTTTTGGATAATAAAAAAGTATTGGGTTTTTATTCTACTATTATTTCCTAGTATCATTGTTACCAGTCATTGCATTAAACAGTGACAAATACAATGAAATTACATACAGTACATGAAAATGTAATGCTTAGATGTGAAGTTCACAAGATGAGGACAGGAAGAGGCGACGATGCCCAATGAATCAAACATGCAGGTAAACCACTGCAGACACCAATCCAGGCACATCTAAGCTGTAGCTAAACGCAAACCCGTCTCCATTTAGCAGCCAACAACACTATTAGTCTCACACACAGAGTGTATCTCAGTGAAATCGTTCATTTGGATGAATATCAAGGCACTTTAAGCCCTTGAAAAGTCCACTCAACATGGGAAAAACACGAGACAAAACACAAAACAGTTGTATGACTCACACTGTAAATGAGATGCTGAATACAGTAGCATACACAATAAAATTGATCAAATGAAATTGCCTTCTCTTCACTATTTTGAGACCACATATTACCAGAAGGAATCAACAAAATGCCCAAGATGCACTTTTCACAAGCTGGCATGAAACACAATGTAAAGATATAAAGCACAATGCCATAGCCTAACATTGCATTCATTGAATGCACTGAGCTAACCTTAGAACTTTTTCAGGTTAGGGAGCAGTATTCGGAAGTTCGGATGACTGAAGGTGCCCATGTAAACTGCCTGTTACTCAGGCCCAGAAGTTAGGATATGCATAGAATTTGTAGTATTGGATAGAAAACACTCTGAAGTGATATTGCTGATATTGCAGGCAAAAACCCAAGGAGAATCCATCCTGAATTTTTTGAGGTGACCATCATTTAAAATGCCTGTCTATGGGAAAATCAAAGGAATTGCAGTTCTTTGGGCTTCCACCAGATGTCAACAGTCTTTAGAAACAGTTTCAGGCTTGTTTTTTGAAAAATAAGCTAGAATTTATAGTTTTTCTAGGTGGTTCTCATTTTGACTGTAGTGTTTTGTCGCGCGTGGATGAGGGCCTGCCCTTCGTTATTTATCTCCAGTAATGAACATACTATTCTCCGTCTTAAATTTGATCATTTATTTACATATTAGGCTACCCGAGGATTGATTAGAAACGTTGTTTGACTTGTTTGGACAAAGTTTATTGATACATTTTGGGATTCCTTTGTATGCATTTTGGATGAGTGGAACAGGTGGATTACTGAATCAAGCGAGCCAACTAAACTGACTTTTTTGAGATATAAAGAAGGACTTTATTGAACAAAACAACCATTTGTTATGTAGCTGGGACTCTTGGGATTGCAAACAGAGGAAGATCTTCAAAGGTTAGTGATTTATTTTAGCACTATTTCTGACTTTTGTGACGCCTCTGCTGGTCTGGAAAATGTTTTTAATGCTTTTTTGTGTAGGGTGCTGTCCTCAGATAATCGCATGGTATGCTGTCGCCGTAAAGGCTTTTTGAAATCTGACAAAGCGGCTGGGTTAACAAGAAGTTAAGCTTTTAAACAATGTAAGACACTTGTATTTTCATGAATGTTTAATATTACGATATTTGTATTTTGAATTTTGCGCTCTGCAATTTCACCGGATGTTGTCGAGATGGGGAGCTAGCGCCCCACCTTTCCCAAAGTTAACCAAATGTTAAATTCTGAACAAAGGGGTTTGACAAAGAAAACAAATAGGCAAGCACATGCTTACAGCAATCAATTAATTCCCATCACAAAACAGTGTAAGCTGTGTAAAAAAATCGACTTCAATTTACTGATTTTAATAGGGGCATGTTCTTGTTGTTTCAGCTTTAAGATTTCCATGGAAACAAAGGGCCTACATAAGGAGAGGAACTTCCCTTAATTTTCTCCTGACAGTGGAACAGGAGCACGCGCGCACACACACACACACACACACACACACAGATCTTAAGTTATGTCCTAGATGGTGGAGACACAACCAATGTAATTACTGCTGCAAAGTTTTAATTAGTAACAAAACAGACTATATAAAAGTAGATACTGTAATACACTCATATTGCCATGAGCTCAAAACTGTACAACTGCAGTTGAACATGCTGGCATTTATACCTCAGTTTAACCAAGCAGTGTCTGAAAGGAGCAACTGTTAGCCCCCTGGACCATTTGCCAGAATGGCCAAGTGGTCCCAGCAGTGCTCTGTCTCAGGGTCAGTCTGGTACAGACCCCATTGGTGTTCTCCAGGGCCCTGTGAGGACACACACACACACACACACACATTGGTATGCAGAAGCAGAGACACACACGCAAGCACACACACACGCATGCTCATGTACAAACACAACCACGCACACATGCACACACACACGCACAATACATCCTTTCACTGTTAGCAGTGGAAACAGATCTACTAGGACAGCAGGGTAGTATGTTACACCAGCTATTCAATAGCGGTGCGAACACCATTTCATCGAGTCGCCAAGTGACAGTTCAGTCATTCAGTCAGGGTGATGTTACAGATGATTTCTGCTATATTCAGAGTGGCGCATTGTTATCATTCAATTTAAGTTGACAGGAATTTCAGATGTACTCTCCTATCTGGGATTGACAGCAGGAGGGGAATTTCTTAGCTTGATTTCTCAGCTCAATGCCATCTAGAATTTGAAGCAGAAGTAGGATCATCAATGCTCTTTCAAACACCTTCACAATTCACTTCAACATCCTCTGTTCTGCTGGCTGCTCACTTGAGGAACACTGTCACGGTGACAGTAGGAGCACAGCGCATATTTCAAAGACATAAGAATGCAACAACAACCAAGTATTATGTAACAGAGGAGAGCACAGATATTGTCTTCAATTAAGACATTTACACATTTCAAAAACCTTTTCAAATTTAGATCAAACAAACAATTAATTCCAGACAATTCTACAGACACAGGAGTGTTCTGATATCAGCACAAACTGCCTACACCATGTCAACAGACGCCTTCACCACACACTGCATGCTCCCATCAAATCAAAAGGAATCCAACGGTCCAACTCACCTAAAAGCATGCTTGCACTATGTAGTGTGATCGTGAATACGCCTGAGTACATCCATGCAACTCCCCTCCTGGTCCACTTTGGCATTCTGCTGTCACTGCTAGCTCTACTGTGAGGACAGGGGAACACACGCTGGGGTGCGGTGGGGGGAAGAGGTGGCTGGTGCACTAACTGCCGGACTCACCCAGACAATAAAGCAGCTGTCAGTGGCGCAGCAGCCACAGCGGAGGTAGAAGGTAAACTGTAATATGTAGGAAGTACTAGGTAGGAACAGTTACTGTAGGGTGTAGGAGCTATGAAGGTACGAGTTACAGTAGGAGGTAAGCGGTTGGAGCAGGCACCGCATAAGTTACAAGGTAAGATGTAAGAGGTAATAGTGAGCGACTGTAGAGGGGTAGGAGGTAAGAGCTACAGTAGGTGAAAGGAGGTAAGAGGTAGGAGGAGATCAACCAGCTTAGGAGGTAAGATATAAGGTGTAGTGACAGTAGGAGGAAAATATATATGTATTTTTAAATGTAACCTTTATTTAACTAGGCAAGTAAATTAAGAACAAATTCTTAAGTTTTATAAGTTCCGCTCCTGGAGTTCGTTTCCCAGAGAATAGGACTTCAATCAGAGCTGACCCACTGCCTCTCTTTTGCTGTGTGTCTAGTTGTGTATGGCGAGCAGACACACACAGACACACAAAGGTGGCGTTAGCAAAGGACACTGTGTGATAGACACCTTTACACAGCAGGTGGGAGGTGGGGATGACACCGGTAGATGCCTAGACAGTGTCCATCCCCGAAAAACTCAAGTAATACTTTTATTTCCCATTTCTTTTGACCCACATTATAATCGCATAGACAAATTCAAGTGTCACACAAGCATGAATCAAATCAAAGTTTATTTGTCACATGAGCTGAATACAACAGGTGTAGAACTTACAGTGAAATGCTTACTTACAGGCTCTAACCAATAGTGCAAAAAAAAAGGTAGGTTAGGTGAACAATAGGTAGGTAAAAAATAAAACAACAGTAAAAAGACAGGCTATATACAGTAGCGAGGCTATAAAAGTAGCGAGGCTACATACAGACACCGGTTAGTCAGGCTGATTGAGGCAGTATGTACATGTAGATATGGTAAAAGTGACTATGCATATATGATGAACAGAGAGTAGCAGATGCGTAAAAGAGGGGGTTGGCGGGTGGTGGGTGGCAGGACACAATGCAGATAGCCCGGTTAGCCAATGTGTGGGAGCACTGGTTGGTTGGCCCAATTGAGGTAGTATGTACATGAATGTATAGTTAAAGTGACTATGTATATATGATAAACAGAGATTAGCAGCAGTGTAAAAAGAGGGGCTGGGGGGCGGCGGCACACAATGCAAATAGTCCAGGTAACCATTTGATTACCTGTTCAGGAGTCTTATGGCTTGGGGGTAAAAACTGTTGAGAAGCCTTTTTGTCCTAGACTTGGCACTCCGGTACCGCTTGCCATGCTGTCGTTGAAAGAACAGTCTATGACTGGGGTGGCTGGGGTCTTTGACAATTTTTATGGCCTTCCTCTGACACCGCCTGGTGTAGAGGTCCTGGATGGCAGGCAGCTTAGCCCCAGTGATGTACTGGGCCGTATGCACTACCCTCTGTAGTGTCTTGCGGTCAGAGGTCGAGCAGTTGCTGTACCTGACAGTGTTGCAACCAGTCAGGATACTCTTGATGTTGCAGCGGTAGAACCTTTTGAGGATCTCAGGACCCATGCCAAATCTTTTTCATTTCCGGAGGGGGAATAGGCTTTGTCGTGCCCTCTTCATGACTGTCTTGGTGTGTTTGGATCATTTTAGTTTGTTGTTGATGTGGACACCAAGGAACTTGAAGCTCTCAACCTGCTCCACTACAGCCCCGTCGATGAGAATGGGGGCGTGCTCGGTCCTCCTTTTCCTGTAGTCCACAATAATCTCATTAGTTTTGGTTACGTTGAGGGATAGGTTGTTATTCTGGCACCACCCGACCAGGTCTCTGACTTCCTCCCTATAGGCTGTCTCGTCGTTGTCGGTGATCAGGCCTACACCACTGTTATGTCGTCTGCAAACTTGGTGTTGGAGTCATGCCTGGCCATGCAGTCCTGGGTGAACAGGGAGCTCCAGTGTTGAGGATCAGCGTGGCAGATTTGTTGCTACCTAACCTCACCACCTGGGGCTGGCCTGTCAGGAAGTCCAGGATCCAGTTGCAGAGGGAGGTGTTTAGTCCCAGGATCCTTACCTTAGTGATGCGCTTTGAGGGTACTATTGTGTTGAACGCTGATCTGTAGACAATGAATAGGATTGTCACAAAAGTGTTCCTTTTGTCCAGGTGGGAAAGGGCAGTGTGGAGTGCAATAGAGATTGAATCATCTGTGGATCTGTTTGGGCGGTATGCAAAGTGGAGTGGGTCTAGGGTTTCTGGGTTAATGGTTTTGATGTGAGCCATTACCAAAACACTTCATGGCTACAGACGTGAGTGAAACGGGTCTGTAGTAATTTAGGCAGGTTGCCTTTGTGTTCTTGGGCACAGTGACTATGCTGGTCAATACATGTTGGTATTACAGACTCAATCAGGGACATGTTGAAAATGTCAGTGAAGACATCTGCCAGTTGGTCAGCACATGCCTGGAGCACACATCCTGGTAATCTGTCAGGCACTTATTGATAAAGCCAGTGACTGATGTGGTGTACTCCTCAATGCCATCGGAAGAATACCAGAACATGTTCCAGTCTGTGATAGCAAAAAAGTCCTGTAGTTTTAGCATCTGCTTCATCTGACCACTTTTTTATAGACCGAGTCACTGCTGCTTCCTGCTTTAATTTTTGCTTGTAAGCAGGAATCAGGAGGATAGAGTTGTGGTCAGATTTACCAAATGGATGGCGAGGGAGAGCTTTGTATGAGTCTCTGTGTGTCAAGTACAGGTGATCTAGAATTTTTTTCCCCTCTGGTTGCACATTTCACATGTTGATGTAAATTTGGTAAAACTGATTTAAGTTTCCCTGCAATAAAGTCTCCGGCCACTAGGAGCGCCGCCTCTGGGTGAGTGGTTTCCTGTTTGCTTATTTCCTTATACAGCTGACTGAGTGCAGGCTTAGTGCCAGCATCTGTCTGTGGTGGTAAATAAACAGCCACGTAAAGTATAGCTGAAAACTCTCTAGGCAAGTAGTGTGGCCTGCAATTTATCACAATATACTCAGGCGAGCAAAATCTAGAGACTTCCTTAGATTTCGTGCACCAGCTGTTGTTTACAAATATGCATAGACCGCCCCCCCCCCCTCGGGATTGGCAGGGGCGTGCTCAAGACTGGAGGACCAATGGGAAGTGGGCCGCAATCACACACTATTGGCAAGACGGGTGTAGTAGTACACACACCACAGTCCCTGTCCATTGTCACTCAACAATGGTATTTTAATAATGGCCACCTAATATTTGAAAATACGCACACACCGTGCCTGTGCAGGCCAGTGTGTGTGTGTTGGGATTGGCAGGGGGTGTCAAAACTATAAACATAACAGAATGGTCCAAATTTCTCCTCTGAGAGGCGAACCCAGGACCTTCAGATTGGTCTAGTTAACACAGCCATAATGTTATGAACCCTGCCTATTCCTAACCATGTATCTTCTTAAAATCAGATTTGAAATCTAACCTTAACTTTAACCCTAATCTTAATCACACTGTTGACCTTATGTCTAACCCTAACCTTAAAGTATGTCTTTTTTAAATATGTGAATTTGTGACTGTGGTAACTCTTCAGATCCCATGGCGGTGGCGTTAACGCTTACGCTATGAACCCTGTCATGAACGCATTATCTTGACACACTTTATACGGACAGTATGGTAATAACAGGACACTTATGTCGTTGTTCAATCACTCAATACTGATTGAACATTTATTTTTCTTGCTTGGTTAAATGGGATCTTAGTGACCACAGAGTCAGGGCACCCTTTCAACATACCATCTGAAAGACGGCACCCTACACAGGGCAATGTCCCCAATAATTTGGTATAGTTTAACCTGGGTGCCCTAGCACCCCCTGGCCACTGTTTACTTCAGGTTTTCAGGAATATGGATGTATTTCAAGGCCTACCTTCAAACTCAGTGCCTCTTTAATTGACATCATGGGAATATCAAAATAAATCAGCCAAGACCTCAGAAAAAACATTGTAGACCTCCACAAGTCTGGTTCATCTTTGGGAGAAATTTCCAAACGCCTGAAGGTACCACGTTCATCTGTTCAAACAATAGTACACAAGTATAAACACCATGGGACCATGCAGCCTTCACACCGCTCAGGAAGGAGACGCGTTCTGTCTCCTAGAGATGAACCTACTTTGGTGCGAAAAGTGCAAATCAATCGCAGAGCAACAGCAAAGGACCTTGTGAAGATGCTGGAGTAAAAAGGTACAAAAGTATCTATATCCACAGTAAAACAAGTTCTATATCAACATAACCTGAAAGGCCACTCAGCAAGGAAGAAGCCACTGCTCGAAAACCACCATAAAAAAGCCAGACTACGGTTTGCAACTACACATGGGGACAAAGATCGTACTTTTTGGAGAAATGTCCTCTGGTCTGATGAAAGAAAAATAGAACTGTTTGGCCATAATGACCATCGTTATGTTTGGAGGGAAAAGGGGGAGGCTTGCAAGCCGAAGAACAACATCCCAACTGTGAAACATGGGTGTGGCAGCATCATGTTGTGGGGTGCTTTGCTGCAAGAGGGACTGGTGCACTTCACAAAATAGATGGCTTCATGAGGCTGGAAATGTATGTGGATATATTGAAGCAACATCAATACATCAGTCAGGAAGTTAAAGCTTGGTCGCGAATGGGTTTTCCAAATGAACAATGACCACAAGCAAACTTCCAAAGTTGTGGCAAAATGGCTTAAGGACAAAAAATTAAAGGTATTGGAGTGGCCATCACAAAGCCCTGACCTTAATCCAATATAAAATGTGTGGGCAGAACTGAAAAAGCGCGTGCGAGGAAGGAGGCCTACAAACCTGACTCCATTACACTAGCTCTGTCAGGAGGAATAGGCCAAAATTCAGCTTGTGGAAGGCTACCTGAAACGTTTGACCCAAGTTAAACAATTTAAAGGCAATGCTACCAAATACTAATTGAGTGTATGTAAACTTCAAACCCACTGGGAATGTGGTGAAAGAAATAAAAGTTGAAATAAATAATTCTCTCTCCTGTTATTCTGACATTTCATATTCTTAAAATAAGGTGGTGATCCTAACCGAGCTACGACAGAACATTTTTACATAGATTAAATGTTAGGAATTGTGAAAAACTGAGTTTAAATGTATTTGTCTAAGGTGTATGTCAACTTCCGACTTCAACTGGGAGTCCTCAGACTGTCTTATAAAGGGAAACTTGAGTGGCAATTATAATAAACTGCGCTATTTTCAACCTTCAAATCCATATGGTTCCCTGTGGATTCCTGACAGCAGTATTTGAAGAAGAATATCAAAGCTGTAGTGGGGTTTACCTCAAATTGAAGTCTGTTTCTCGGCCCCTCCCCCCTTGGTAAGAGCATAAATCCTTAATTTTGCAGAAAATAGGAAAATGTGGTTTCACATTAAGAATATTGAATCTTGTATGATATCACACCATTCAGTTTATTCTCCAAGGACTTACTTGCACAATAACAATTCGGTACGAGACAGAAACCTCAGGACTAGAATACACGATTGGTGAACACCAAGCCAGAAGCACAATGATGCCTTTGAAGTACCAAACAAGAAAGTCAAATATGTGTACAGAGACAAAGTGCTCAGTGCTGCTGTTGGAATCCTGAATCCCCTTTGAAATGAATCTCATATTTAAATTTAACATCTCTCTTTAGAGAGAAGAGCCCATGGCTGCAAAAAGGAGAGACACATACAGATTGAATTCTCTGTTATCAGAAATAAGTTTACCTGAGGGTTTTTCAAGTCTAACAGAAAGGAGTTAAAGGGATAGTTCACCATGTGTGAATTTTTAGCATATGTACTGCTTTTGACTTTTAACTTTCTTTCTGAAAAATGTTTTGAACATGTAGCAATGTTAGTGGAAATGGATTGAATCAGCTTGCGGTGCATTGAAAAGTATGAGGAACGAGAGGTGGAAGGGGAAGCATAACATGAGAAACAAACTTGAAATTAAATACAATTATATCATCCTATTGGTAAATCAGAAATAAGCTAATAAGTCACCTTTAACCTGCTAAGCAACTCCATTCTCCAGTTTGTAGTGGTCATACAATGCTGTGTGTCCTTTATTTCACAAACAGATCTGGTTTTCCTTCACAAGCAACTCCTCAAATTTGTCAGATTTTCACAAAAGGCCCTATACAAATGTGTAGGTTATATACTCTCACACAAACAGCAGGCTTATATATTTTGAATGGTTGGTCAGATTGGAGAACCTATGTCAGGTGTGGCATAAATGCTATCCTGTGTAACCAACCCAGCCTGTAACTCCACCATCGTAATGCCATGGGTAAACCACAGTGATGACAGCAGCTGTCTTTGCTCTCCCAAGGTCCCAAACATAAAACGTGGCCAAGGCGCTCCATTCTTGTCTTCTGTAAAACTGGTGTGTCACACCTTGATCTGTTTCACCTGTCTTTGTGCTTCTCTCCACCCCACTCCAGGTGTTGCCCATCTTCCTCTTTATCCCCAGTGTATTTATACCTGTGTTCTCTGTTTGCCTGTTGCCAGTACGTCTGGTCTTGTCAAGCTTACCAGCGTGTTTTCTGTGCTCCTGTTTTCCTAGTCTCTGTTTTTCTAGCCCTCCCGGTTTTGACCCTTTCTGCCTGCCCTGACACTGAGCCTGCCTGCCTGACCAATCAGCCTGCCTTGACCTCGAGCCTGCCTACCCCCACTGTACCTTTCGGACTCTGACCTGGTTTATGAACTTCTGCCTGTACCCGACCTGCCCATTGTATTTCAATAAATACCATCTGCCTCCTGTGTCTGCATCCTGGTTTCGCCCTGGATGCGTTATAGGTATGTGTCTCAATTAGCAACCTATTACCTAAACTACTTTTGACCCGAGTCCAATGGGCCCTGGTTAAAATAGAAGTGCACTAAATAGGGAATATGGTGGGGGTCAATGACACCCCTGACTTAGACATCTTGAATTGAAGCATATACAAGCACCTCTTATTTATTCACACCATCATACCATTAACCAGAGCTGAAGCATTATGCTACAGAACCCATATGCTCTCTACACCATATCCGGTATTGTCTTAGTAAAGATGTTCTGAGGCTAACATAATGCTGTCCTGTCTCCTTACCAATACAAACGCTTGAGTATTCCCCTCAACACAACTAGCGTGGTGCTGTGTGTAGACTAAGCTACTAGACTTAAGTAACAGTGAAATTCAACTGTGTCATGATCTATAATTGTATCTCCCAGTGATAATGGCCTTTCATCCCAAACAGCTGACACACTCATCAATCACAGTTCATACACTCCAGCTTTAATTTCCACAATGTTCACAACATCATTAACATTGAGTAGAACGGGACAGACCTTCCAGGTAATCTTTGTGCTGAAATACCCTTTTAGCATTGGTGGGGGTGCTGTATGTGTGACAGCGTGAATGAGGCAATGGAGTCATCGCTCTCCAACTGTCACTGTCATTTGAGCTGACGGAACATACTGTGGAAAGAGGTTGGTAAAAGTGCAGTTTTGCTTTGCTTCATACAGTGCCAGATGAGAATAGACCAAAGGAAAGACAAAACAGGCAGACAAACAGGCAGGCAGACAGGTAGACAGACAGGTAGACAGGTAGACCAACAATAGGTGTGCTGTGCAGTGCAACGAAACCCAAACCACACAAAATGTCAGGATTTATCAAACAAAGAAATGTGGTTGGGCCAGTGCTAACAACCAATTTGAAGGCATTTTTACAATGCTGTGTGTTTTGACCTATAGTGCTGTATAATTACAAGTTCAAAGAGTAACAAGTCCACCATTCCATTATTTTTATTGGCACCATTCACAACAAAATAATACCTTCAATGTCTCAGTCTAACCAGTCAGAGGTGGGAGCTTCAAGCTCTTGAAATAAAATAAATATATGCACCGTTTATCAATGCAGTGTTTAGCAAGCTTGGGATTTGAATAATGCCAGTAATTGGGTGGGAGCCTTCTGAAACTTACATTGGGTTCTTCTTGATCTCAGGATCTGGTGCCTAGGCTTTGGCATTCTGGGTGTGTCCCAAAATGCACCTTATTCCAATATGGTGTGCTAAAAACTTAAGGGGCTAATCCTTAAGTTTTAAAAGTCGAAGCCGTTGGGGGGGGGGTTACCAAACTGACATATTGAAATGTTTTAAGGTGGTCACACTATGGATCATTGAACTATTTGATTTGGAATCTTAGGACCCCTTTAGGGATAATTCTTTGGGGATAATATATTGAATTTGGACTTTACTACTGTAGCCCAGAGAAACACACTGAATAACACATTCATAAATGGCAAAAAACTATAGAAAAAATACATATACACCGTACCGGTCCAAAGTTTGGACACACCTATTCATTTGAACCTACTTTTTCTATTTTTAACCCACATCTACTTCATTTGAACTATTTTCTACACCATAGAGTAATAGTGAAGACATCAAAACTATGAAGTAACACATGGAATGATGTCGTAACCAAAAAAAGTGAACCTCTTGAAGCTAGTGGGCACTATTTTTATGTTTGGATAAATAACGTTCCCAAAGTAAACGGCCTATTTCCCAGGACCAGATGCTAGAATATGCATATAATTGACATATTAGGATAGAAAACACTCTAAAGTTTCCAAAACTGTCAAAATATTGTCTGTGAGTATAACAGAACTGATATTGCAGGCGAAACCTTGAGGAAAATCCAATCAGGAAGTGCCTCTTATTTTGAAACCCTTCTGTTCCTATGCATGCCTATCCTCCATTTAAAGGGATATCAACCAGATTCATTTTTCTCTGGCTTCCCTAAGGTGTCAGTCTTAAGACATAGTTCCAGGCTTTTATTTTGAAAAATGAGCGTGAAAGATCACATTGCGTAAGTGGATAGGTGGGGGCTCTTAGAGTGAGTTTTTGCACTACAGAGTAAAGCCGCCATTGTTCCTCCCGCTGTTATTGAAAAACCTACACACTCGGTTGATATATTATCGAATATATATTTTAAAAACTACCTGAGGAATGATTATAAAAAACGTTTGACATGTTTCTGTGGACATTATGAAGACTATTTGGAATTTCCGTCTGCGTTGTCGTGACCGCTCTTTCCTGTGGATTTCTGAACATAACGCGACAAACAAACGTCGGTATTTTGGGTATAAAAATAATCTTTATGGAACAAAGGGAACATTTGTTGTGTAACTGGGAGTCTCGTGAGTGAAAACATCTGAAGATCAAAGGTAAACGGTTCATTTGATTGCTTTTCTGATTTTCGTGACCAAGCTTCCTGATGCTAAGTGTACATTATGCTAGGCTATCGATAAACTTACACAAACGCTTGGATTGCTTTCGCTGTAAAGCATAATTTCAAAATCTGAGACGACAGGTGGATTAACAAAAAGCTAAGCTGTGTTTGGCAATATTGAACTTGTGATTTCATGAATATGAATATTTTTTAGTAATATTATTTGACTGTTGCGCTATGCTATTCAGCGGTTGCTGACCCCAAGGGCTCTCTATGGTCAGGGCGTGACAGTACCCCCCCCTCCCCCAAAGGTGCGGACTCCGACCGCAAAACCTGAAGGGTTAGGGTGGGCAACTAGCGTTGGTGGCGGCCCGGAGCAGAGAAAGGCTCCGGCCATGGAACGGGACTGGACGCCATGCCTGGACTGGGCACTGGCGCAGAGGAAGGCGCCAGCCATGGAGCGGGACTGGACGCCGTGCCTGGACTGGGCACCGGCGCAGAGGAAGGCTCCAGACCGTTGACCGTCGCTGGAGGCTCCGGACCGTTGACCGTCGTTGGAAGCTCCGGACCGTTGACTGTCGCTGGAAGCTCCGGCCCGTGAACAGTCGGTGGAGGTTCCGGGCCGTGAACAGCCGGTGGAGGTTCCGGGCCGTGAACAGCGTCTGGAGGTTTCGGCGGAGGCTCATTTCCTTAACCAGTACGGTTACCTTTATATGAGTCCCCTGACACTTGTCGGGGTCCGCAAAACTGAATAATCAAAATGAAACCGAACAGAGCTAGAAAAGTACTAATTGCTTAGGACTAACTATAACCTTTCAGAAAGCAGACACACACTTTCTATTGCCCATTGATTGTATTTGGCTTGAAACAGACCTTACCAGACAGAGGTTGCTCTCTGGTTTCGTGATGAAGCCAAGGTGTGGTTAAATTTATTCTGCCACTGTGTATTCTTATTGTTTTGGCCTCAGGCCTACATATCACGGTTGCAAGGCATATAAACTAACCGGTTATAGAGCAACCAACGCAATTATAACACCACATAGGTTGTTAAATGGCTTTTTCCCCCCATTGATTTTACCCACGCACCGCTACTGGCAATACCAAAGCTACTATTTGATCTCCAAAGACATTCCTCACATTATTCATCTAATATTTGATCTTGGTACAACACTAAATCAGCAATGTGTCGGTTGTTAGAGTTGACTTGACTAAAAGTAATTAAATAGCATTGAACTCTCATATTAACGTGCAAAGACGCACAAATTTCCAAAAGGTACCCACTTCAGTTGTACTGAAATTGCAATTGCAAAGTAATGATATAGTGCCATTGATCCTTGCATCCATTGCTCCGTCTATGAATATGAGTGTATTACATTACATTTTTCCCACCCCAACCCCTTAGTTGTTCTCAGGGCTTAACATCACAGAAGAGACTTCAAAGATTCAATTAACCCTCCTGTTGTGTTTGTTTCATGTTAATTCATTCTGTGTTCCTTGTCCTAAATGACCACCCCATTATAGCTGATTATAAATCCATAATTATACATATATTATCACCTAATGTTGTGTTAGATCTTTTTATCAACTTAAGTTCTTGTGAACATTACAAGTTTTGAACTTCTATTTGTTATTTATGGCCTGTAGGCCTCATTGACCTGAGCTCATACAACTTGTTTTTGAGTTTTAAAAAAATGCATAATGTTTGGATTATTTTGACTATAACAAATACTCAGATGAAACATATTGTGCTATTTATCACTTTGTGTCAAAGTGTATTAAGGACATTTGTTTTGAAACCATTTCAACATTTTAAATAGTGGCACAAATTAACATTGGTTTGAGTTCCCGGTCAAAATGTATTCGTAAAGAAAGGACATAGGCCCAAAACCACACTTGAAAACTTTACCATATTACAAAATGTATGTCTGAACGCACTAAAGAACAACAAACATTAAAATGTTCACAATCTGTCAATCAACATTTTGTGTGTTCTCATGCACATGTTGGAAAATGCGTGGTGGTTGTTGCATGTGCCTGGACTTGGGTTATAGATGAGTGGCAGGCTCTCCACCCACTTGTGCCAAACCTATCTGATTGCTGCCAGCTTGTCTGGTTGACGGCGGCCTGGTCATGTATCATGGTTGTCGAAGCGAATCACCCTTGACAACACGGGTGAAATGTCTGAAATGACATAGTGGCACGACCAGACTCTGCATCCCATAAACTGGTGGTAGATTGTTTCTGGACCTGTACACGCCAGCCAAAATCAAGAGACCCACGTATGCTTGAACATCTGTCTGGTCTACCTACTTCCAGTTGTCTTTGTAAACGTGTCTCCCCTCCAAGTTGGTCATGTTGATCACTATAGTTTCAATTGACTGTCAAACAGTTCAAATCAGGATTTTATGTCATCAACCCGGGATATGGCGTATCTCGTTGGCCCTGGGCTCATCCTGATAACATTTTCAGCTGACAGCTGACCTCTCCTCTCAGGTGGGGAGGAAGACCAGGACAAATTCCCATTCTTTGTTCCTCCAGACTATGAGCTGGTTATACTGTGGAGGAGCAGTGGACTGCGAGGCTAAAGCATCACACCAACAGGGTCGTGTTCATTAGGCAAGAAACAGAAGAAAGTGGTCCGAAATGAAGGGAAATGGAGTAAAACAGGTAGGTACTACCTGGATTTGTCCAATAGAAATGTTAATTTTCGTTTTCCCTTGCAAAATGCTAAAGGATTTTTTGCTGCGTACACTAATGAACGCAACCCAATATAAGGGAGCCTAAGGCCGAGTATTAAGCAGAGTGACATGGTGTGAGAAGGCGATATGGAGCCCCCCCCCCCTACCACCGTAAAGCTGATTTAAAGCTATTCTCCACATTAATACTGTGTCTATTGATCTACAGTAATTGAAGTACATAAGCTGGAAGAACATAATGTATAATGCTGGGCATACATTCAAATCCAGACAACACCAATAAATACAAATCAACAGGCATTAGAATTGTCCAATATACTGGGTGCAGGGCAGCCACACTCATTTCTGCTGGCCCATGGTGAGACAGACAGGCAGACATGCAGACATAGATAGACGGTGTGATATTGACCTATTGAATGAGCTTTCTGCATAATGACAGAGGAGAAAACTCCAGACTCCATATAGCTCTTTCAGCAAACAAACACACACAGTCACGCATGCACAGATGCACAACCAAAGAAAATACACACACAGTCACAAACCCTCACACAGACAGACACACACAGTCATGATTGACTGTTACAGAATACAACAGCCCTTATTCTAGTATCAACAATCTATGGTCACAAGCTGTATGCAAACACACACACACACACACACACACACACCTTCTGATTCCCAAGTAGATGAGTGGAGTACATACACAGACACACGAATGGAAAACTGTAATTTATCTGGTAATTTGGGGTATTATCAACAGTAAAATAGTGTAAAAAGATTTACTGAAGCATACTGTAATTTATGATGCGTTGTGGGAAAGGTTTGTGTGCAGTAATTCCTTCCCACAGAAAACAGGACAGTACCGTGTTATTGGAGTGCCAAAACCATTTTGACCAACAGTGGGTGCATGGTATTGCTGTTTCTGGCACATTAACATATTTAAACAATGCTGCACCAATTTAACTGGTATGTAGTAGTAGCGCCCCATGAAATGAAAATGTATAGGGGACAGATTGGAATGGCATCAAGTCTTAAACCTTGTTGAGCATTTTGACATGTCCTTTTGGTCAGTTTTGCCCTGTAGTCGCAGCCAATTTGAAAGCATTTGATAAGACCTCTAGAAGTGCAAGTGATTTAACATACCAAATATGAATTGATATGCTGTAATGTGTAAACACATTGGCTATCAGCCAACCTGCTTGCACCAATCCCATGTAATTACAGTATAATACTGTGAAATACAAATCCCATCCGCCCTTAAAGAATTTAACTAATTCAGCTATTCATTCTATACAATTACATTAGCATTTACCTTTTTTTAAACAGTATAATACAGTCAATTCTACAGTGTTTTTTACTGTGTGTCATTACTCAGTACTTGCTTTGATACTGCATTTAGATTACAGTAGTTGTACTCCAATATGAAATACAGTAACTTACTTACCACTAGCTGCCTGTAAGTTACTGTCAAATTCACGACATCCTCTTTACAGTGTGCTATAAAGAGTTGTCCATAACTGTGTATTCAAAATACTAAACATCATAAAAAATTGCTTCTCAAATGTCAATACAAAAAGACAATCAATCAAAAAAAATCTGTTGGCATACTGTAACCTAACAGAGACACTGTATATCAAACACGTATTCACTCAAAGCAGGGAACAACTACTATGAAATCAATAAACTGAAAGAAATGTCAAAGTCATGCATTTGCTGTACTGTTACCAGCTTCGAGTTCTCTCAAGCACAGCACTACTGAAAACAATCAGCAACAACGGAACAGCGTCGCTCACCTCGGCTCAGTAGACTGGTCCACATATTCACACACACACAACTCCTCCCTCCCAATGCTGAATAGAATCTGTGTCCTCCTATGTTAAAAGAGAGATCGAGAGAGAGGTAGGTGTGTGTGTGTGTGTGCGCGCTGTGTGTGTGTGCGCGCGTGTGTGTGTGTGTTTGTGGAGGGGGGGCAGAGAGAGACAGAGAGAAGGAGATTGAAGGAGAGAGAGGTGGACTAAGAAAGAGAGAGTAGGGGAAAAGAGAAGGGGACTAAGAAAGAGAGAGAGTAGGGGAAGAGGGAGAGGAACAGACAGAGAAAGAGAGAGCTGAGGGAGAGAGAGAAAGGGAGAGAGAGTGAGCGAGAGAAAGAAATGCTGCACTGTGTTGAGTGGTGAAGAACTAGTGCGCCTTGCCTCTGAGCCTTATCGTCAGTGTGACAACACACTTTAAGATCAGCACACCTCCGCAGCTCCCTAGACACTGGCTGATTTCCCCCTGAGCAAAACCCTTCACTCAGTGGGAAGAAAGAGAGAGTGACACGCGCACACACACACACGCAAGCTGGCACGCACATGTGCACAGGCACACACACGCATGCACGTACACACAAACACAGATAAGCCATGCCACTAGAGATAACAAATGAGGTGAAGAGAGACTAGTTCACAGTGACACTTCTGAGTAAGTTGTAAATAAGTGTATGTGTGTGTATGTATGTGTGTGAATGTGTGTGTGTGTGTGTGTGTGTGTGTGTGAGAGAGAGAGTGTGTGTTTGACGTTCAGAACATGTTATAACATAACATTCCTCTCACTATCTGACCAAGCAGCTAACAAGCCGATAGCCTGTCTACTCTTGTTAGTCTCTGTCATCTTTCTCACACATGTATGCACACACGGTTTAAAGTGAGAGAAATCAAATGACACACGTGCACGTAGTTTCACGGGGCCACCCGCAAGGTGCGAGCAAACGTGGTATGCCGGTGACACACACACATACACATTTTTAAAGAGGAAGAAGACATCTCCATCAAATTTCAACTGACATATACCTATTGGCATTTCCTTTTTAATCTCTGAACCTTCAGTGCCTGTGAGTCCCTATTAGTGGTTGCCAAGTTTAATCCCTGTATGAAGGAGTGGGAGGGCTGGGGTCTTCCTGGCGTCAGCAGGGCCTGGCACGGTCCAGGCATGGGATATATAAAGCAGGACTGGCACGGAGAGCCAGGCACACAGCACCAGGGAGCCTGGCCGTGGCCACAGTGTGATGGCATGGCCTGTGCCAAGAGAGAAAGGGAGAGAGAGAGAGAAAGAGAGAGAACCTCCTGCCAAATGTATGACCATATTATAGACACATATTTCCCTCAGATTACACAGACCCAAATAGAATTCGAAAACAAATCCAATTTTGATAAACTCCCATATCTATTGGGTCAAATACCACAGTGTGCAATCACAGCAGCAATATTTGCGACCTGTTGCCACAAGAAAATGGTGACCAGTGAAGAACAAACACCATTGTAAATACATCCAATATTTATGTTCTAATACTTTAACACGTACTTTAACTATTTGCACATCATTACCACACTGTATACAGACATAATACGACATTTGAAATATCTTTTGGAAATTTTGTGAGTGTAATGTTTACTGTTCATTTTTATTGTTTATTATCTATTTCACTTGCTTTGGCAATGTAAACACGTTTCCCATGCCAATAAAGTCCCTTAAATTGAAATTGAATAGAGAGAGAGCAAGAGAGGAGAGAGAGAGAGATGACGGACTAGAATTACAAACACTGAGCTCCCGACAGAGACAGAGCATGTGTTCTCACTGACACAGAGTGAGAGCCTCAACATGTGCCAAAACGCCACAAATGTTCCACCTTCTGATATAGCAAACATATGTCTCGAGCCTTGGGGAAAAACATGAGGGATGTACTATGGCCGAAATAAAACAAAGCTTCTGAAAAGATCTTGGCTATGTAAAGCTCCTCAAATATACTGTGTGCTGCCAAGTCAATGGTGCTGGCCAGGAGTAATACTGAGAATGATGAAATACAAGGACAGTAGCCATAGGGGGTGTCGCTGATTCAAACAACTTTTTTTCATGTGGGATATATTTCAACCTCTCTCTCATGTCAATCTACAAGAGCAGACAATAACGTGCTACGTAAAGAGTGTGAAAGTGACCTTGGCGTGTGAAAGCAATGCATGCACAGCAGTCCGCCACAACCCCCGACACTACACAATGCTACGCTATACTTGGGTACACTACACAACAAGCTAGTCCCAGTTTGTTCCCTATCACTTTACTTGGCCATAATCCTTGCAGGAAGCAATATGGTGGAAGCTTTACTACCACACTGCTTATACCTATCCAGACATGCTAACCACATTGAGGGGTTATAGGGAGCAATTTGGACCAGCTGTACTCCATACCCTGTCCTAATGAAAACAACCTTGTGTTCCGAGTGGAGTCTGCTGAGGCAGAGGGAGGAAGGAGCTTGGTGGACAGGAGCAACAGAAATGTCAGTCAAACATCTAGCTCTCTCAAGATCGTTCTCTAGAGGTCCTACTGGTCCCAAAGCCCAATCAGTCTGTCCTCGCCCCTCTCCTCCCGCTTCCCTTCCCCCTAACCTGCCGTGTTAGCACTGCTCTACTTCTGTTGACAGGAGGCAGTTTGACAGTGCCTGAATACCAAATCACCGGCACTGGATGCCACTCACACCAAAATGTGATCACTTTTCATGTGCATTATTTCTCTAACCTAAACAGAAGTTGTCCTTAATGGAAAGTTAATAGAGAGATCCCACACCACAGCCCGGAATGCTGTACTGCTCTTGCCGTCATCTGTGTGTTGTGTGTGTGTGTGTGCACGTGCGAGTATGTGTGCACACAAGAGTGTGTGTGTGTCTGAGTGAGTGCCAATGTCCTCTGTGCAATCTGTCCCAATAGCATCTTGATGCTCCACAATGACGTGTCAGCAGTTTCCCTGACCTAGCTAGCAGCTCATTTCTCCAGTGACCGTGCCAAGTACAGAAACAAATAAAGCCTGTCTGATTGCCCTCACTGGTGAGTAAATCAATTAAAGGTTGCGTTCCAAATGGCACCCTATTCCCCAAAATCGTGCACTACTTTTGACCAGAGCCCATGGGCTATTTATGACTCTGCCATAGCATCTGGAGAAATCCTTCAATTATCACCAAGAGGGGGCCAACTTGGCATCTTGCCAATGTCTGCTTTCATGCTCGAAGGGCGATTTCAAATTGTGTCCGTTACAATTGTAAATAAAGAGGCGAACAAATGAGTTTGAATTATACAGTACCAGTACCATGTGATTGCAACACTGGTTGGGAAGTGCAATTGGGGAATAATGAATTAGTCACTGATTAGTCACTGGTGCGATTCAGAAAGTCTTTTCGATGACTATATCAGAAGAGAAGGACAAAACACTGCGGAAACACTGTCCTCAGGGACAGGCAGAGGGATGTGTTTGTGCGTGTGTTTGTTCGTGTTGTTCGATGTATAGACGAGCATATACGTATGCACACACATACACACACGTTTTGTTGACGTTGAGTGTGAGGTTACTTTCCTGACACCACACTCCGAGGGCCCTCACCTCCTCCCTGTAGGCCGTCTCGTCGTTGTTGGTAATCAAGATCCCATTACATGATTATATTTACAGCATGGCCCAAGAGACACAACACATTAATTAATTAATAAAGTAATTAACTTTCCAAACAGTTATGCTCCCAGCCTAGGTTTGATAAGGTCATTGGTTCTGTCTTACTAATCTCGAGGTGATGCAAATCGACTATGGGTGAAAATGTGCTTTGTTGCTCACTCATGACTCTTTTACATTTTACTTGTACAATAGCTTCAGAGCTCAGGAACCTACCAAAGCACCAGAACAGTTTTTACCTCAGTGCTGTGTGTAGCCTAAATACATGCACATAAGACAATTGCATTTGTACTTTCAGATACTATTTTTGTATATACGGATGATGTTGCCCACCATTTGCACGGTGACGTTCCTATATTTTTATTATTGAGCTCTCATCAAAGAGACATTTCAATGTTGTATTTACAAATGACATATAAATGCAATGAACATGAAAGGTGAAATTCAAAGAATTGCTAGAATTTCAAACCCCATAGCAATTGTTTTGTCTACAAATTACTGATCACTGGAAGCATATACCTGTGAGGGGAGTCTACCTGTTGGTGGTCGTAGTATTAGTAGTAGTAGTAGTAGTAGTAGTAGTAGTATTTCAAGTCCCCACAACAATTATTTGTTTTTTTAAATCGACCATGGGAAAAAAAGAGCTACTGTGCAAATAGTTTTATTTTATGTTCATCTATGGTGCAGTGTCTTGGCTACTGCTTTTTGTCAGCACTGCCATCTAGTGGTGAGGCCAGTGTTATCTGGATCCTGTAGGCTGGTAGTTGGTACTGTTTAGGCTACCTACACCACAAGACCAAAAGTATGTGAACATCTGCTCGTTGAGCATCTCATTCAGAAGCATCATGGCCATTAATTGAGTTGGTCCCCCCTTTACTGCTATAACAGCCTTCACTCTTCTGGGAAGGCTTTCCACTGGATGTTGGTACATTGTTGCACAAGAGAATTACATGCTGACCAGGCTGCTCATTTGCACCATCGCACGCATGAGGATTTTGTCCACCCACAGCAGACGCAATCACGACACGCAGGTTGAAATATCAAAACGAACTCTGAAACAAATTTTTTAATTTGGGGACAGAACAAAAAGCATTAAAGATTTACGTCAATTTAGCTAGCCAACTTGCTGTTGCTATCTAATTTGTCCTGGGATAAACATTGGGTTACGTCAGGGTAGGTCCTCTACTCTGACAATTTATCCATAGATAAAAAGGATAAACCAAGTTTGTTTCTAGTAATCTCTCCTCCTTCAGGCTTCTTCGTCTTCTTTGGACTTCATGGAGGTTGGCAAACAACTTTAAAGGTGCATTACCACCACCAACAGGAATGGAGTGTGGACCTCAGTTCATCTTTCAGTCACTCACGTGGGTATATGCTCCTAAAACCCAATGAGGAGATGGGAGAGGCGGGACTTGCAGAGCATCAAGCGTCAAAAAAATAATCAAGTTCTATTTTAGCGCCTGGCTACGCAGATGCTCGTTGACAAGCACGATCAGTGTGGGCGCAATAATTAAATAACAGGTGTAAATGTATATGCGATGCGAGAGGTGTGGTCAGCATGTTAGTGAGGTTGGGCACTGATGTTGTGCGATTAGGCCTGGCTCGCAGTCGGTGTTCCAATTCATCCCAAAGATGTTCGATGGAATTGAGATCAGGGTTGTACAAGCCATTCAAAGTTCTTACACACCGATCTCAACAAACCATTTCTGTATGGACCTTGCTTTTTGCACGAGGGCATTGTCATACTGAAACAAGAAAGGGCCATCCCCAAACTTTTGCCACAAAGTTGGAAGCACAGAATCATCTAGAATGTCATTGTATGCTGTAGCATTAATATTTCGCTTCACTGGAACTAAGGGGCCTAGCCCGAACCATGAAAAACAGCCCCAGACCATTATTCCTCCTCCCCCAAACTTTACAGTTGGCACAATACATTGGGGTAGGTAGCGTTTCCACCAAACACAGATTTGTCCGTTGGACTGCCAGATGGTGAAGCATGATTCATCACTCCAGAGAACATGTTTCCACTGCTCCAGAGTCCAATGGTGGCAAGCTTTACACCATTCCAGACGAAGCTTGGCTTTGCGCATGGTGATCTTTTATGAAGCTCCCGACGAAGAGTTCTTGTGCTGACGTTGCTTCCAGAGGCAGTTTGTAACTTGGAACTCATACACTAGAATGTTGCAACCGAGGACAGATGATTTTTACATGCTGCACGCTTCAGCAATCGGTGGTCCCGTTCTGTGAGCTTGTGTGGCCTACCACTACGCGGCTGAGGCGTTGTTGCTCCACTTCACATTAACAGCACTTACAGTTGACCGGGGCAGCGCTAGTAAGGCAGAAATGTTGTTGGTGGTATCCCATGATGGTGCCACATTGAAAGTCACTGAGCTCTTCAGTAAAGCCATTCTACTGCCAATGTGAACCATAGCCATATCAGACATCAATACATCCAATTGGCACAATTATTGGTTCACGGACCAATGGACCTGCAGTTATTTACAAGGTGTGTGGTGACATTAGGAGATTTCCAGGCGCTCTGCATCGCTTCCTGATTAGGATGATATAGTATTACTGAGGAGGATCTCCAGTCCTAGCCTGAGTCTGCTGTAATTACATTTGTTTGGCTCAGACAGCTCTACAAAGACACAACAGCAGTGTGGACCTCCTGACTGAAAGGAGAGTTATTGAGCTACTGTTTAGCTAGTGGTGTTCCATTTAAATGTTTCTGCAAATCGCTTCAATGTTTTTAATAACATGTAACCTTACCTACTCTACTTGTAAGGATTTCATCTGGTTTCCCCAATGCATCCCTCTACAACATCAGTGTTATTAAATGGTGTTTCACCCGCAAGTGCTCTTTCCATGCTGTTTACAGTACATCTGCCCTGGTAACTGTGATTATATTCCTCTGCCCCACTGCACCTGACCTATGTAATCCTCTCATTCTCTCTTCCCTGCTCTCTCACCAATAATACACTGAGAGTGGTGTTTGAGCTGCAGCTCTGCCATGAGCAGGCAACAGTCGACCTCCAACTCCAGCCCAAGCCGACCCACAATCCCAGCCCCAGCCCGACTTCGGGCTCCAACCTCAGCATCAACTGACCCACAGCCTCAGCTCCAGCCTGACCCTCAATCTCCAGCTCTAGCCGAGCTCCAACCCCAGCTCCATGGCTTCTCTCCTCCGTGAGAGCTCGTTACTCTAGGGTGTGCGGGTGCATGATGCTCAGACTCTGGCCCTAACCAGGCATCTCCAGCTGGGTTAATTCAGGGGAGAGAGAGGGCACAGCCCATCACAAGCCTCATCAACCATGGGGGGCAGGGAATCTCTTCACCATGAGTAACCCACAGGACACAATGTACTTTTCTCTCTCACTCACAAAAACACACACACCTCCGTCCACAATTGCATGCGTGCACAGTGCCCACACACACACACACATGCACGCCCAGAGAGAGAGAGAGACAGATGAACAGAGACAAACAACTCTTTGGGTGTTGGAAGTAGAGCAGAATAATTATGTCTCAGTAGACAGACTAATAACATATTATTCTATTTTATTCTATGTTCCAGTGAATTGGTGAATGGCGAGTTGTCCCAGCTTACCTGTGCTGGAGCAGGTGAGAGTGCCGGCCGGTGCTGGACTGGTGCCGCTGCCTGTGCTCGGGGGGAGCTCTCCATTGTTGAGCTGCTTGACCCTGCGCAGGTGGGAACGGCCGTTGTAGTGGACCTGGGCCTGGGCGGCTGAGTTGAGTTGGAGGTTGCACACCTCGCAGAGGGAGTAGAGCAGCCTTTTCTTCTGCTGAGGGCCATCTGGGTGTCCTTCTTCGGGCTCCTGTAGCAGCTCGCCACACAGGTTGAAGGGCAAGCACACGCCTCCGCCATGGCCGCCGCCACTGCCTTTCTGCAGCAACTGGGATGGACTCCGAGGCCTTTTCATACCTAGAAATTAACACAGCGGGGGAACAGGGTGAGTCAAGAGATGAGTAATAGGTACAGAATTGGCAAGGTCTTCTTTAGACATCTTACAGTGTGCTGCCCTTCAGTTTTCAACTCGGGTGCAAACGGCTGGGATTTCGTAGCAAAACTCCTCAGGTAACACCAAGAGCCTAGATACAGGCAAAAAATATGAGGACGGTAATTGCAGAGGGAGAAAAGTCTTCTCTCCAAACCACATATTCACAACTTATTTTGCATTTTTTTTAGCGTCACCTTCTGCACAAAGTCTTCACATGCCATTACCTTTGAGTTCCACTCAAAAAATGTTAGTCAACACATCAACTAGTATCACTTGTTTTACCTCTGCTCTGCCATCATCACAAAACGTGTATCCAAAATGGTACCCATTCCCTATACAGTGTGCTACTTTTATCCCAGGTATAGGGTGCGATTTGGGACAAAGCTATAGCCCAGACCCAGCATTACTCACTGCCAAATTGCCTATCAGCAAAAGGTCAAGTGATTTTTCTTTGACGGAGATGAAAAATGATGATTCTCAGACACTCGTTGTGTAAAACCTCGTTGTGAACCTGGTGTTTATCAAAGCACTGTCACTCTCCTCGTTCTAAATGGATTAGCAACTAGTTGGTAAACACCAGGTCACCTCCACTCACATCTACATATTCACATGCAGAAAGGCCTGGGAAACACATAGTGTCTTCGGAAAGTATTCAGACCCCTTGACTTTACCACCATTTTGTTATGTTACAGCCTTATTCCAAAATGGATTACATTTTAAAAAACCAACATCAATCTACACACAATACCCCATAATGACAAAGCTAAAACAGTTTGACATTTTTGCAAACTTATTACAAATAAAACACAGAAATACCTTATTTACATAATTATTCAGATATTTTGCTATGTGACTCAAAATTGAGCACAGGTGCATCCTGTTTCCATTGATCATTCTTGAGATGTTTCTACAACTTCATTGGAGTCCACCTGTGGTAAATTCAGTTGATTGGACATGTTTTGGAAAGACACAGACCTGTCTATATAAGGTCCCACAGTTGAAAGCATGTCAGAGCAAAAAAACAAGCCCTGAGGTTGAAGGAATTTTCCGTAGAGCTCTGAGAAAGGATTGTGTCGAGGCACTGATCTGGATAGGGTACCAAAAAATCAAATCAAACTTTATTTGTCACGTGTCGAATACAACAAGTTTCCTCTGACATCGCCTATTATTATTATTATTATTATTATTATTATTTATTTTTTTAACCTTTATTTAACTAGGCAAGTCAGTTAAGAAGAAATTCTTATTTTCAATGACAGCCTAGGAACAGTGGGTTAACTGCCTGTTCAGGGGAAGAACGACAGATTTGTACCTTGTCGGCTTGGGGATTTGCACTTGCAACCTTTCAGTTACTAGTCCAACGCTCTAACCACTAGGCTACCCTGCCGCCCCAATTACAGTATATAGGTCCTGGATGGCAGGAAGCTTGGCCCCAGTGTTGTACTGGGCCATTCGCACTACCCTCTGTAGCACCTTACGGTCAGATGCAGAGCAGTTGCCATACCAGGCAGTGATGCAACAGGTCAGGATGCTCTCGATGGTGCAGCTGTAGAACTTCTTGAGGATCTGGGGACCCATGCTAAATCTTTTCAGTCTCCCGAGGGGGAAAATGTGTTGTTGTGCCCTCTTCACGACTGTCTTGGTGTGTTTGGACCAGTTCGTTGGTGATGTCTGCAGAATTGAGGGTCCCCAAGAACACAGTGGCCTCTATAATTCTTAAATGGAAGAAGTTTGGAACCACCTTGAGCTGGCCCCTCGGCCAAACTGAGCAATAGGGGGAGAAACAAGATTCTTTAGTCTGATGAAACCGAGATTGAACTCTTTGGCCTCAATGACAAGTGTCACGTGTGGAGGAAACCTGGCACTATCCCTATGGTGAAGCGCGGTGGTGGCAGCATCATGCTGCGTGGATGATTTTCAGCAGCAGGGCCTGGGAGACTAGTCAGGATTGAGGCAAAGATGAATGGAGCAAAGTACAGAGAGATCCTTGTTGAAAACCTACTCCAAAGTGCTCAGGACCTCAGACTTTGGTGAAGGTTCACCTTCCAACAGGACAATGACCCAAAGCACACAACCAATACAACACAGGACTGTCTTCAGGACAAGTCTCTGAATGTCCTAGAGTGGCCCAGCCAGATCACAAACTTGAACCCGATCTAACATCTCTGGAAAGACCTGAAAAAAGCTGTGCAGCAACACTCCCCATCCAAGCTGACAGAGATTGTGAGGTTCTGCAGAGAAGAATGAGAGAAACTCCCCAAATAAAGGTGTTCCAAGCTTGTAGCAACAGACCCAAGAAGACTCGAGGCTGCAATATCTGCCAAAGCTGCTTCAACAAAGTACTGAGTAAAGGGTCTGAATACTTATGTAAATGATATATTTCAGTTTTTATAAATGTTCAAACATTCTTACAAACCTGCTGTTGCTTTGTCATTATGGGGTATTGTGTGTAGATTGTTGAGGGAAAAATACAACAATTTAATAAATGTTCAAATAAGGTTTGAATAAAAATGTGGAAAAGGTCAAGGGGCCTGAATACTTACTGTAAGAATATTCTAATATAAATACACAATGCAGAGGACTAGAGGTCAAGAGGGCTAGAGAGCAATGGAACTGTGTGTTTTTCAGTTCAACATCTATTTTGGATCTGTGAAGGAATTTCAGTCCGGGACTCATAGCTACACACGGCAAGTTCTCATTGGTCTAAACTGTTTTTACATTGAGCCTGAAATGGAAAACTTGGTATTTTGCCATTGGCCCAATTTTACTGCAAGGAATTCTAATTGGTCAACCAAAGGCTAGGCTTTGTCACGGTCGTCAAAATAAGTGGACCAAAGTGCAGCGTGGTAAGCGTACATTTCTCCTATTATTTAAAAATGTCACCAACAAAACAACAAGCGAACGACCGAAACAACCGTGAAGCTTACAGGGCTAAGTGCCACAAACAAAGTTAACTACCCACACTGAAGGAGGGAAAAAGGGCTACCTAAGTATGATTCCCAAACAGAGACAACGATAGACAGTTGTCCCTGATTGAGAACCATACCCCGGCCAAAACATAGAAATAAAGAAACATAGAAAACAAAACATAGAATGCCCACCCCACATCACACCCTGACCTATCCAAATAGAGAAATAAAATGGCTCTCTAAGGTCAGGGCGTGACAGGCTTGGGTATAAACTACATCCTGTCTCTTTGTTCCCTGGAGAAAACACTGAGGACAGGGAAGAATAAACATCTAACATATACTTTCCAGCATAACAACTATGATTTGTTCTCTTTGAATACATATATTTTACTCCCCACGATTTGCTTTGGGGTGTGTGTTATTGAAGAATAACATCAACTGCTAACGCAACCTTCCAGATACACACGTTCTCATGCAAACAACGACACATCTCGTGCATACACAGTTACAAACATTCAGGTGCACATCCATGCACATACACACTAGGGTTGAATGGCGGGGAACCCGGTTACCACTCCCTTTACCCGGGATAAATAACTGTGAGTAGCTGGTGAATTATAATAAATGATTTATATGAACAGCATGAAGTGAAATGGAACTGTTCAATTATATGCAAATGTCTAAATCTGCTTATCTACGGCTTCTGCAAGATGAATCAATGCTCAGGGTGGGGTCAGACAACCCATCTCAGTATGGAAAGCAATTCACAATGGATGTAGACCTATCATCTCATCATGGTAACTTATTTTTCTTGTGACAGGAAGGCCTACAGTTGCTGCAGCATAGCCTATGCTCACCTTGTTTTTTAATTGTAAAGATCCCCAAAAATGAATTGCAGCTGCAGAGTGTTATAACAGTTAATCACTTGAATGTCATTGCTTTAAAAAATCGGTGCCCACGTGAGGACCCTCTCGCAGTCTTTCTCTCTCTATCAACTCCATTCAAATTGCAGCAAAACAGATAATCCTGTTCAAGATTGATATAGCCCTATATATAAGAAAGAAGATCGAACGCGCAAGTACGGTAGGCTACAGCAGTTAACAATTCAGACGCATAACCATTCAATCTTTGTTAAGAGAAGTGAAAGCCATCTCCATCTACTGCTGGTCCTATATTGTTCTAGGATGCCATTGGAATGAGGAAGACATGGATAACGAAACTTATTTCATTTACCTGTTGAAAGTGAGGGAGGAATGAAGCAACAATGGAGAGGAAATGAGGTAGGCTAATACCATTAGGGGAAATATTATTAAAGGTTTTTATGCGTCAGCCTACTTATTAGACAAATAGCCCCATATTATATTTAAAAAATATAAATAAAACAGAGAGGTGCGGGCGGCTGCCTTAATCGACATCCACGTCTTCGGCGCCCGGGGAACAGTGGGTTAACTGCCTTGCTCAAGGACAGAACGACAGATTTGTAACTTGTCAGCTCCGGGATTCGATCCAGCAACAAAATACAGTACAGTAATACAGTTCACACTCAAAACGATTAGCTTTCTGGAGCTAGTTTTATTTATTTACCCAAGAGAGCAGCTACATCTATTTCATTAACACACACACACACACACACACACACACACACACACACACGTTAATGTTCAAGTAGTTTCTTTAACATTTGCAGGCATTAGAAGTAATAAATACATTGGAAATCTTTGTTGGGGCTCTCTCACATACAGGACAGTACATACACATATACTGTAAAAATATAATAAAAATAACATCAATTAAAGGTGCTAAGTGGTAAGGTCATAAAAACAGTTCAGTCATATGTGCCAAAGTGCTAAAAGTAGGATGAAAAAACCCCCAGCTCAGGTTGCTTGGTTTAGCAGGCGGATTGCACTGGGTTAAAAGCTATTCTTGAACCTGGTAGTAGAGGTTTTGATGCTCCTGTTGTGACGGCCCTGAATTTGTCTGAACCCTGGGAATCCGAATGCTCGGTCTGGACCACAGGAGGTCTAACCAGTTACTCACTTATTGACAGGGATCTGTGTGGAATTACTGAGCTAGCCCTCCCTCTGACACCCAATCTTCCTCCATGGTCCGGTTTATCTCCCAGAGGTTGCAGTCTTACAACTTCAAGGTGACCTCCTTGATATTCGTCGGACTCAACATCTCCAAACTCTAATCCACCATAAATTCAAATGTCTGAGTGAAGACCAACAACAGAGTGCAATGGATTTCAGAAACTCACTGACCACTCTAACTCCCATGCTGACAGAGCTCAGTGAGAGTTCGAAGATGGGATATTACTGGTGCCATGGACAGGCAGTTTGACTACCAACAAAACCAACTCACTGCCACTCTCCAGCGGCGCCTGCAACATCACCACACTGAGGTCCTCAAGGATGTTAATTCTGTTTTTTCTCCTCTGGTTAACACTGTAGACCACTTGCAGACAGAGCTCTAATTGTGTTAATGTTGGATGACGTGTCTGTTGACATGGCCTCCATTAGGCACAACTCCTTGCACAGAGCTTCTCTGGTGTCCACTTCTGTTCAGACCACTGGCCAAGCTGGCACCTCAGAACAGCTAAGACAAGGCCATGCTGCAGCCACCCCTTGCAGGATGCAATCCACCATGTATCCTGGTGTTCATTTTCATTGTCCGATAACTCCCTTCCCCTCTACCTCCTCAATCCCTCCTAGCTCTTTTGTTCATTGTGATTTGAGTAGACGTCATGTGGGTGCGATGCCCATTAAATTGCCATTTCAAACCTTTGGAGAAAAAGGATGACAGTCCTGATCAGCTAATGTATCTGGAAAGATGTCGTGACTTTCTTGCCCTCAATCCCCTGGCTGACGAATACTCCTTGCCACATTGAGGAATGTGTTGCATGGGACAGCTCGAGACTGGTGGGATGTGGCACGTCTCACCACGACCTCCTGTGCTGACTGAGGCCAAGTTTTCCTCTGCATTTCTGTCTGAGGACTACACTGATGAGCTAGCAGACAGAGTCAGGAATCGAGTGTAAAGAGAGAAAGAGAGTATCCGTGACTTTGCATACGGTTACCACTCCCTGTGCAGAAGGTGGAAACCTGGCATTGAGGAGGAAGAGGTCATTAAATTGATCTTGAAGAACATCAACCCACTACTAGCCAGTCAACTCCGAGAACGAGTCACCACTGTCGATGGACTGGTTCGCTTGGGACAGCAGTTTGAGAAGGACAGAGAATGCCAATAGCAATATGAACCCGAGAAAGAAAGACACCCAAACAGTCACCCAAGCCAGACCATCAACAACAGTCAGTCCCCAGCCAAGACCCCTCCCATGTTCTGTTGGAGATGTGGCCAAAGGGTTCTCTGGCACTGACCTTTTAAATATCCCAAAGCCTAGGACCAAGAGGCATGGAGAGTCAGCCTTTATTTATTATGCCCCCAGCCTTTGCAATAGCCTGCCAGAGAACCTGAGGAGGGCTGAAAATGTGGATATATTTAAGAGATCTTAAAACACAACTTTTTAGCTTTGCTTTTCTTTAGGGTCCCTTGTAGTCGTTCAGTTTTTATTGTTATTATTTTGTTTTTATCCTCTTATGTTCTGTAGAAAATATTTGTTTTTATTTTAATGTTTTTTATTAAAAAAATATTGTGAAGTGCATTGCAGTCCATGTCTGAAATGGGCTGTATAAATAAAGGTTGATTTGATTTGGTTCTTTGTGCCAGAATAAACCAAGTTCAATGAATCATTAATGCTCATATGATAAGAAAATGAATTTTTTATATATACATATATACACACACACAACATGACCAAAAGTATGTGGACACCTGCTCGTAGAACATCTCATCCCAACATCATGGGCATTAATATGGAGTTGGTCCCCCTTTGCTATACCAGCCTCCACTCTCCAAACCATTTCTGTATGGACCTCATTTTGAGCATGGGGGCATTGTCATGCTGATATAAGGAAAAGGCCTTCCCCAAACTGTTGCCACAAGGTTGGTAATCGCCTAGAATGTCATTGTATGCTGTAGCATTAAGATTTATCTTCACTGGAACTAAGGCCGATCCATGAAAAACAGCCCCAGACCATTACTCCCCCCCCCAATTTTTTTTTTTTTTTTTACAGTTGGCACTATGCACTGGGGCAAGTAGCGGTTCTTCTGGCATCTGCCAAACCCAGATCCGCCCGTCGGACTGCCAGATGGTGAAGCGTGATTCATCACTCCAGAGAGTGTGTTTCAACTGCTCCTCCAGAGTCCAATGGCAGTGAGCTTTACACCACTCCAACCGAAGATTGGCATTGCGCATGGGCTTCTAAGGCTTATTTTCCACCATCATTTGCAAATAAATTCATAAAAAATCCTACAATGTGATTTTCTGGATTTCTTTTTCTCATTTTGTCTGTCATAGTTGAAGTGTACCTATGATGAAAATTACAGGCCTCTCTCATCTTTTTAAGTGGGAGAACTTGCACAATTGGTGGCTGACTAAATACTTTTTTGCCCCACAGTATAGCCCTTCTTACATCAGCTGATATATCAAAGTGCTGTACAGAAATCCAGCCTAAAACCCCAACCAGCAAGCAATGGAGGTGTAGAGTCACGGTGGCTAGGAAAAACTCCCTAGAAAGGCCAAAACCTAGAGAGGAACCAGGCTTTGAGTGGTGGCCAGTCCTCTTCTGGCTGTGCCGGGTGGAGATTATATCAGAACATGGCCAAGATGTTCAAATGTTCATAAATTACCAGCACGGTCAAATAATAGTAATCACAGTGAACAGGTCAGGGTTCCATAGCCGCAGGCAGAACAGTTGAAACTGGAGCAGCAGCACGGCCAGGTGGACTGGGGACAAGGAGTCATCATGCCAGGTAGTCCTGAGGCATGGTCCTAGGACTCAGGTCGTCCTCCTCCGAGAGAGAGATAATTAGAGAGAGCATACTTAAATTCATACTGGACACCGGATAAGACCAGATAAGCACCCCGACACACAAACTACTACAGCATAAATACTGGAGGCTGAGACAGGAGGGGTCAGGAGACACTGTGGCCCCATCCGATGATACCCCCAGACAGAGCCAAACAGGCAGGATATAACCCCACCCACTTTGCCATAGCACAGCCCCCACTACTGAAGAGATGAGTCTTCAGTAAAGACTTAAAGGTAGAGACCGAGTCTGTGTCTCTCACATGGGTAGGCAGACCATTTCATAAAAATGGAGCTTCACATGGGTAGGGAGACCATTTCATAAAAATGGAGCTGTGTAGGAGAAAGCCCTGCCTCCAGCTGTTTGCTTAGAAATTCTAGGGAGCATTAGGAGGCCTGCATCTTGTGACCGTAGCGTACGTGTAGGTATTTACAGCAGGACCAAATCGCAAAGATAGGTAGGAGCAAGCCCATGTAATGCTTTGTAGGTTAGCAGAGAAACCTTGAAATTAGCCCTTGCCATAACAGGAAGCCAGTGTAGGGAGGCTAGCACTGGAATATTATGATCACATTTTTTGGTTCTAGTCAGGATTCTAGCAGCCGTATTTAGCACTAACTGAAGTTTATTTAGTGCTTTATCCGGGTAGCCGGAAAGTAGAGCATTGCAGTAGTCTAACCTAGAAGTAACAAAGCATGGATTAATTTTTTGCATCATTTTTGGACAGAAAATGTCTGATTTTTGCAATTTTTGCAATAAATGGAAAAAAAGCTGTCCTTGAAACAGTCTTGATATGTTCGTCAAAAGAGAGATCAGGGTCCAGAGTAACGCCGAGGTCCTTCACAGTTTTATTTGAGCCGACTGTACAACCATCAAGATTAATTGTCAGATTCAACAGAAGATCTCTGTTTCTTGGGACCTAGAACAAGCATCTCTGTTTTGTCCGAGTTTAAAAGTAGAAAGTTTGCAGCCATCCACTTCCTTATGTCTGAAACACAGGCTTCCAGCGAGGGCAATTTTGGGGCTTTACCATGTTTCATTGAAAGGTACAGCTGTGTGTCATCCATATATCAGTGAAAGTTAACATGTTTTCGAATGACATCCCCAAGAGGTACAATATATAGTCAAAACAATAGTGGTCCTAAAACAGAACCTTGAGGAACACTGACATTTATAGTTGATTTGGCAGAGGGCAAACCATTCACAGAAACAAACTGATATCTTTCTGACAGAAAAGATCTAAACCAGGCCAGAACTTGTGTAGACCAGATTGGGTTTCCAATCTCTCCAAAAGAATGTGGTGATCGATGGTATCAAAAGCAGCACTAAGGTCTAGGAGCACGAGGACAGATGCAGAGCCTCGGTCTGACGCCATTTAAAGGTAATTTACCACATTCACAAGTCCAGTCTCAGTGCTATGATGGGGTCTAAAACCAGACGGAAGCGTTTCATATACATTGTTTGTCTTCAGGAAGGCAGTGAGTTGCCGTGTAACAGTTTTTTATTTTTTATTCAGAGGAATGGGAGATTTGATATAGGCCAATTTTAGTTTTTATATTTTCTGGGTCAAGGTTTGGCTTTTTCCAGAGGCTTTATTACTGCAACTTTTAGTGAGTTTGGTACATATCCGGTGGATAGAGAGACGTTTATTATGTTCAACATAGGAGGGCCAAGCACAGGAAGCAGCTCTTTCAGTAGTTTAGTTGGAATAGGGTCCAGTATGCAGCTTGAAGGTTTAGAGGCCATGATTATTTTCATCATTGTGTCAAGAGATATAGTATTAAAACACTTGAGTGTCTCTCTTGATCCTAGGTCCTGGCAGAGTTGTGCAGACTCAGGACAACTGAGCTTTGGAGGAAGACGCAGATTTAATGAGGAGTTCGTAATTTGCTTTCTAATGATATTTTCCTCAAAGAAGTTTATGAATTTATTACTGCTGAAGTGAAAGCCATACTCTCTTGGAGAATGCTACTTTTTAGTTAGCTTTGCGACAGTATCAAAAAGAAATTCCGTATCGTTCTTATTTTCCAGAATTAAGTTGGAAAAATAGGATGATCAAGCAGCAATGAGGGCTCTTCGATACTGCACGGTACTGTCTTTCCAAATCTGACCATAATTCTATCCTCCTGATTCCTGCTTGCAAGCAAAAACTAAAGCAGGAAGCACCAGTGACTCGGTCAGTAAAGAAGTGGTCAGATGACACAGATGCTCAGCTACAGAACTGTTTTGATTGAATCGTATTACACCGGTGCCGACGCTTGTTGGTTGTGGCAGGGCTTGTAGGGCTGTTCCGGATGACTGTGATTGTGCTCTCCGTAGCCGATGTTAGTAAGACCTTTAAACAGGTCAACATTCACAAGGCCAGACGGATTACCTGGACGTGTACTCCAAGCATGCACTGACCAAGTGGCAAATGTCTTCACTGACATTTTCAACCTGTCCCTGATTGAGTGTGCAATACCAACATGTTTCAAGCAGACCACCCTAGTCCCTGTGCCCAAGAACACCAAGGTAACCTGCCTAAATGACTACTGGGACCCTGGGACTAAACACCTCCCTCTGCATCTGGATTCTGGACTTCCTGACGGGCCACCCCCAGGTGGTAAGCGTAGGTAACAACACATCCGCCACGCTGATCCTCAACAAGAGGGCCCCTCAGGGGTGCCTGCTCAGGCCCCTCCTGTATTCCCTGTTCACTCATGACTTCATGGTTAGGCAAGACTCTAACACCATCATTAAGTTTGCCGATGATACAACAGTGGTAGGCCTGATCACCGACAACAATGAGACAGCCTATGTGTCAGAGACTGGCCGTGTGGTGCCAGGATAACAACCTCTCCATCAATGTGATCAAGACTAAGGAGATGATTGTGGACTACAGGAAAAGGAGGACCGAGCACGCTCCCATTCTCATCGACGGGGCTGTAGTCTAGCAGGTTGAGAGCTTCTAGTTCCTTGGTTTCTGCATCACCAACAAACTATCATGGTACGAACACACCAAGACAGTCCTGAAGAGGGGACGGTAAAGCATATTCCCCCCTCAGGAGACTAATCAAAGGGCTACCCAGACCCCTCTTATACAGTACACTGCTGCTACTCTGGGTATATCATCTATGCATAGCCACTAACTCTAACTACATTACCTCAATTACCTTGACTTACCTGTGCCCCCGAACATTTACTCTGTACCGGTACCCCCTGTATTCACTACTGTTATTTTACTGCTGCTCTTTAATTAAGGGCTTGTAAGTAAGCATTTCACCGTTGTTTTCGTCACGTGATAAATATAATTTGATGTGGTAGTCACCTGGAATGCATGAGTAGGTGTATCCAAACTTTCGACTGGTACTGTATATTTTAATGTGAAAAATCCAGGGGTGCAACTTTGGTTTTAGAAGTGGGGGAGACATGGGGACAACCTGGTAGGGCTCTGGGGTCCTCCCCCAGAATTTTTGGGGCATCTAAAGCCAATTTCCTGCATTGATACAATCTAATATGACCCTTTTGGGATCACTTTTATTACAAATAAGAATGTGTTTCTAAACGCTTTTACATGAATGTGGATGCTACCATGATTATGGATCATCCTGAATTAATCGTGAATGATGATGAGTGAGAAAGTTAGACGCACAAATATCATACCACCCAAAAATGCTAACCTCCCCTATTATTGTATTGGTGAGAGATTAGCATGTCTTGGAGGTATGACATTTGTGCGTATAACTTTCTCACTCATCACTATTCAGTCGGGATGAACAAACAGCAAATGCATCCAACAAATTAGTAGAGTCACAAGCTTGATGTAATCATTGTGTGCATGGAATGTGGGACCACATACTTAACTTTTTACTACTTTAATAGACATAAGTGAATTTGTCCAAATACTTTTGCTTCCCTACAATGGGGGAACTATGTACAAAACGTTCTGTAATTTCGAAATAAGTTTCCCGATATTGATTTTAAAAATACCCTGAAATGAAAGCTGACTGTCTGCACATTAACTTCATAGTCAATGTTTAATTTCAAATCCAAACTTTGAGCATAGAGCCAAATTAGAAAAAAAATGCTTGACTGTCCCAATAATTACAGAGGGCACTGTCATTCATACCATAGGCCTAATCTTACTGTAGAGCTATTTTTACTTGTACACAATATAGCTGGATCATCTCGTCCTGCCCTCAGGGGTCCACCGCCCCAACCAAACACCCCAGTCTGCTTTAGGATCTTAGTGAAACATTCATTATCGGTTTCAGGTGTGTTAGGCCAAGGCCAGAGTGACAGTACGGCAGACCCCCTGAGCCAGGACTGAACAGCCCAGCAGCTAGGGATTGCCTAAATAGGTATCTCCCCTGACATGGGCATGTTTTCAATACAGACTCCTTTTGTCTTACAGTATTCTATATAAGGCATCCAGACCTTATGAAAGTTGCACAGTGTACTCTTAATCTTGTAATTCATCTAGTGATACATAACTTGACATTTCTGCCATACATCGTGGGAGGATAACCAACCATCTAATTAATTGCAAAGCATTTCTTAGACATAAATGCTTGGTTACAGAGATTCTTCAGGTAAGAGTCTCCAGTATCAACATTCCCAAGCAAACAAAAACAGGGAGAAGGGAGAATCTGTAGACATGCTGAGATAAAAGAACACTGCCCGAATTCAGCCAGCCTTCACAAGAGTATAACATACTGAAATATGTCCTCTTTTGTGTTTTACACCTTCAGCAGAGGAATTACATTTCTGAAAGCATGATATTCAGTTTCACTGGCATATAGTACAGTCTATGGAGGGTCTTAAACTGGAGTAATTTATGTCTGAGATTATATGAACATGACTGTATCCAATCATCAGTAGTGTCTCCTAGATCTTCCTCACATTTCTGTTTTACATGTTTTGTGTCATCGGGAAAAGCCTCTTAATACAGTTTGGAAATCAACTTTAGAAGTTTGTCAAACTGCCTGCAAATAGTTTTAATCTTTGAAGTTTCTAGCTTGTCCAGTGTTTGCTGCATCTCCTAGAGTTCCCCTCAGCGCCATCACAAACTGGTCTTCCCTAGTTGCCTGACCCTGTTGAGACCAGTCACCATCTTATCCTGCTCAGATGAGGCATGACAAAGAATTAGCTTAGTATACATTTTTACATTATATTATCCAAGAATATAATTAATAGTTCAATAATTGAAATTACCATTATTCCCAGATCCCAGACTGTAGCCTACCCATCAACTCAAGATGGAACTTTGTTTTCATTCACTGATTGCGATAATATACTACAAAATTCACCTGAGCTCTGTAGACTGGTCTTCTCTGGCAGCTGTCTGACCCTGCTGGGACACCTGTCACCATCTGATCCTGCTAAGATATAATGAGCAAAGTGTTGTGTACTGACTGTGCACCATGAAAGTGAAGCCCGTAGAGCTGTTTATACCGTGTCAAGTGTGTAAAGTCAGGAATTATCTTGGGAAAATGACAGACCAATAATGTTACATTGCTATCCTGACTGATTGAATAAAAAATAACATCTAAGGTTAACCAACTTTTGGCTCGCACCAATGGTACATCAATTTACTTCTGTTGAAAGGGGACAAAACAAAGGCTACAAAACATTTCCATACATACAACAGCTGTTAGATACTGCTACCTCGCAGATAGCTAGAGGCTGAACTGGCTGAACTGGCTGTTATAGCTAGCTAGCTAGTTCATTCACTTCAGACAGAACATCAGTCAAGAGGGGATGAAACATTAGCTTACTTTACATGTCTGTTACACTACCAGCTCAGCACAGAGCAAACACTTGTTTCCTGTTAAGTCAAACAGCAGTTACCTTGCCAGCTATATCAGCCAAAGAGTAGCCAGTTTCTGCTCTGCTTGCTTTACAACTCTGATAAAAAGCAAAACACACATAGACAACAGCTGCCTCTGTTCGCACGCTCTGTGGTATCCGCGCCAACCTAAATCCAGTCTGGGAAAACCACCAAACAGCCTACCCAACCACTCTGAGGTGTCTGCATGGTCCTAAGGCACCCCGGTTCCGCTTTTTGTATCACAGTGCAATGATTAAACTCCAGGGGACGGGGACAAAAATGCAATTTCAGAATGTGGGGGGATTATGTCCCCAGTGAATGGCGCGCCCCTGGACAAATCTAAGTCTTAGTGTCACTATGTTACCTTGGAATTGCCTTACTGCTTTCAAAGGTTGGTAATTATTCAATGGGAGTCAGTTCCCACTTAAGTTAACATGTATCTAACTTGAATATTTTCTGTCTTCATTTTCAAATAGATGTTTTGAATAGACTAGGGACAGATAAAAATTAACAGTTGAAAGAATTTTTCAAAACAATGCATCGTAGATTAAGCCAATTTGTGACATAATTTGCTGATTTCCCATGTCCACTGGTGTCAATTAAAGTAACAGGGTTGACGTAATCTTAAATCGGTCATAAATCCCATAGTGACAGGGGAAATGGAAGCTTGTTGTATGCAACAGGGAGGGCAATTGAATGCAAGTTTTACAAAAAACTCAAATGGCCTATCTGTCTATGGGTAACAGAGTTGACATGTTGTGCTCGACCCGCTCAGTTTTCCACCACAAAACACCAGAAAATTGCCAAAAAGAGTAGAACCAGCTCACTGGCCATTACATAATGATTTGACTATTAGATGTTTAATGTTTCGTTTGAAAAAAAACAATTTTAAAAGGAATATTTTCACCATATTAAAACAAGAGTTCAGTTCACGTGACAGAGTTGACCTTAAAATGAAGGACAAATGAAAATGAATCACGTGAAATTAATAATCATCTTCAGAAATGGTAGCAAGGTAACTTTACAATGATATTCATTTTTGTTAAGTGTGTACAAATCTTCCTAGAAATCGGAAAACATTAGGGACATGTCAAAATGCAGATTGTTGGCACTTTAGCAAGCCTTTATTCATATTCAAATTAATTATGAATGTGGTCTATATTAAAAGGCAATTCATTTAATATAACAGGCTTTTATAATTCAATATTGGTGCACAATGTCTACTTAAAATATCAAAAGGGATGCATGGGTTGAGAATGGAGCAGAAGACAAATGTCCATCATTCAGCGGTGTAACATATGGACAATACAGTTGTATTGTATATTTCTGAAAAGGTACAAAACATTTTCTACTCATCTTTCCAAATCAAGTTAAATAATCTTATTTGACTAATCTCTCCAGTGCTTCTGTATGCATCCCAAATGGCACCATATTCCCTTTATAGTGCACTACTTTGACTAGAGCCCTATGGGCCCTAGTCAAATGTAGTGTACCATAAAGGGAACAGGGTTCCATTCAGGACTCAACCTCTGTGTTTGCTAACAATCCCTATGAGGAGGGTAACAGCTGGAGACAACAACTCTTAATTCTCCCATCCAGGTCAGTACTTGCCTCAGGTTTTTTTTTTTTCATTCAGCAAATTAGTCTTCACAAGTCCACAATGCCTCTGTTCCAAACAGAAAACAAAGGATGAAAGCGAGAATATATATATATATATATATATATATTCACTGTGATAAACAACAAACAAACAATTGTATAAAACTTTTATGTATCCCAAAAGGGGCTTCAAATCCCAAATAGGGGCTTGAATCAGCATCCTTTTGATGCCTTGTCTTTTTCCCTAGCGGTTTGGCCATACTGTCTCTCCATAGGGAGGTACTTAGTGAGACTCGTGCTATGCATGTAGCCAGGTTTTGTGCCGACACAGGGCTGTGAGGTAATGGCCAGGTAGGGAACCAGGAGAAGAGGAGGCAGCGCCAACACAGTGACCGAACATTTCATTTAGTTTCTCCACGGAGGGCTGTGGACAAGGTGATGATGGTCGGTCGGTGGGAGGAGGGGGGTTGGGGGGGTAGGACTAAACTCTCCTCCATCTGCCTTCTGGCATGTGGAGTGGCAGAGGTCAAAGTGTCTGCGGTGTATGCACCTGCTCAGCACAGCATCCGGCTGAGCATGATATCATTACTCTGACGGACACACTTGCTGCATGCAAAACCAATGTCAGTAGGACTGTATGACTCTCTCTTACTCACATAAACACAACCGTGCCGAAGTCTGGTCTAGTTGTACTGCCGACTCCAGACCTCACCTCAGCCCCTACTCTCTACCTTCTGACTTAGCTGTCAATAAAACAATACATTGAGGTGGACATGTCAATGATGGTACACACACACATCACTGAGAGTGGAGTGGACCAATACTGTTTATAATGTGTTGTTATTATGTTTGTGTGCTCTTAATTTCCACCCCAGGGATTGCAGTAATAAAGTCCAATTAATTTCCACAAATACGCAGACGGCATAGCCTACCCTGTGGGGACTCTATGCTGGATTGCCATTATGTACATTAAGAAATCAAATCACCTGGGTCATGTTCATTAGGGCAGGAAGCTTTGCAACGGAAAATGAAAAGGAGTGTTTCTTATTGTCCAGGTACTCCCTTCCGGTCTCCGTCCATTTTCTTCGGTTGGGGCCTAATGAACACAAAATATAAATAGTAAAGTACAGTTACCCCAAAACAACTTCGTAAGTAGAACTCAAGTTTTACCTAAATGTTTTAACACTGCTGGTACTGAAAGTTAATTCTATACAATCAGAACCTTATGATGGCCTGCAAGATTCCTATAATACTGTATTGCATCAATGGTTGTTTAATGCAACATCAATGGTTCTTATAACTCTATTGTGTCTGTGTGAACTGAAAGTGGGCCTCTGGGGGGCTTAATGCTGACAGAAGATTTACGATGCTTTGGGTGACCGCATTCCATAGCATGAGTTGGTGTTTCTGTTCCATAAGGTACCAGGGAGCTGGATTCTAAGGTGATAGATCCCTGTTTTAGATGTGGGGCCATTGGAAGAATGAGTGTAGAGTAGTAATGGAGCCGACTACACCCGGTGCATTCGGAGAGAATGCAGCAATGCAAGTGTTTACATCTTTAACCAAAGAACAGAGCAACTGTTAAAGGCAGAGGAGCAGAACACTTTTAAATAGCGTTGTATGGCCTCAGTTCAATCAATAGTGGTTCATAGAGATCATAGAGTTACGTGAAGGGAGACGTGGGAGGACACGTCTCACGCAACATTTTAAGACGCCAGGGATTAAATAAGATAAGATATATGCTACAATTGCGACAGGAAACAACGTAATTTAGCAGGGTAATATTGTCATAATCTAAGGTGATACAGCTATTAACCATGTCATTGAATATAGATCCAGTAACAATACCCAAAGAATTTGACATGGATGGAAGTGGAGCCAATTGGGGGGGGGGGTTGGAAAATCCTTGCGAGAATCAAAGACAATGGAGGATAAAAGGTAACAAGTTAGAATCGGAATGGGAAAATACTCCTTGCAAACTCAGAAAACATTGGGGGAAATGTTTTAATCTTGTGAGACATATTTTGAAATAGATTTAATGAATTGATGAAAGGCTGGATGGGTCACGGGAAATTAGATGGGAGTCAAAATTGGGAGAGGCTAGAGCAAGATTTGATAGAGGTGATAATGGAAAAGGAGTGTAGATCACACTGTAGAAGGGCATTAATGTGGGGCCTAGGGACATTTTTAGTTGGGGTAGTTTTTGTGGCAGCTGCTATTATCACTACTACTCCAAGGGGAGAAAATCAAATACCACTTCATATAGAGTGGATAGCTCGATACTCGGTTTCATTGGGAGAGGGTAACATCCAAAGTTGCTGAAGCCATGAGCGTGACTAATAAGGGCATGGGGATATGGGAGGCTCCATTTGAAAATAGGTCTAGTGTCCTAGACGTAGGATGTTCTGATAAGAGGACGGTTCTCTTACAAACATGCATTTGTAAAGAGCGCAATGGAACAGATAGTTTGAGGGATGAAACCAGATTCTCGACCCTCCCTCAACTTGGCATTGTGTGCGATAGACTCCAGATAAAAAGAACAGCAGTTAAATGAATAAACTTCAAGTTAGTGTGGGCAGAGGACAACAATTTTGAGAGTTACACGACACAGGACGTCAAGCCAGGTGAAGCTACAGAAACAAAAGAGGAGATTATATCGGAGCAAGAGGTTTTACATACCTGTCACCCCGTATTACCCAACACCAACAGGAATGAAATGGTCTGGGAAGATTTTAGATAGTGAGAGGCTAAGGACCTGGTGAGAAATAACTTGTTGGGGTAATCAGACCCTGGATGATATTATGCAAAGAGAGTATAATGACCAGATAGTCCTTATTGTTAAACGGCATGAGCAAAGTGAGGGATATGAGCAGATGAAGGCTCATGTACAGGCTCGGTTAGGCCCTACTTTAGTTCATGAGACACATATACACCAATGCCGTTGGCAGAATTTGGGAAGTACTGGACATTTATATGGAGTGTTGATGTCAGATGTGGGGGTAACCCATGTAAGGCCTCTCCAGGGTATTCTGAAAACCAAGGCCATAGTCTTTACAGGGACAGGAAATAGAGGAATAAATGTGACTTGCCTATAAATGAAGAAAATGGGGGATAGACTCATTAGAGAATGATACCACTCCACTGAGTGGAAGGACTACTATGAGGATAAGCTCAACAAGGAGGACTCTAGGAGAGTGATCATAACCGTCGCTGAAATAGTTTTGTCATTTCAGACTTTAATATCCACATATGGTGACGGTTTTACTGATGAGGGAACAACAATTGAGAGGGTTGCCACAGACCCATGTATACAGGAAGCTGTATTCCCAGAGGAAAAAGCTTGCAGTAGTTGTGGCAGATCATCTGTTGCAGCGGACAATCAGGAAGCATGTGACTCAGAGATATGTTGAACTGGACACACTCTCAAACCCACTGCTCTCTCCTCCATATCAAAGAGCAGATAATCCATTGACATACCTCCCAGAGAACTGGGACCAACATGGTTGAATAGGAATTTGTAGAGGGATTGTGGAAAAACAACCTTTAGGCCCTAAAATCTATGTCACACACAGGGTTTCCACAAGGGGTTGGGGGATAGGTATGCCATGGGATGAGAGATGTGATCCAGATCCGAGTAATGGTAATTATTACCAATTATTACCCACCAGTCCCTACTATAGCACAACATAAGGAGGCAATAGATGAGAAGGTCAGGAAAACATTAGGAGAGGACTGGGAAAAAGGCAGAGAATATCTCACAAACTCAATCATAGATCTAGCGGTAAAGCCAGTGATGAAAGTTACTGACAGTGACAGAGTTACAGCTGTAACAATACTTACTGCAGTTACGTTGGGAGTAATAACAAAATACACTTAAGTTTGTGGAAGATGCTGTAGGAACAGCATGGTATTGGACTATTAATCAAATAAGGTGGATTTTGGATTATGCCGCATTGGCAGTTACGAGGTAGCTCTGATGGCATTGTTAGGAATCCATATAGTAAAAGCTTTGTTGTTGAAACGCATCTATAGTGAGGAACTGCCACAGTAGGAGGTGAAATTGATTCAGGCTCCGGCTCGCGTCTTCAGGGTAGCTTTAGGAGGTGGACGCAGTGAGGAGGACTTGGCTGAAAAACATCTTTGTGGACCTTCGCAGAAAAGCATATCAGTGGGCATAGTGTTCATGGGTAGCAGGAGATTGCGTCAGTCGGGTTCTTCAAGCTGCGGTCAGAGATTTAGTTTATAAATGTATCTACATAGAAGCTTATGATAATCAGTAAAATGTAGGATTGTTTTAACTCATGATTGTTTTTTGTTTCTGTTTTGTGTTTAGTATTTTTTTTTCTCTATCAAGTCTGTTGATTCTATCACACTCTCCGGTCTGGAGAAAACCAAAGAAGAAAGTCTACAGCAGGCAGTTGTCACACCCTGGTCTTAGTATTTTGTGTTTTCTTTATTATTTTGGTCAGGCCAGGGTGTGACATGGGTTATTTATGTGGTGTGTTTTGTCTTGGGGTTTTTGTAGGCCATGGGATTGTGGTTAGTGGGGTTGTCTAGAATAGTCTATGGCTGCCTGGAGTGGTTCTCAATCAGAGGCAGGTGTTTATCGTTGTCTCTGATTGGGAACCATATTTAGGCAGCCATATTCTTTGAGTGTTTCGTGGGTGATTTTCCTGCCTCTGTTAGTTTGCACCAGAATAGGCTGTTTAGGTTTTCACGTTACGTTTATTGTTTTGTATTTGTTCATGTTTATCTTTTATTAAACATGTATCGAAATAACCACACTGCATTTTGGTCCGCCTCTCCTTCGACGGAAGAAAGCCTTAACAGCAGTTGAATGATTGTTTAGTGATATTAAACAATGTGTTTATGGTTTTGTCATGACGTTGGCCTCTTTGGGTATAGCAAGCCCATCCCCCTCTCCCTGCCTCCCCCTTTCCTCCTTCAGCTAGGTTGCTGTGGTCAGAGAGATGTCGTAAATTCCTGAGAATCTCCTCATGGACACACAGTATAGAGAGTAGATTTTCATGGAAAACAAAGGAAATCCTTCCACCTCACAGAACTTGAGGTACGAACAAATTTCATGTTCCGGAGAAAGTATAAAAGATCGGTGAAGAATCCAGCTACGAACTGGTCCGTTTGTCACAACTTGGGGAAGCTCATGAGAGACGGTGTGGCCACATTACCATAACACTATTTATATAATAGCCTCAGATGAGGTTTACATCTAATTGTTGTTTAAATAAGATGAATGAGTATGATACTGTTTGTATAATTGTGTAATATGATTTGACTGTTTAATGAAGAAAAATCGAATTCCCTTTTGATTTGAACTAAATCATAGGACCGCCCCTGAGCCCAGTTAGGGTCAGGCCTCCTGGGACAGCCCCTTTTCTGCCATTCCGAATAAAACCCAACTTTGAGAAATTATCAGCAGACCGAGCTTACCTCAATTACAAGATGGCTAAAGGTTGAAGACCGTGTTTTTCTCCATTAGGAGGACAAAGGTTGTAGACCATTGCTGAATCTTTTAACCATACCACGTGGTTAAACTCTTAGACTATCGATACCGACAGAATAAGAACAAGTCTTTGATATTAATTACTAGTCTGCAGCTAGGAATTCGGTATCATTGAACAAAGAAAAGAACGACAACCGCCAAAACATCTATTCTATAACGAATGTCACTCTGAACAATCCCCTCTAACCACAACCGAGAGAGAGGGAGCGAGATGGCCAATTCTACAAAATAAATAAACTTTTCACCAGCGATCAAGACGACACACTGAGCGTAAATATATATACTGATTGCAATTGTTCCCGAATGAGTGAGCGTTCATGTGCAAAGGATTAGCATTTCAATTGCTATAATTATCACTTTGTAGTGACTTTAGTCGACCCCCACTTCCCCTTTTGTCTAACAAGCCGCCATACCGGTTCAGCCTACTAGGGCACATTCTCCTCTCATTTCATGTAACCACATTTACCTTGTTTGTTTGTTTATGCGTTTCTGTGAATTACTTAGTTAGTAATAAATAAATGATTTATAATGATAAATAAATGATTTAAGACAATTGATGTATGGATGACTCATAGCGAAGACTGGGTTAGTGCAGATAACCAACAATTTACGACGTTTGGAATGAGACTAACGTGAGGTAAAGTAAATTATTAATTAATTCGAAGACTATTTGATCAGATAAAATATCTGAAAAGTTATTTTAGGAAATGATAACTTTGTAATCGGAATATTTTTCCTTGGTGCTCCGACTTCCTAGTAATTACGGTTACATGATTAATCAGTCTAATCGCATAATAACTAATTACAGAGAATCTTTGATAAAAACTATCTAGTCTTCAGTTAATGATATTAAACTGTTGTGTCTTTACTAGGGGGGACTGATGGATTCTATTAAAATGTAACATGTTTCAAGTTAAAAAATGTAGTTTGTATCCTGTTTAGTGAATGATTACTGTGAGTATTAATGGAGTTTAGGCCATGAAACTGTGTGCATGCTAATTCAGAAAGCATGACCTAATCAGATAAGAGGATCAGAGAGCAGGGTCAGGCCCAGAACAGAAGATGGACAGGGTTGTGATTCTGACATCTGGCTTAACAAACAGAGGACCATGGACATTCCACAGGGGAGCCAGAGGGAAGCTCATTGGGGGTCATAAAATATATACAGTGGGGCAAAAAAGTATTTAGTCAGCCACCAATTGTGCAAGTTCTCCCACTTAAAAAGATGAGAGAGGCCTGTAATTTTCATCATAGGTACACTTCAACTATGACAGACAAAATGAGAAAAAAATATCCAGAAAATCACATTGTAGGATTTTTAATGAATATATTTGCAAATTATGGTGGAAAATAAGTATTTTGTCACCTACAAACAAGCAAGATTTCTGGCTCTCACAGACCTGTAACGTCTTCTTTAAGAGGCTCCTCTGTCCTCCACTCGTTACCTGTATTAATGGCACCTGTTTGAACTTGTTATCAGTATAAATGACACCTGTCCACAACCTCAAACAGTCACACTCCAATCTCCACTACGAACTCAACTACACTACAAACTCCACTATGAACAAGACCAAATATCTTTTCCAAAAATATTATTTTTGTAGGCGAAAAACTTGTTCATCCTGCTTGGCTGAGAAATCGACCGAAAAATACTTAAACTATAACGCCAAACTTTTTTCAAAATTTGCTCCATAATATCGACAGAAACACGGCAAACGTTGTTTAGGATCCATCCTCAAGGTGTTTTTAACATATGTATTCGATAATATATCCGTCGAGGCAGTTGGTTTCTCATAAGAAACGATTGGAAAATGGCTACCTCAGTATTTTACGCAAGGTTTTCTCCGGGAGACACCATGCGACCTCTCGCCCTATATGGTCTCTTACAGCCATTCTCCAATGGAAATGCCTAAAAAGACATCACAATGCTGTAGACACCTTGGGGAAAACGTGGAAAATGTAAGCTGACTCCTAGCTCCTTCACAGCCATATAAGGAGTCATTGGCATGAGGCGGTTTCAAAAAATGTGGCACTTCCTGATTGGATTTTATCTGGGTTTCGCCTGTAACATCAGTTCTGTGGCACTCACAGACAATATCTTTGCAGTTTTGGAAACGTCAGAGTGTTTTCTTTCCAAAGCTGTCAATTATATGCATAGTCGAGCATCTTTTCGTGACAAAATATCTTGTTTAAAATGGGAACGTTTTTCATCCAAAAATTAAAAGGGCGCCCCCTATATCCAACTAGTTAAAACCTCTTGATGCTACCCATCCCGGATCCGGGATCGTGACTACGGCTCAAGCTCATTACCATAACGCAAAATGCAAAAAAATATTCTTAGAAATATTTAACCTCCACACATTAACAAGTCCAATAGCTCAAATGAAAGATAAACACCTTGTTCATCTACCCAGCAAGTCAGATTTCTAAAATGTTTTACGGCGAAAACATAGCACATATTTATATTAGATCACCACCGAAACAAAAGACAAGCGGCAGCCATTTTGTCCCAGAAAATATACAATTTAAAAGTAGGATTAAAAAATAAATAATTCACTAACCTTTTGAAAATCTTCATCAGATGACAGTAATATTACATGTTACACAGTACATTATTTTATTTTTTCAATAATATGCCATTTATATCCATAAATCTCTGTTTACAATGACGACATTTCAAAAAATGCTACTCAAATATCCGGAGAAATGATGATAGCTCCGACAGATAACGTCAGATAACAAGCAATAAACATGACTAAATATACATGTTCTACATATAGTTACAAAGATACACTTCTTCTTAATACAACCGCTGTGTTGCATTTATTTTTAACGTTACAGAATTCGTTCACTAGGCTATGCTATGAGACGGCGCTCAGATATTAACAGTATGTCTCCTCTACGTTTGGAGTCCACAGAAACCCAAAATAACCACATAAATATTCCCTTACCTTTGATGTTCTTTGATCAGAAGACGTAGAAGGAGTCATACTTACCCAATACATCGTTTGGTTTCAAGTTGTGTGTCTTTGTATTAGCATATGCTAACAGCTTCAGCTGAAATGCACCCAAAATGACTTCTGGTCCCGCACTCTTGCGCATCAAAACTTCAAAATTACATATTATATGTCGACTAAACTGGTCAAACTATGTGCAGAATCGAGCTTTATGATGTTTTTAACATGTAAAACAATGATCAGCACGAACAGACAAACCGGCTTCAATTGGTGTATCTTGGAAAAGAACGTTCCCCAAATCGGCCGCGCGCAATAGAGTGCATGTATTTGAGAGTGACCCGAACGATTTAGCCCGCCAAAGGACGAGGGCGCGCGAGATTCTCACAATGAACGTGCCATTTGAAAGCAGACATCGCGCTGAACACATAGAAACTGTTCCTGGATCCGTAGCTGCTTGACATAATAAACAATTGCTTTGTTTATTTTAAGTTTCAATTCCACTTAACATACATACTGTAGGGGACTTCCATCAGTCCTGGAAGGAAGAATCCTACTCAAAACACATCAGATAATACTGTTTCATTAACTTCTTATGGCTGCAGGGACAGTATTCAGTAGCTTGGATGAAATGTGCCCAGAGTAAATGGCCTGCTCCTCAGTCCCAGTTGCTAATATATGCATATTATTAGTAGTATTGGATAGAAAACACTCTGACGTTTCTAAAACTGTTTGAATGATGTCTGTGAGCATAACAGAACTCATATGGCAGGCAAAAACCTGAGAAGAAATCCAAACAGGAAGTGGGAAGTCAGAGGTTGGTTGATTTTCAACCCAGCCCCTATTGAATACACAGTGGGATATTGGTTGTGTTGCACTTCCTAAGGCTTCCACTAGATGTCAACCATCTTTAGAAACTTGTTTTAGGATTCTACTGTGAAGTGGGGGCTCATAAGGGCTGTTTGAGCCAGGTCTCTAGCAGATTGCCACAGGCTCTGAGGCGCGGTCACGAGAGAGTTAGCTCTCGTTCCATTGCTTTTCGACAGACATAGGAATTCTCCGGTTGGAATATTATTGAAGTTTTATGTTAAAAACATCCTAAAGATTGATTCCATACAACGTTTGACATGTTTCTACGGACAAAATGTTTCCACGGACTAAATCAAACATTTAATGTGGAACTGGGATTCCTGGGAGTGCATTCTGATGAAGATCATCAAAAGGTAAGTGAATATTTATAATGCTATTGATGACTAATGTTGACTATCCAATATGGCGGATATCTTTTTGGCTGCTTTGTTGCATGGTTTTCTTTTTCCGTAAAGTTTTGTGAAATCTGACACAGCGGTTGCATTAAGGAGAAGTGTATCTATATTTCCATGTCTAACAATTGTATTTTCATCGACATTAATGAGTATTTCTGTAAAATGATGTGGCTCTCTGCAATATCACCGGATGTTTTTGGAACTAGTGAACATAACGCGCCAATGTATACTGAGATTTTTTTAATATAAATATGCACTTTATCGAACAAAACATATGTATTGTGTAACATGAAGTCCTATGAGTGTCATCTGATGAAGATCATCAAACGTTAGTGATTAATTTTCTCTTTTTGTGACTCCTCTCTTTGGCTGGAAAAATGGCTGAATTTTTCTGTGACTTGGCGGTGACCTAACATAATCGTTTGTGGTGCTTTCGCTGTAAAGCCTATTTGAAATCGGACACTTTGGTGGGATTAACAACAAGATTACCTTTAAAATGAAATAAGATACATGTATGTTTGAGGAATTTTAATAATGAGATTTCTGTAGTTTGAATTTGGCACTCTGCACTTTCACTGGCTGTTGTCATATCAATCCCGTTAAGGGAGACGTAGGAGACCATGTCTCAAACTACTTTAATAGATGCCTGGGATCAAATATCACTGATTCCTTACGCTGAGAAATTGAGATTTGCGACAGTTAAAAAAGTAGTACATTTAGTAACGATACCAGAATAATGTTATATGGTTATGAAAAAGAGACCAGTCATATAATATGGGAGTGAATTGTTATACACAGCAAAATGTATCTCGCCACAGAGTCTAAGGGTAGCACATGCTAAATTGAGCGCACATAAGCGCTAGGGTACATTAAAACAAACGATTAATGATTTGAGGGAGTACAATGGACTTATCATGAACCTTTGGGTTACTGATTTTGATATTATTATAGTGAATACTAATGAAATTGAATTAAAAAAAAAAAAATCCAGGATAATGTGGGTAGTCATTTTCTCTCTTTGAAATGTTTCCTGGGGCTATGGTCTTGGGGAGAGTAGTGAGTGAGATTAAGGCCATAAACTGCCAAATTAAATAAGGCCTGACCATTTTTGTTTGTCTTTACCTTTAGTTTTGCAAATACTCACACACAACACACCTGATATGACAATTTGTTGGTGTTTTTAAAATACTACATTTGATTTATTGTGAGTGTTCTATTTCATTTGTGTTTAGTGAGTTTTCCTTTTGTCTTCATGCCAAGGTATCTTAAAGAGGCACACACATGGAAGTTTTTCTTTTTTGAGTTTTAATTGAACACGTGAATTATTTTGATAAGACATGTACTGGGAACTTACTGGAAATCTGGGATATTAAATGTTAGTCTAATTAGTCTAATATTTTAAGAAACTTCTTTGAAGGGTTTGTATGATCTCTGTCCTGACTTTCCAATAAGGTCATTTGTAATACTGATTTGAAGGTAATTTGTAATATTGATGATTATGATGAAGCTTCTAGTTCTTAGCCCTATTTGTGATTTGGACCAATGGGAAGTGGGCGTTGCATTTGACTAAGGCTAGGCTGTTATTTGTGTTTCGGTGTGTGCTACCTTACTGAAGAGACCTCTACCTGCTTTCTATCTACTTTATGAAATAACTCTTTACTTGTATTTTCTTACTTGAATGGAGCGTTTCTTATTGTCCAGGTACTCCCTTCCTGTCTCTGTCCATTTTCTTTGGTTGGGGCCTAATGAACACAACCCAGGTTGAGATACAGATTAATCTATGTTAATGATCACAAGGTCATCTTAAAAGAAGTGTTGCTATAGAGAAAGGTCAACAGAGCCAAAAGAAACTTCAGTCCACTTAATCCTCCAGGAATATCTTCAAATCAATATGGGTGCCTGTCCTCCCAATCATAGGATATTCACTTGAATGGGATTGTCCATTCTAAATCATTCTATTATTATGGTCTCAGCTGTAGAGGGGCTTTCTGCCGGCCTGTGAATCTCCTACTGTGGAAGTAATTAAACACATAATCTACTGGAGCCCTTTCCCCTCTCTCTCGTTCTCCGCCATAGTGGAAATGAGGAAGTGTCTGTTGGAGGATGTGACACAGTTAAGGAGTAGAGGGATTTCATTCTGCCATTTACGAGCAAAGAGTTGATAAAGAGTCACTGCGGGTACTAAAGGTGAAACTAAAGACTGTTGAAGTGTCTTTTCCCCCCAGCTAATGCTGATTCATGTCATTAAAAAAATCCATTAAAAAAACATTTCAGCTACAAGTAATGTGTGGTACTCAGTGGTGGAAAAAGTACCCAATTGTCATAGTTGAGTAAAAGTAAAGATATCTTAATAGAAAAATTACTTAAGTAAAAGTGAGTCATCCAGTAAAATACTACTTGAGTAAAAGTCTAAAAGTAATTGGTTTTAAATATACTTAAGTATAAAAGTAAATGTCATCCCTAAAATGTATTCATGTGTCAAAAGTAACAGTATACATAATTTCAAATTCCTTATATTAAGCAAACCAGATGGCACAATTTTTATTTTTTATTTTTACGGATATCCAGGGGGCACACTCCAAAATAATTAGCAAATGAAGCATGTGTGTTTAGTTTAGAGTTCTCCAGATTGAAGACAGTTGGGATCACCAAGGATGTTCTCTTGATAAGCATGTGAATTGGACCATTTTCCTGTACTGCTAAGCATAAAAAATATAACTTTTGGGTGTCAGGAAAAATGTATGATGTAAAAAGTGTTATTATCATTAAGAATGTAGTGGAGTTAAAGTATAAATTGTCCAAAATATAAATAGTGAAGTACAGATGCCCCAAAACAACTTCTTAAGTAGTACTTTAAAAGTATTATTTTTACTGAAGTATTTTACACCACTGGGAGGTACTAAAGGTTAACTCAGTATATAATCATAACCTTATGAGGTTGGTCTGCACCAGTTACGTGTTTGGGTGTGTGCCTTCAGCTCCTATACCTTACTGAAGAGACCTCTACCTTCTTTCTATCTACTTTATGCAATAACTCTTTACTTTCTTACTTGAGGTGACCTCAAGAGGTGACCCCTTACTTGAGGTGACCTTGAGGTGACCCCTGTTCAGAAACATATTAATAAATGTAGGGCATTTATGGGACTGACTGCTATTCAGTTTGCCTGTAATTCATTGTATTTAAGATAATCAGTTAATGAAGTTAGTCGTTGCTTAAACAGGCTGACAAATCAATTTGATATTGATTGTAAACATTGATTTGTAAGTATTCCGGCACAACATAGGATTAAGTGGACTGATTGAAGCTATTTTGGCTCTGTAGACCTTTACTCCATGACATCACTTCTGTTAAGTGGTCCTTGTGGTCTTCAGAGAATCATCTGCTGACTGGGTTTTGTTAATCAGGTACCAAATTTAAAAAACACAATGTAACAGAGAGGGATCTACCTGAACGCTTGTTTTCCTTTTCCGTTGCAAAAGGGTTTGAAGCAGTGTGCACTAATGAATATGACCCAGATGCTACTGTAGGTATGAAAATACTACTGGACTGAGTTGAAGTATTGTGTGGGAGACAGGGCTGCGTTTGCAACCAGTGCCTTGTTGTGAGGAGTGTTTTCCATCTGACTGCCTCTCCAAACAGACCCGATGACTGGCAGAGCTTCAACATGCCACGTAACCTGACCTCAGTTTAATGAAGCGAAGGCAGCCCAGGGAATAGTTATACCTCTTCGAAAACAAGGGAGAATGAGCCATGTTTTGGAGTTACATAATAGCCTTCGCTAGAGCAGAGAGTGTGGAGAGGGTGAGGTAACAGAGAGGAGGGTGGCAGCCTCTTGCTCTGCACTCCAGCAGTCAAATATGCGTCAGCTCCTCTCCTTCACTCTGCCCTTGATGGGCATTGAGTGCATTATCACACATTTACATCTGCACTATCACACATTCACATCTAAGGGCTGTCGATGTTGTGGGGGACGTGACCTCCAGATCTGACAGCCAGAGAGGGGCCTAGATTGGCATCTTTAATCTATGGGGGAAGTGCAGAGTGGGGGAGTGCAGAGGTAGCTTCTACAGCTCAACTGAAGGGCAGAGCAGGACAAAATGACCAAACCAATAAAGAGAACCTTACACAAGATGGGCTAGCATATAATCACTGGCAACCTGAGATGAACTACGGTTCACAACATACCTCTACTTGCCTGCCTTCTCCTCACCCATCTGCGAGAAGGCCAACGGATAGACGTAGGTGTTTTTTGGGGGGGTGGGTGTGTGTGTGCTAATGACATGAGTTTACATAGACCATTGCTGTTCAAGAACTCCTTCTTTTTCCCTCTGTTCTCTACCCATAATAGCTCTGTACCTGACAGGAATGATGAATGAATCACCCAACAGTAGGGGTCTTCCCCAGCCCTCCTGTCTTCTTGCACCGCCCCTCCGAGCTCCCAGGCTGCATCTAACTGGCACGCTATTCCCTACATAGGTCGACCGATTAAATCGGAATAGCTGATTAATTAGGGCCGATTTCAAGTTGTTTTCATAACAATTGGAAATCGGTATTTTGGGCGCCGATTTTGCTTATTTTTTTATTTATTTTTATTTACACCTTTATCTAATCTTTATTTAACTAGGCAAGTCAGTTAAGAACACATTCTTTTTTTCAATGACGGCCTAGGAATGAGGCAGAACGACAGTTTTTCCCAAGTCAGCTCGGGGGATCAAATCTTGCAACCTTACAGTTAACTAGTCCAACGCTCTAACCACCTGCCTCATGAGGAGCCTGCCTGTTACGTGAATGCAGTAAGCCAAGGTAAGTTGCTAGCTAGCATTAAAGTTATCTTATAAAAAACAAATCAATCAACGACTGTCGTTGCTCCAATGTGTAATTAACCATAAACATCAATGCCTTTCTTAAAATCAATACACAAGTATATATTTTTAAACCTGTATATTTAGCTAAAAGAAATCCAGGTTAGCAGGCAATATTAACCAGGTGAAATTGTGTCACTTCTCTTGCGTTCATTGCACGCAGAGTCAGGGTATATGCAACAGTTTGGGCCGCCTGGCTTTTTGCGAACTAATTTGCCAGAATTTTACGTAATTATGACATAACATTGAAGGTTGTGCAATGTAACAGGAATATTTAGACTCATGGATGCCACCCGTAATATAAAATACAGAACGGAATAAACGTTTTGTTTGAGGTGATAGTTTCCGGATTTGACCTAAGGCTCGTATTTCAGTGTGTTTATTATAGTTAAGTCTATGATTTGATATTTGATAGAGCAGTCTGATTGAGGGGTGGTAGGCAGCAGCAGGCTCGTAATAGTCAAAGGTATATGGTTTAGAGAGAAATAGTCGACGCGTTATAATTCCTGTAATAACTTGCGGCTGAACCTGAAAGGGGTTCCTTCGTTATTTTACCGTTCATGTCTTACATAGAGAATGTCTTGATCTACTTCAAATAAGGTCTGTGATATTCGCTTATATTTAGCCAATATTGATCAGAGTTACCTTGTCCTATGGATATCTACACAGTTATAAAATTGGCAAGGTGGTGTAAGCCTACACAAAACACAGACCTTATTTTAAGTGAATCTAAAAAATATCCTATGGAATAAATGAATGAAGGAACCGCTTTTCAGATTTTGCTAGGTGTCATGGGAATTATGACTCGCACTTTGGTAGTCAATTCTTACCATGTCCATTATTAAAATAAAATAGGATTTCCTGCACGTAGAAATTACAGTTTTTGTTTTCAACATTCATCACAGGTAACTTAAACTCTATTTTCATTCAAACAGTTGAGAGTATTTGTCTCCTAAGCAGACTCTTCAGTATCATTGTCACTTCAGAGCTGTATGTGTGTTTTACAGATGGCAGAGAAAAACAGAGCACCAGTGTGGGACTATTACATGGAATTGTCACCAGGGAAAGCAAGGTGTCTTATTTGTGATAAAGATGTAAGCATGGGGTCAGCAACGGCTAAATCAAACAATACCACCAACCTGTGGAATCCCCTTAAAGAACACCCATCCAAAAGCTCATATGTATTAAATTAAAATAAAAGTGTTCATTGTTCATTCAGTATTGTTGCAATTGTCATTATTACAAAAATGTGTATATATACACACACACACACACACACACACACACACATTTTAAAAAACGGCCAATTTATCGGTATCTGCTTTTTTTTGTCCTCCAATAATCGGTATTGGTGTTGAAAAATCATAATCGGTCGACCTCTACTACATACTGCTCTACTTTTGACAAGAGCCTGATCAAAAGTAATGCACTACATATGGAATAGGGTGCCAGTTGGGACGTAGACCTAGACCCCTTCACTCTCCGTATCCTTGCAGCTAACTGCTGGAACCAGCTGACCTTCCCAATATCCTAGTTCATCTCCACAGCGACCATTTGTTTAGGTCCGCCGAGACACCGGAGACAGGGAGCCAATTTATTTATGTGCAGTTCACTACCCAGCAACCTCTATGGCAGGCTCTGTCGAGTGTCGTATAAACATGTACATTTCATGGTGAACACAGGGCCCCACAATGCAAAGACAATGGTAAAGTACATGGGGGGGGACTCCACATGATAACAATGTAGTCTGTAGCTTTGAATCTCATTTCTCTGATTTATGCTGATAGTGGGGTCTAGATTTGGACTCGAAATAAATCTCAACACCTTTTTACTAATGTTAGAGCAACATAATGTGGCAAACTCAAAGATCGGTACATACTATAGAGTTTAATCCGTAGAGTACAACCTTTCTTCATACAGGAAGCGGCACAGGTCCTAATCCAGGCACTTGTCATCTCCCGTCTGGACTACTGCAACTCTCTGTTGGCTGGGCTCCCCGCTTGTGCCATCAAAACCCTGCAACTTATTCAGAACACTTGGTGTTCAACCTTCCCAAGTTCTCCCAGGTCACCTCACTCTTCTGCACATTCCACTGGCTTCCATTCGAAGCTTGAATCCACCACAACACCATGAGGGTTGCCTACGGAGCAGCAATGGGAACTGCCCCTCTCTACCTTCAGGCTATGCTCAAACCCCACACCGCAACGGGAGCACTCCTTTCTGCCACGTCTGGTCTCTTGGCCATCCCAGCCTAATTAAAGGTCTTCTCTGTCCTGGCACCCCAATGGTGGAACAAGCTTCCCCCTGACACTAGGACAGCAGTCACTGCCCATCTTCTGAAAACTTCTGAAACCCTACCTATTCAAAGAGTATCTTAAATAAGACATCTCATTGTTATCCCCATAAATGTTTGTTTTTTACTGCACTTGTCTTTTCGTAATAGCACTGACTTTGCTGATAACTCCTTCACTGAGAGAAAAAAAAAGACTTACTACGACTGTGATTTGTGGGTGTCTCACCTAGCTATCTTAAGATGAATGCACTAACTAAGTCGCTCTGGATAAGAGCGCCTGCTAAATGTAAATGTAAAATGTTAAGGTTATGAAAGCATTCCAATGTTGCATACATTTTACCTATTGACATTAACAATTGTTGATTTCTATATTGTAGCCTTCAGGATACTTCAACTCAAATGCTCATTCAAATAGTATTCCCAATTCTAGCTTGTGGAACTACTTATCCCCACTACTGTGCAAAAACACTCTACTTCAGTGTTGTGTTCATGAGGGCAATCAACAGAACATGTAAATGAGCATTTCTTACAGGTCCAGGTGGTCCCTGGCTGTCTGTCAGTTTCTCTGTCTAGTGCCTAATGAACCCCACCCTCACAGTAAAAAGGCACAACAGTCCAGTCTCATACCAGTCAATGAGAACCACTACAGTAAACAAAAGATGGTATAGGATCTCACAGCGATCATAGAGCAACCCATTACGGGGTTGCTGCAGAGTGACGCAGCGGTCTAAGGCACTGCATCTCAGTGCAAGAGGTGTCACTACAATCCCTGGTTTGAATCCAGGCTGTATCACATCGGGCCGTGATTGGAGTCCCATAGGGCGGAACACAATTGGCCCAACATCGTCCGGGTCCATTCTAACATATCAACACGAAAGTATCAAGTCAAGTTCATAGTTTGCATTCAAAGTGTTTTTTTGTGTTTCTGCATTTCACGTGCATAGCCCTGCATCTATAATTTTTCCCAGGCCTATTCTGCTGATTTATGACTTATTTTCCCATGGTGCACCTGACGCTTTCTTATCTAGTAGGCAGTGCACACCTGGGAGAGAGAGGGAAAGGGGGAAGTGGGGATGGATAGGGGGGGATGGAGGTTGACCTCAGGGCTAGAGTCAGCACAGCTCACCTGGATTGCACTTTTCTCATGGGAGTGGGATTTGCCTAAATGGCACATTCACAAACAGTATGAATCTTCCCACACCATCTTCTCAATCATGCGCAGGCCCATATAGAGAACCCTGGAGGCCTGTATCTACCAGGAGGCCTTGGTCATGTTCACGAGAGCATACTGTAGCAAAATGTTTCAGAAAATGAAAACAAGCACTTCTTATTTGACAATTAGAGATACCTCTCAATTTCACCGTTTTTACTGTTTGGTGCCAACTTAACACAACCCTGTTTTCAAAGTATCCACCTCCGATTTCCAATTTGAAATACATGGACTGTTTTGAACAGATTCCCAGTCATTTCTAAAACATAGCCAAGTCACTTCGGGAGTTGGGATACGCAGCTAATATCCTATTCCTTTGAACAGTGTGCTTATTTACAGCAAAACAAGGGCATGCTGTAATCTACAACAGGTATTCTCAAACTGGGGTACGTGTCCCCCAGGGGTACGCACACTCCCAGGGGTACGCACATCTAGTGGTCAGCGAAATAACAACATCAAATACAGGTAGCCTAGTCAAATAAATAATCCAATCTCATTAACCGTTACTCTCTGGCGGGAATTCCACTAACGTTCCGTATGTAGCCAAACGTAGCTGCTGCTCATTCTTTTTGCTCAAAAATAGATAAAATGGTTAAAAAAAAAGAAGTAATGCCCGCATCCATAGAGACACATACCAGCTGTACTGGTGGTAGTACTGCTTCTACCAGCAGTTCTACACCTGCACGTGTCGACGAAACAAGTTATTCTGCTTCCACGACCACATCCAATGCAAGCATTAGTAATTCCACATGTGAGGTTCACTTATATTGGGAGTAGTGCCTTTCCTCAGCCACAGTGTGTTATATGTGCAAAAGTACTATCTCACAACTCGATGAAACCTTCACTCATGAAGAAATTTAGAAACAAAACATGCCAATTTGAAAAATAAACCACAGATGCTTTTTGAGCGAGAATTAAGACAACTTTCAAGTAGCAAGAAATGTATAAAAGCAACAGATACCATTAATAAGAAGGGGCTAGAAGCGTTAGATGGTGAGCCCCAGAGTGGCTAGGACAGGCAAGACCCATACTAATGTTTTCTGTATCACTGCGACCTTACCATCTGCCCTGTGAGTTCCCCCAATGGTTTGTTACCGTTGTGCACATTCAACCGAAAGCTAATATAAAAAAGGCATCAGAGATTATTTATAATCTGTCACATAAACTGGAATCCATCTCCCCCGACGCTCCCAAATTTATTTTAGGGGATTTTAACAACTATACCTTGCAAAGTCCTGCGCACATACCACCAGTATGTGAAATGTCACACTAGCAAAAATAGGACTCTTGATTTGTGCTATGGGACAATACCAAATGCGTTCTCTGCCACCACCAGAACTCCCCTGGGGACATCAGACCACAATGTGGTCTACCTCAGGCCAATCTATTGTCGGCTCCTGGAGAGGGAGAAACCCACAGTTAAAACTGTCCAGATCTGGAATGACAACAGTATCACTTGTCTCCAGGGGTGTTTTGACTGTACAATGTGGGAGGTATTTGAGCACAGCACCTCTGATCTTGATGAACTCACAGATGTTATTTCAGACTACGTAAACTTGTGTTGAGTCAGTTGTGTCTACTAAAACCTGTAAAGTCTTCCCTAACAATAACACTTGGGTATCAAAATATCTCAAATCACTACTTGCTAGGAAGAAGGCAGTTTATGCTGTAGGTGAGAGACAGGCTTTAAGAGATATACAATGTGAGATCAAAAGACAGATACTGGTGGACAAGGAGGCATACAAGCAAAGGGTGGAGAGGACCCTCTCAAGAAACCCAAGGGTGGCCTGGCAAGGGATTAAATCCATGGCTAGTACCCCCCACATAGGCAGGGGGAAAAAACCAGTGCTGACCTTGGGGGATATGAGGGCCAGAACATGGCTAATGAACTGAATGTTTTCTTCTCAAGATTTGAATCGGACAACTTTGTGTCGGAGGTAAAAACAAAAACAAATGGAAGCATCATTACAAATGTTTGAGAGAGTTGTTGTTAAACAGTCTGACGTTTTAATGTTGTTCAGGGGATTTAACGTATACAAAAGCCCAGGCCCAGACAAAATAAGTGGACGTGTGGTAAAGCACTGTGCTGAACAATTGGCTGGTGTTTAACAGACATTTTCCAATCCTCACTCGACCAGCAACACGTGTCAGTATTGTGGAAAAACTCAATAATTATACCATTTCCTAAAGCATCTAATCCCTCTGTACTACAGCCCTGTCGCTTTGACATCCTTAGTAATGAAATGCCTTGAGAAAATTGTGAAAAGTCATACTCAGTGTCACCCAGAAGCTTCTCGACCCATTTCAGTTTGCCTATCAGCCTAGCAGAGTTGATGATGCCATTCTTACCCTCCTTAATTAACATGGTCTACAGACATCTAGAGGGTCCAAATCCCATGTCAGGGTTCTGTTTGTTGACTTTTCTTCTGCCTTCAACACAATCCAGCCTTAGTCTCTGTGCCAGAATGTCATTCGGGACGTCTCCTTAGATGGGGGCCTGGTTTTGTGGCTGTTGGAGTTCCTGAGCCAACGCTTAAAATAAGTCCCCGCGTGTCGGATATACGCAATAACAACACAGGCTCTCCTCAGGGATATGTTTTGTCCCCACTCCTGTACAGTAACAGTTGTACTAGTTCCCATACGGACAGACACCTCGTTAAGTTCGCTGATGACACTGCCTTGATCAGCCTGTTGCATGATGACGAAGAACACCATGGCCCGGTCCTAGATGACTTTGTAGAGTGGTGTGAGGAATCACACTTGGTCCTCAATACCAACAAGACCAAATAGATGTGCAGAGACTTCAGGAAGCAAACAACACCTACCTCTGCAACATCTGTCAGAGGTCAGAATATAGAAATTGTAGAGGAATACAAATATCTGGGTGTCCTTTTGGACAATAAGCTTCAGTGGAGTAAATGTACAGACCTGATCTACAAAAAGAGCCAACAGAGACTGTACTTTCTCAAAAAGCTGTGATCTTTTAATGTAGACTGTACTATTTTGACTCTTTTTTACAAATATTTGAATGAGAGTATTTTAACTTTTTGTATTGTTTGTTGGTTTGGCAATGCCACTGTTAGCCAGAGAAATATGTTGAGAAGGATTATTACCACAACAAGCAAGGTACTTGGAGTCAAACAGTCAGGCCTGGATGAGATCTTTAAGGTCAGGGCCCTCCGTAAGTCTCACAAAATCATTTTAGACCCAAGCCACTCCCTGTACCTGGACTTTGAACTACTCCCCTCTGGGTGCAGGTATAGGGCACCCCTCAGCAGATATATATATATATTTTTTTTGTATTTAAATGCCACATTAAAATGTGTACATGACACTGCAACAACATTTCCCCATGGGGACAATAAAGTCAGTAAGTAAGTATAGAGACAAACTTGAGTCGCAATTCAACGGCTCAGACACAAGATGTATGTGGCAGGGTCTACAGTCAATCACAGATTACAAAAAGAAAACCAGCCCCGTCACGGACCAGGATGTCTTGCTCCCAGGCAGACTAAATAACTTTTTTGCCCACTTTGAGGACAATACAGTGCCACTGACACGGCCCACAACCAAAACATGCGGACTCTCCTTCACTGCAGCTGACGTGAGTAAAACATTTAAAACGTGTCAACCCTCGCAAGGCTGCAGGCCCAGATGGCATCCCCAGCCGCCCCCTCAGAGCATGCGCAAACCAGCTGGCTGGTGTGTTTACGGACATATTCAATCAATCCCTATCCCAGTCTGTTGTTCCCACATGCTTCAAGAGGGCCACCATTGTTCCTGTTCCCAAGAAAGCTAAGGTAACTGAGCTAAACGACTTCCGCCCCGTAGCACTCACTTCCGTCATCATGAAGTGCTTTGAGAGACTAGTCAAGGACCATATCACCTCCACCCTACCTGACACCCTAGACCCACTCCAATTTGCTTACCGCCCCAATAGGTCCAAAGACGATGCAATCTCAACCACACAGCCCTAACCCATCTGGACAAGAGCAATACCTACGTGAGAATGCTGTTCATCGACTACAGCTCATCATTTAACACCATAGTACCCTCCAAACTTGGCATCAAGCTCGAGACCCTGGGTCTCCGCCCTGTGCAACTGGGTACTGGACTTCCTGATGGGCCGCCCCCAGGTGGCGAGGATAGGTAACAACATCTCCACCCCGCTGATCCTCAACACTGGGGACCCACAAGGGTGCGTTCTGAGCCCTCTCCTGTACTCCCTGTTCACCCACGACTGCCTGTCCATGCACGCCTCCAACTCAATCATCAAGTTTGCGGATGACACTACAGTGGTAGGCTTGATTACCAACAACGATGAGACGATCTACAGGGAGGAGGTGAGGGCCCTCGGAGTGTGGTGTCAGGAAAATAACCTCACACTCAACGTCAACAAAACAAAGGAGATAATTGTGGACTTCAGGAAACAGCAGAGGGAGCACCCCCCTATCCACATCGATGGGACAGTAGTGGAGAGGGTAGTAAGTTTTAAGTTCCTCGGCATACACATCACAGACAAACTGAATTGGTCCACCCACACAGACAGCATCGTGAAGAAGGCGCAGCAGCGCCTCTTCAACCTCAGGAGGCTGAGGAAATTCGGGTTGTCACCAAAAGCACTCAAACTTCTACAGATGCACAATCGAGAGCATCCTGTCGGGCTGTATCAACGCCTGGTACGGTAACTGCTCCACCCACAACCGTAAGGCTCTCCAGAGGGTAGTGAGGTCTGCACAACGCATCACCGGGGGCAAACTACCTGCCCTCCAGGACACCTACACCACCCAATGTCACAGGAAGGGCATAAAGATCATCAAGGACAACAACCACCCGAGCCACTGCCTGTTCACCCCGCTATCATCCAGAAGGCGAGGTCAGTACAGGTGCATCAAAGCAGGGACCGAGAGACTGAAAAACAGCTTCTATCTCAAGGCCACCAGACTGTTAAACAGATTGACTCAACTCCAGCCACTTTAATAATGGGAATTGATGTAAAATATATCACTAGTCACTTTAAACAATGCTACTTAATATAATGTTTACATACCCTACATTATTCATCTCATATATATATGTATATACTGTACTCCTATATCATCTACTGCACCTTTATGTAATACATGTATCACTAGCCACTTTAAACTATGCCACTTTGTTTACATACCCTACATTACTCATCTCATACCCTGGGGCGGCAGGGTAGCCTAGTGGTTAGAGTGTTGGACTAGTAACCGGAAGGTTACAAATTCTAATCCCTGAGTTGACAAGGTATAAATCTGTCATTCTGCATCTGTACAGGCAGTTAACCCACTGTTCCTAGGCTGTCATTGAAAATAAGAATTTGTTCTTAACTAACTTGCCTAGTTAAATAAAGAAAAAATATGTATATACTGTACTTGATAACATCCACTGCATCTTGCCTATGCCGTTCTGTACCATCACTCATTCATATCTTTATGTACATATTCTTTATCCCTTTACACTTGTGTGTATAAGGTAGTAGTTTTGGAATTGTTAAGTTAGATTACTCGTTGGTTATTACTGCATTGTCGGAACTAGAAGCATTTCGCTACACTCGCATTAACATCTGCTAACCACGTGTATGTGACAAATAAATTTGATTTGATTTGTGGAGGACTAAAATATTCCTACTGCCACAAATATGGCTGGCACAAAAAACTATGCAGACAATTCCTTCATCAAACAACACTGTATCACGACGCATCAGTGACATGGCAGGAGATGTTTTGAAACAATTACTGCTTCGCATACAAGCCAGTAAATTATATGCGTTACAGCTGGATGAGTCAGACGTGGCAGGCTTGGCACAGCTCCTGGTATTTGTCCGTTACACTTATGGGGGGTCAATTAAGGAAAACATCCTCTTCTGCAAACCACTGGAAACCAGGACGTTATTTTTAAAGTACTGGACAGCTTTGTGACATCAAATGGAATTTGGTGGTCAAGATGTGTTGGTGTCTGTACATGCAAGCAGTTGCTCCTGACGCTACTTGGGTACACTGCAGCATCCACTGAAAAGCTCTTGCTGCCAAGGGAATGCCTGACAGCTTGAAAGACGTTTTGGACACTACAGTGAAATTGGTTAACTTTGTTTAAAGCAAAGTACCTGAACTCTCAAGTATTTTCTGCACAATGCAATGATATCGGCAGTAACCATGTAATGCTGGTTATCAAGGGGAAAAGTTTTTTAATTGAGAGACGAGCTTAAAGTTATTTACTGACCATAATTTTCAATTGTCTAACAACTTGCGTAAATTACGAGTTTCTCACACGACTGGTCTATCTCGTGATCTTTTTTCTCACCTGAATGATCTGAATCTAGGATTAGAGGGACTATATTCAATGTGCGGGACAACATTGAGGCTATGATTAAGAAGTTGGAGCTCTTCTCTGTCTGAGATTAGTTATCCCTTTCATGCCCTGCCTCCAGTCCACTTACCGATATCTGAACAAGAGAGCCTCATCGAAATTGTAACAAGCGGTTCTGTGAAAATTGTATTTAATCAGAAGCCACTGCCTGATTTCTGGATTGGGCTGCGCTCAGTATCCTGCCTTGGCAAATCGCACTGTTAACCTGTCCAGGAGTGGGGTTCCGCTCGCCAAAAGCCAATGAAATTGCAGGGCGCCAAATACAAATCAACAGAAATCTCATAAATCGAATTTCTCAAACATACAAGTATTAGGCACAATTTTAAAGATAACATTCTCATTAATCCAGCCACCGTGTCTGATTTCAAAAATGCTTTACAGCAAAAGCTCCAGAAACAATTATGTCAGGTCACCACCAGCTCACAGAAAAACCCAGCCATTTTTTCCAGCCAAAGAGAGGAGTCACAAAAAGCACAGAGAGATAAAATTAAATCACTAACCTTTGATGATCTTCATCAGATGACACTCATAGGACTTCATGTTACACAATACATGTATGTTTTGTTTGGTAAATTTTACATTGGCGTGTTATGTTCAGTAGTTCCAAAACATGCAGTGATATTGCAGAGAGCCACACGAATTCACAGAAATACTCATTATAAACATTGATGAAAATTCAAGTGTTACGCATGGAACTTTAGATACAGCGGTTGCTTTAAGGAGAAGTGTGTCAGATTTTTAAAAAACCTTACGGAAAAAGCATAATCTGAGAACGGCGCTCAGAGCCCAAACCAGCCAAAAGAAATATCCGCCATGTTGCGCAGTCAATATTAGTAAAAAAATAGCATTATAAATATTCACTTAGCTTTGATGATCTTCATCAGAATGCACTCCCAGGAATCGCAGTTCCACAATAAATGTTTGTTTTGTTCGATAATGTTAATCATTTATGTCCAAATAGCTTCTTTTGTTGGGCATTTGGTAAACAATACCAAAAGCGCGTTCAGATGCAGTCGGACAAAAAGTTCGAAGAAACTTGTCAAACTAAGTATAGAATCAATCTTTGGGATGTTTTTATCATAAATGTTCAATAATGTTCCAACCGGAGAATTCTATTGTCTGTAGAAAAGCAATGGAACGAGAGATACCTCATGTGAAATGCGCGTGACTGAGAACAAGGCTGCTGGCAGACCCCTTAGTCAAACAGCTCCCATCCGGCCCCCCTTCACATGAGAAGCCTGAAACAACGTTCTAAAGACGGTTGACATCTAGTGGAAGCCTTAGGAAGTGCAACATAACCCATATCCCACTGTGAATTCAATAGGGGCTGAGTTCAAAAACTACAAACCTCAGATTTCCCACTTCCTGTTTGGATTTCTTCTCTGGTTTTTGCCTGCCATATGAGTTCTGTTATACTCATAGACATCATTCAAACAGTTTTAGAAACTTCAGAGTGTTTTGTATTCCAATACTAATATGCATATATTAGCATCCAGGACTGAGTAGGAAGCAGTTCACTCTGGGCACGCTATTCATCCAAAAGTGAAAATGCTGACCCCTATCCCAATGAAGTGAATGACACATGCTTTTTGCAACCACGTGCCTAAACTCAGCAAAAAAAGAAAAAAGTCCTCTCACTGTCACCTGCGTTTATTTTTTTACAGATCTTGTGCAGTTGTTGTAAAACGTGGTCTGCCACTGCGAGGACAATCAGCTGTCCGTCCTGTCTCCCTGTTGCGCTGTCTTAGGTGTCTCACAGTACGAACATTGCAATTTATTGCCCTGGCCACATCTGCAGTCCTCATGCCTCCTTGCGGCATGCAAAGGCATGTTCACGCAGGGACCCTGGGCATCTTTCTTTTGGTGTTTTTCAGTGTCAGTAGAAAGGCCTCTTTGGTGTCCTAAGTTTCCTAACTGTGACCTTAATTGCCTACCGTCTGTAAGCTGTTAGTGTCTTAATGACCGTTCCACAGGTACATGTTCATTAATTGTTTATGGTTCATTGAACAAGCATGGGAAACATTGTTAAAACCCTTTACAATGAAGATCTGTGAAGTTATTTGAATTTTTACAAATTATCTTTGAAAGACAGGGCCCTGAAAAAGGGCAGTTTCTTTTCTTGCTGAGTTTATGTGAGAGTGGATTCTCGACCCACACTAGCATGTAAACTAAATACAGGCATAGACTGTGTGTGGAAAATGATTTAAGACAGACTCTCTCCAATACAACATTGCAGAGTTCTGTGCATCCTTTCAAGCACATCCTTCTCATTAACCTGTGGTGAGTTATTCACAATTATTGATAAACAAGTAAGGTTTTGCTAAATAAGAGAGCAAAATTATTGATAATATTTATATTCTTATTTGTGCCCTGGTCTTATAAGAGCTCTTTGTCACAATCCGGGGCGTGGGAAGTGAGAAACTCACTCATCCTTATGTTAAATACATTTAGTGTATTGTGTGTTTGTGGCAGGCTAACAATGATGGAAAAAATATATATTTAAGAGTATGCTGACCCTGGTGCTTGGGGGGTACGTAGTTGGACGTTGAATGTTTTAAGGGGTACCGGACTATAAAAAGGTTTGGGAAACACTGATCTACAACATCCGAACCAATTGGATTGTGTGCCCACATAAATCACCACATAACAAACTGTCTTCACTTTTAACGACAGTTGAAGTCAGAAGTTTAAATACACTTAGGTTGGAGTCATAACTCCACAAATGTCTTGTTAACAAACTATAGTTTTGGCAAGTCGGTGAGGACATTAATTTGTGCATGACAAGTACTTTTTACAACAATTGTTTACAGACAGATTATTTCACTTATAATTCAGTGTATCACAATTCCAGTGGGTTAGAAGTTTACATACAATAAGTTGACTGTCTTTAAACAGCTTGGAAAATGCCAGAAAATTATGTCATGGCTTTAGAAGCTTCTGATAGGCTAATTGACATCATTTGAGTCAATTGGAGGTGTACCTGTGGATGTATTTCAAGGACTACCTTAAACTCGGTGCCTCTTTGCTTGACATCATGGGAAAATCAAAGGAAATCAGCCAAGACCTCAGAAAAAAATGTGTAGCCCTCCACAAGTCTGGTTCATCCTTGGGAGCAATTTCCAAATGCCTGAAGGTACCACAATCATCTGTACAAACAATAGTACATAAGTATAAACACCATGGGACCACGCATCCATCATACTGCTCAGCAAGGAGACACGTACTGTCTCCTAGAGATTAATGTGCTTTGGTGCGAAAAGTGCAAATCAAACCCAGAACAACAGCAAAGGACCTTGTGAAGATGCTGGAGGAAACAGGTACAGAAGTATCTATATCCACAGTAAAATGCGTCCTATATCGATATAACCTGAAAGGCCGCTCAGCAAAGAAGAAGCCACTGCTCAAAAAACGGACTACAGTTTGCAACTACACATGGGGACAAAGATCGTACATTTGGAGAAATGTTTGACAATCGTTATTTTTGGAGGAAATAGAGGAATGCTTGCAAGCCGAAGAACACCATCCCAACCGTGAAGCACGGGGGTGGCAGCATCATGTTGTGGGGGTGCTTTGCTGCAGGAGGGACTGGTGCACTTCACAAAATACATGGCATCATGAGAACGGAAAATTCTGAGAATGTATTGAAGCAACATCTCAAGACATCAGTCAGGAAGTTAAAGCTTGGTCACAAATGGGTCTTCCAAATGGACAATGACCCCAAGCATACTTCCAAAGTTGTGGCAAAATGGCTTAAAAACAACAAAGTCAAGGTATTGGAGTGGCCATCACAAAGCCCCGACCTAAATCCCATAGAAAATGTGTGGGCAGGACAGAAAAAGCGTGTGTGAGCAAGGAGGCCTACAAAACTGACTCAGTTACACCAGCTCTGTCAGGAGGAATGGGCCCAACCTATCGTGGGAAGCTTGTGGAAGGCTACCCAAAACGTTTGACCCAAGTTAAACAATTTAAAGGCAATGCTACCTAATACTTATTGAGAGTATGTAAACTTCTGACCCACTGGGAATGTGATGAAAGAAATAAAAGCTTAAATAAATTATTCTCTCTACTATTATTCTGACATTTCACTTTCTTAAAATAAAGTGGTGATCCTAAGACCGGGAATTTTTACTAGTATTAAAATGTCAGGAATTGTGAAAACTGAGTTTAAATGTATTTGGTTAAGGTATATGTAAACTTCTGACTTCAACGGTAAATCCACTAGCATTCTGTAATTACACTATTAGTTTGTGACTTCTTACATCTGGAAACAGCTAGATTGATGCCCAACTTGCCGAATACAATATTGTTAGCCGCTAATAGTCCATACTAATTGCTAATGCTAATTGCTAGCTAGCTAATACTTGTACTGAGTCAGAGCGAACCCAATTAGCTATACAGCCTGATAATACCAGTGATGGTGTTGACCTAAATCAGCATGTTTTTGCAACAGTATCTTCTAAATCAAAGAGGAATATGCGAAGCAAGAATATCTCAGCTACATCTTGTATCTAAGAGAAAACATGAAATGTATCCAAAGATTATAGAGTCCACAAGGAAACGCTTATCAACACTTTGCTTCCTACTCTTCATTTTCATTCGTTGTCATGTCAAACACTATTGAAAATGCCCACTATTATATTCTAACTATAGAATTTGAATTATCATTCTATTTCCGTTATTTCAACAGTTTACCCAAGTGTGTTGCTCTAAATCGCAATTAACATCGCAATTGCAACATTTGGTTAGAAATACAGCTTAGATTGTTTGGCCATATCGTGCAGCCCTACGTGGCAGTGTGGAAATGAACTGAAATGAGTGCCCGAAATGCAGAAGTTGATGAAAATGCAAAAAAATATTTTCAGTTGAAGTTGAACTGAACAGTATAAAACAATCAGAATGGAAAAAGACACATTGGAATCACTTAGAATGTATGTGCTGCCACCCTAGGGTCACTCACTATTCATAAACTAAATTTAGAAAGAGATATGATATTTTGGCCATATCACCCGGCCCTAGTTCACACACACCAACACAGTCCTGAAGAGGGCATGACAACACCTCTTCCCCATCAGGATGCTGAAAAGATTTGGCATGGGCCCTCAGATCCTCAAAACATTCTACAGCTGCACCATTGAGAGCATCTTGACGTGCAGCATCACCACTTGGAATGGAAACTGCTAAATAGTTAACTATCTGCATTTACCCTTTTTGCACTAACTATTTTGACTCATCACCTATGCTGCTGTTACTGTTTAAAGGACCGGACCCTTTTTCTAAAATGTCACCTAAAATGACATACCCAAATCTAACTGCCTGTAGCTCAGGACCTGAAGCAATGATATGCATATGCTTGATACCATTTGAAAGGAAACACTTTGGAGTTTGTGGAAATGTGAAATGAATGTAGGAGAATGACACATATCTGGTAAAAGATAATACAAAGACAAAAACATGCATTATTTTTTGTTCCATCATCTTTGAAATGCATGAGAAAGGCCAATATGACTTAGGAATCTACGCGCAATTTAGAGTTGCGCTTTAGGGGGCAATGATCCTTTAGAGGTTAATAAATCCTCTTAAGGATCTCTACAGATTGGTGTTTCACCCTTGGGACTGTTGAGCTAATGTGACTAGCATGAGCATAAGTAACAAGAACATTTCCCACCTATCAAATCAATTGGCCAAGTAGTAAACATAAATCTTTACGACATAGAATTGCAGGAAAATCGTTTTAAAACACCCATAAAAATCAAGCTTTTGGTGTGGTGTATTCATGCATTTCCCATATGGTCTAGCGGTTAGGATTCGTGGTTTTTACCCTGGCGGCCCAGATTCGACTCCTGGTATGGGAACGAATCTTGGAGCAGCAGGTAGCCTAGTGGTTAGAGCGTTGGGCCAGGAGCCGAAAGGTTGCTGGATCGAATCCCCGAGCTGATGAGGTAAAAACCTGTTGTTCTATAACCTAAATGCATTCACACTTTCAATTGCCCACCCTAACATAACAAGCTAGAACAGGGCCTGCATCTCAACCAATAGTGAATATAGGCTAAATATCCCAAGCAACATCCAGAGATGTTCAGGCTCCTTGGGCTTTGATGTGATCACTCCGGTGTGGGTGTCCTCAGCAGAATGGTGTGGAAATAAAAGTATTATCTGAGTTTTTCGCCCCTGCCTACTGGAGTCCTCCTTGCTATCTAGCAGGAGCGACACCAGTAGACAGTGTCCTTCCCTCCCACCTGCCCTCAGTCATTAACAGAACTGTGGAATTACAGTGCACGATAGGCTGGGACGAAGGACACTCTCTTCCAGTCGTCCCTGCCTCCCACTAGCACAGCAGACAGGAGCCTAGGGTGACACCGTATGCTAGTTTACTAGATAGCTTGCTAGTTAGCGACACAGCGTGCTAGCTTTCTAGTTAGCTAGCTAGCACACTGTGTCGCTCCTGCCTGCTGTGTACCAGAGAAAACTGTCTGCGACAGGCGGGGGTGAAGTACACTGTCTACAGGTCATCACCGTCTCCCTCTAGCACACGAGGCTTGGGCAACACCGTATACTAGCTAGCTTGATAGTTAGTGACACAGTATGCTTGTTAGCTTGCTCACCTCCCAGCTGCTGTGTACTAGAGTCCTCCTTAGGACTAGCTGGCTAAGCTAGCACACAGTGTCCTTCGCTCCCGCGTGGCGAGCACCTGCCCTCGCTGTTGTTAACAGAACTGTGGGAAAACAGTGCCTGACAGGCAGGGGCGAAGGACACTGTCTACCAGTGTACAGAAAGCTAGCTACCGTAGTCGCCTCCGCCCCTTCTTTTTTTTCTTCTTTTCTTTTTTTTTTACCCCGTTTTCTCCCCAATTTCATGGTATCCAATTGTTTTAGTAGCTACTATCTTGTCTCATCGCTACAACTCCCGTACGGGCTCGGGAGAGACGAAGGTTGAAAGTCATGTGTCCTCCGATACACCACCCAACCAAGCCGCACTGCTCCTTAACACAGCGCGCATCCAACCCGGAAGCCAGCCGCACCAGTGTGTCGGAGGAAACACCGTGCACCTGACAACCTTGATTAGCGCGCACTGCGCCCGGCCCGCCACAGGAGTTGCTGGTGCGTGATGAGACAAGGATATCCCTACCGGCCAACCCCTCCCTAACCTGGACAACGCTAGGCCAATTGTGCGTCGCCCCACAGACCTCCCGGTCGCGGCCGGTTACGACAGAGCCTGGGGTTTATCGGTGGCTGGCATCCAACATTATTGTGCATTAACACCACTTACTGTACTGGAACACCCTCTCCTCCCACCTGTCCTAAATTAAAAATTAGCCAGTTGAAGTATAAAGAGGGGTTACTGCAGATGCAGAAATGCCCACATGTCGGAACGCCCCGAAAACAGCAGCTTTTTATCAACGTTCTGATTGGCCAAAGTGGTCAAGCATGTGACGGGCCTCCGCAGTTCACACAAATAGCCTATAGTTCTTCATCATTCCCTTCACCACCATAGAGAAGACAAGGAAGAAACCACCTTGTAGCTAGGCCTACCTCTTGGCTGCTATACATATTTATTTAGTTTGTCATTCTATCATTTTTAAGTAAATAGTTTTACCAGCTTCATGTATTCTCAAATTGAAAAAATGAAGGGAGATCCGCTGCCCTGCGCTCTGGCAGCATTACAAACCTACTAATGATCTACATAACATATATACAAAACAGATCCTTACCTGGTAATACAAATATGAATCTTGCTCCATATTCACACATTTGCAAACACCTCTTGGGAGGTCAAGAGGTGTTTGCCCTCTATACCAAACAGCATGAGCTGCATTACATTAGTATTCTTCAATGATCTGAATGCTTCTGACACAGTGCTTGAGATATGTTAAATGAGTCATTTTTTCCATGTGTGACTTGTTTGATACCGAAGAAATAGCAACACATAACCAGCTAACAGTGGAATTATGTGAACTTGGCACCTTCACCAAAGTAGAACATTTTCTTCTTTCTTTTGTGAGGACAACTGTAATCTGTTTAAAAAGGTGTTACGTTTTACACACTCTCTCTCGCTCTCAATGGACTGGTGAGTGCTAAATTTGACACACACTTGTTGTCAATTACAAAATACAAAGAGAACAGCACTCCTGATAATGTAGGTTGGTCCAAGTGTCCAAGCACAGCAGGAAAGCTTTTAATGAAAGGTATGTATCTGGATACATATTTATACTATATAGATAGACCAGACTGAGATGGACCAGAGAGGATTAAACTCAAAACGTGGCTGAAATCTACAGTATCTGAATCCCCCCATTGAGTGAAAAGTTTGAGTGTCGCAAAACACCTTTTTTTCATAATTGAGCTCTTACACAAAACAAACTGATAGCTTTTCGATTTTATGACGCCAAAGGTTCACAAAGCCAGAAATACCAGAACATATATCATCATGCTGTCAACTATAACCAAGATCCCAATTCTTGGGTGGAACAAAATGCACTACTGTAGACTGTCTTAATGTATTACCAGGTAGGATATGTCCTGAAATAGACCGGATAAGTTTGAACAGTGTATCAGGTCAGGCACATTATCATATGATTTCTTTGTGCACGGACAGATTATTCGCTCTTGAACAAAACAGCCATAACATACATTAAAAACGCTGCTTGACATTTCTCTTTGACATTAAAGTTACTCTTTCCGATCAACAGCCAGGGTAGAAGTAAGTACAAAACTTGCGCACTGCATTTGTCAAGCTATTTAAATAAACGTTATATATCCTTACCTGCGGACAAGTGATAGGCAAATTTTCCAACAGATGCCAGTGGAATGCCGAGTCAAAACCTGATGATAACGGTGCGTTGTTGTTCGCTCCAAATGTTGGACGGCGATGTGATTCATGTTGGGTTGCAATCTTTCTACGCATGCTCACCCGCAGCATTCAGGGGGCTACTGTACTACCTTACCAGACGGTTGTCCTACTTTTTCTCCTTGACTGCGCCGTGCCCTTATGTGCGGTTTAATGACAAAATAAGTGATCTTGATGTGATAACGTGTTAGAGATTATGCATCTGATGGTCAGATAGTTGGGACGCTAACAAGGTATCCCAGCCTCATCCAAACCCGCATATGAGATATAGCCTATATGATAAGATATTAATTAAATAAAATAAATAATACATAAATCAACAATAGGCTACAAACTGATACATGTGACATGTCCTGTGTCTCATTCAAAAACATTTTACACCATTCAAAATTATTGAATAGAATATGTCCTGTGAAAGTGGAGAAATCAGAGCATTAAAAACCTCCTCAGGCTAGGGTCTATTTTTCTTAATTTCTGCCTGACTGACGTGCCCAAAGTAAACTGCCTGTTGCTCAGGCCCTGGAGCCAGGAAATGCATATAATTGGTACCATTGGAAAGAAAACACTCTGAAGTTTGTAGAAATTTTAGAATAATGTAGGAGACTATAACACAGTAGATATGGGAGGAGAAAACCAACCCAATTTTTTTTTTGAGAGCCCATGCTCTTCCATTAGAACATATAGGGAAAAATGTTTATCTAGCTCCTAGTATGCAATTCCTATGGCTTCCACTGGATGTCAGTAGTCTTTGTTCAATGTTTCAGGCTGGTTTCTTCCCAAAGAGGAATTATGAGTTTTAGTACTGGGATACAGCTTTGGAAATCAGTCTATCCATGCGTGACGAAGATGACGCGCAGCTGCTAATATCTATTGAACATACTTCTTTCCATATGAAATAGTATAATTTAATTACATTTTAGGATACCTGAGGATTACATAGAAATGTATTTTGACTTGTTTTAACAAAGTTTAGCGGTAGCTTTTTGGATTCCTTTCTTTGCATGTTGAAAAAGTGGATTACTCAAATAGATGGCACGAACTAAACAGACTTTTGGGGATATAAAGAAGGATTTTATCTAACAAAACGACACAACATGTTGTAGCTGGGCCCCTTTGGATGACATACCAGAGGAAGATTTTCAAAAAGTAAGTGAATATTTAACCACTATCTGTGAATTTGTGAAACTTGTGCTGATGGAAAAATATTTTGATGTGGGGCGCCGTTCTCAAACAATCGCAGGGCAAAAAAATGCTTTACATGCTTTCGCTGTAAAGCGTATTGTAAATCAGGCAGTGCAGTTAGATTAAAAATAATAAGCTTTTAACCAATATAAGACACTTGTATGTTCCTAAATGTTTAATATCCATAATTTTTATGATTATTTATTTGAATTGCGGGCCCTCCATTTTAATCGGAAGTTGTCTCTTTAGCGGGACGCCTGGCCTTAAAGGTCTGGACTGAAAGATGAAACAAATTAAATTGGATTTTGTGTGTTTTCCTTTAGAATTCTTGTGTGCCATGTGGAGTAGTGTCAATTTTAGGTTGTGAATGTATCCATGAGATGTCTTCACTGATTATGAATATGATGTTTCAGCCCATGTTTTGGTCATTTTTGGATTTAAGCATAAATGTCACATCAGACCAGACCCACACTTTAACTATGATTTAGCAAATTTGCTTTCCATGTATGTCTGCAGATACACTATATAGTTGAAGTCGGAAGTTTAGGTTAAAGTCATTAAAGCTAGATTTTCAAATACTCCCCAAATTACTTGTTAACAAATTATAGTTTTGGCAAGTCAGTTAGGACATCTACTTTGTGCATGAGACAAGTCATTTTTCCAACAATTGTTTGCAGACAAATAATTTCACTTATAATTCACTGTATCACAATTCCAGTGGGTCAGAAGTTTACATACACTAAGTTGACTGTGCCTTTAAACAGCTACGAAAATCCAGAAAATTATGTCATGGCTTTAGAAGCTTCTGATAGGCTAATTGACATCATTTGAGTCAATTGGAGGTACCTGTGGATGTATTTCAAGGCCTACCTTCAAACTCAGTGCCTCTTTGCTTGACATGATGGAAAAATCTAAAGAAATCAGCCAAGACTTTAAAAAAAGTCTGGTTCATCGCCTGAAGCTACCACAATCATCTGTACAAACAATAGTACGCAAGTATCAACACCATGGGACCACGCAGCCATCATACTGCTCAGCAAGGAGACATGTTTTGTCTCCTAGAGATGAACGTACTTTGGTGCGAAAAGTGCAAATCAATCCCAGAACAACTGCCAAGGACCTTGTGATGTGCTGGAGGAAACAGGTACAAAAGTATATATATCCACAGTAAAACGAGTCCTATATCGACATAACCTGAAAGGCCGCTCAGCAAGGAAGAAGCCACTGCTCAAAAACCGGAATAAAATGCCAGACTAGAGTTTGCAACTGCACATGGGGACAAAGGTCGTACTTTTGGAGAAATGTCCTCTGGTCTGATGAAACAAAAATAGAACTGTTTGGCCATAATGACCATCGTTATGATTGGAGGAAAAGGGGGAGCCTTGCAAGTCGAAAAACACCATCCCAACTGTGAAGCACGGGGGTGGCAGCATCATGTTGTGGGGGTGCTTTTCTGTAGGAGGGACTAGTGCACTTCACAAAACAGATGGCATCATGAGGATAGAAAATTATGTGGATATATTGAAGCAACATCTCAAGACATCAGTCAGGAAGTTAAAGCTTGGTCACAAATGGGTCTTCCAAATGGACAATGACCCCAAGCATACGTCCAAAATTGTGGCACAATGGCTTAAGGACCACAAAGTCAAGGTATTGGAGTGGCCATCACAAAGCCCTGACCTCAATCCCATAGAAAATTTGTGGACAGAACTGAAAAAGCGTGTGCGAGCAAGGAGGCCTACAAACCTGATTCAGTTACACTAGCTCTGTCAGGAAGAATGTGCCAAAATACACCCAACTTATTGTGGGAAGCTTGTGGAAGGCTACCCGAAACCTTTGACCCAAGTTAAACCATTTAAAGGCAATGCTACCAAATACTAATTGAGTGTATGTAAGCTTCTGACCCACTGGTAATGTGATGAACGAAATAGCTGAAATTAACAGCACTCTGAAAAGCTGAAATAAATAATTCTATGTACTATTATTCTGAAATTTCACATTCTTAAAATAAAGTGGTGATCCTAACTGATCTAAGACAGTCAATTTTTACTCAGATTAAATGTCAGGAATTGTTAAAAACTGAGCTTAAATGTATTTGGCTATGGTATATGTAAACTTACAATTTCAACTGAATATATAAAAGTATGTGGACACCACTTCAAATTGATGTATTTGGCTTCAATACTTCGCAGTATTTTTGTTTATGTGTTATTTCTTACATTACTATCTCAGATTTTTTTTGTGTTATTGCATTCAGCTGAGAATAACTTTTGTATATCAGAGTGGCGGTAACTCACAAGCATTTCTAGCAATATGTCCACGATTACGACTTTCCCGAATCGGATCCTTTGTTCGTACCCCCCAGGGAAATTTAAATGATTCCAGAAGCCGATCCCAAAGAACACCGGCGGAGAGGAGGTATTCGGAGTGGACTTCCTGGAGTGCGCTGGAGTTCGACTCAGGAGGCGCACATACCAGCGATACTACCATACCCGCTTCCGAGTATATTACTCGCTCATGTTCAGTCTCTGGATAGTAATGTTGACGAGCTCAGGCTGAGGATTTCCTTCCAGAGAGACATCAGGGATTGTAACTTACTCTGTTTTTTCGGAAACATGGCTCTCTCAGGATATACAGTACTGTCTGAGTCAATACAGCCAGGTGGCTTCTCAGTCCATCGCTTAGACAGTAATAAATATCTCTCTGGGAAGAAGAAGGGCGGGGGTGTATGTTTCATGATTAACTACTCATGGTGTGATTTTGTTCACGTGACCTAGAATACCTCACAATTAAACGCCGACCGTATTACCTCCCAAGAGAATTCTCTTTGGTTATAGACACAGCCGTGTATATTCCCCCTCAAGCCAGTACCGCGACGGCCCTAAAAATAGCTTCACTGGACTATGCAAACTGGAGACCACATATCCTGAGATAGCTTTTATTGTAGCTGGAGATTTTAACAAAGCAAATTTGAGGAACATTTTACAAAAAAATCTATCAACACGTTGACTGTAGCACTCGCGCTGCTAAAACACTCGACCACTGCTACTCCAACTTCCGGAATGGCTAAAGGCCCCCTCCCCCACCCTCCCTTTGGCAAATCTCAACACGACTCCATTTTGCTCTTCCCTTCCTGTAGGCAGAAACTCAAACAGGAACTACCCATGCTAAGGACTATTGCTGGTCTGACCAATTGGAATCCATGCTTCAAGACTGTTTCGATCATGCAAACTGGGATATGTTCTGGGTAGCTTCCGAGCATTACATATAAACTCAGTCACCATGTCGGTGTATTTGTCTATCAGGAAATGTATAGGAAATGTTGTACCAACTGTGACTATTAAAACCTACACTAACCAGAAACCATGGATAGATGGCAGCATTTGCGCAAAACTGAAAGTGCAAACCACTGCATTTAAACATGGCAAGGTGACTGGAAATATGGCCGAATACAAACAGTGCAGTTATTCCCTCTGTAAGACAATCAAACAGGCAAAATGTTAGTATAGAGAGCAAGTGGAGTCGCAATTCAATGGCTCAGACACGAGACATATCTGGCAGGGTCTACAGACAATCAAGGAGTACAAAGGGAAAACCAGCCACATCGGACACTGACGTCTTGCTTCCAGACAAGCTAAACACCTTCTTCGTCCACTTGAAAGATAACACAGTGCCCCCAATGTGGCCCGCTACCAAGGACTGTGACCTCTCCTTCTCTGTGGCCGACGTGAGTAAGACATTTAAGAGTGCTAATCCTCGCAAGGCTGCCGGCCCAGACGGCATCCCTAGCCGCATCTTCAGAGAATGCGTAGACCAGCTGGCTGGAGTGTTTACGGACATATTCAATCTCTCCCTATCCCAGTCTGCTTTCCCCACATGCTTCGAGAAGGCCACCATTGCTCCTGTACCCAAGAAAGCAAAGGTAACTGAGCTAAATAACTTTCGCCCTGTAGCACTCCCTTCGGTCATCATGAAGTGCTTTGAGAGGCTTGTCAAGGATCATATCACCTCTACCTTACCTGACACCCTAGACCCACTTCAATGTTCTTACCACCCCAACGATGCAATCGTGATTGCACTGCACGCTGCCCTATCTCATCTGAAGAAGAGGAATACCTACAGTGCCTTGCGAAAGTATTCGGCCCCCTTGAACTTTGCGACCTTTTGCCACATTTCAGGCTTCAAACAAAGATATAAAACTGTATTTTTTTTGTGAAGAATCAACAACAAGTGGGACACAATCATGAAGTGGAACGACATTTATTGGATATTTCAAACTTTTTTAACAAATCAAAAACTGAAAAATTGGGCGTGCAAAATTATTCAGCCCCTTTACTTTCAGTGCAGCAAACTCTCTCCAGAAGTTCAGTGAGGATCTCTGAATGATCCAATGTTGACCTAAATGACTAATGATGATAAATACAATCCACCTGTGTGTAATCAAGTCTCCGTATAAATGCACCTGCACTGTGATAGTCTCAGAGGTCCGTTAAAAGCGCAGAGAGCATCATGAAGAACAAGGAACACACCAGGCAGGTCCGAGATACTGTTGTGAAGAAGTTTAAAGCCGGATTTGGATACAAAAAGATTTCCCAAGCTTTAAACATCCCAAGGAGCACTGTGCAAGCGATAATATTGAAATGGAAGGAGTATCAGACCACTGCAAATCTACCAAGATCTGGCCGTCCCTCTAAACTTTCAGCTCATACAAGGAGAAGACTGATCAGAGATGCAGCCAAGAGGCCCATGATCACTCTGGATGAACTGCAGAGATCTACAGCTGAGGTGGGAGACTCTGTCCATAGGACAACAATCAGTCGTATATTGCACAAATCTGGCCTTTATGGAAGAGTGGAAAGAAGAAAGCCATTTCTTAAAGATATCCATAAAAAGTGTCATTTAAAGTTTGCCACAAGCCACCTGGGAGACACACCAAACATGTGGAAGAAGGTGCTCTGGTCAGATGAAACCAAAATGTAACTTTTTGGCAACAATGCAAAACGTTATGTTTGGCGTAAAAGCAACACAGCTCATCACCCTGACCACACCATCCCCACTGTCAAACATGGTGGTGGCAGCATCATGGTTTGGGCCTGCTTTTCTTCAGCAGGGACAGGGAAGATGGTTAAAATTGATGGGAAGATGGATGGAGCTAAATACAGGACCATTCTGGAAGAAAACCTGATGGAGTCTGCAAAAGACCTGAGACTGGGACGGAGATTTGTCTTCCAACAAGACAATGATCCAAAACATAAAGCAAAATCTACAATGGAATGGTTCAAAAATAAACATATCCAGGTGTTAGAATGGCCAAGTCAAAGTCCAGACCTGAATCCAATCGAGAATCTGTGGAAAGAACTGAAAACTGCTGTTCACAAATGCTCTCCATCCAACCTCACTGAGCTCGAGCTGTTTTTCAAGGAGGAATGGGAAAATATTTCAGTCTCTCGATGTGCAAAACTGATAGAGACATACCCCAAGCGACTTACAGCTGTAATCGCAGCAAAAGGTGGCGCTACAAAGTATTAACTTAAAGGGGGCTGAATAATTTTGCATGCCCAATTTTTCCGTTTTTGATTTGTTAAAAAAGTTTGAAATATCCAATAAATGTCGTTCCACTTCATGATTGTGTTCCACTTGTTGTTGATTCTTCACAAAAAAATACAGTTTTATATCTTTATGTTTGAAGCCTGAAATGTGGCAAAAGGTCGCAAAGTTCAAGGGGGCCGAATACTTTCGCAAGGCACTGTATATATATATATATATATATTAGTATCCCCTTGGTGATGAGTCTTTAATAGAGATGAACGTTGTGATTAAACGCAGCACATCTTCGCTGAAGAGAGATAGTGATAATAACACATGAGCCATCGCTGACAATTGCTCAGTCAGACTCGACAATTACACACAGAGTGTGACTGAATGACACAGGCTCCTGAAATTAGCCTTGGAGAGTGAGGTGCAACATTCCCTCAAAGTTCTGTGGAGGGACTGTGAAAGGTGTGTGTGTGCTTGGCCGATTACCAAGAGTTCCCTTTCCCCTCTGCCCCTCATCCCCCTGACCAATATCATTGCTCCAAACTTAACTTTCTCCACTAGATGAGCTATAACACATTCAAATATCCTGTCGCAACGTTGAAGGAACAGCCCAAGGTTGGAGGAGAAAGGCTTGGTTAGTCTTTTTCTACTGTCAGAGGGATTAGTGGATAGTTTGTGAAAATACTGCTCTTTGGATGTTTTTTTATGGGGTGGGAGGGCATTTTTTGTTAAATTGATGAAGTGCGGCTATACAATGCTTAAAAGTGAATCAATGCTTTGTTTGGTAATATAGCTGTATTTGACCATCTCAGATGATGCAGAGGGACTGTATAGAAATGTGAGTGCTCATCTGCTTACAAATGTTACTCCTCCCGCTGATTTTAGCTCTCACTGGTAAGCTCTGATATTTTATTGTCGCATAAAATAAATGAATAGCTCCTTTGTAATTGGGTATTTTAAACACTTGTTTTATCCGACGTTAAATCATAATAGTTATTTGGACATTCGATTTTGTAAGAAGACTTGAATGAATTTGAGATTGATGATGCCAATCGAAGGTCATGTTAATATAGACATAATATGATAATATTGCAGCAACTGTAAGATCTGTGTGTGGTGATAACCAGTTACTTTGATTATTTATATAATATATGCCATTTAGCAGATGCTTTATCCAAAGTGACTTACTAAATAAAGTGCATGCAAAGATTTTTTCATATGGGTGGCCACAGGGGGGAATGAAACCTACGACTCTATCACTGCAAGTGCCATGCTCTACCAACTGAACCACACAGGACCATACATAAAAATGTATATAATTTATATAAACAGTATCGGCAGCTTTCTCTGTGCTCTGCCCTGCCATAATGCTCTACTACCCTCAGCACTGACCACTATGTGCATCAGCCCTAAATCACAAATATCCACATTGTCTTCCTGAAACTTGGAGAACTTTTCCTTGTGATTTGAATGATTTGCGTCTACATAAATGTTGATGTGATTGACAACTTTATATTCCCAGCAATCATTTTAAAAACCACCTGAGCCCCATTTCAATTTCAACATAACTATAAAACGTAATGTAAATATTGCAAGTACACAAACAACTGAGATGGATGTCCGTGTCAATGTTAATCGTTGCTATAATTATAGTACTGTTTGACACAGACTGTAACATTGTACGCTGAGTCGGGAAGCAAGTTCAGGGAGTGAGTGTTTTAATGAAAAAACGCAACATAACTCAAAACAAGAAATACGAACAACGCACAGACATGAAACAGAAACAATGATGCCTGGGAAATGAACCAAGGGGAGTGACATATATATATAGGGCAAGTAATCAAGGTAATATTGTGTAATATTGCAGGTAATAGTGTAATATTGCACTAATGCGTGTAACGATGGTGACAGGTGTGCGCCTTAACGAGCAGCCTGGTGACCTAGAGGCTTGAGGGGGAGCACACGTGACACAGACAGGTACAGTATATGCTGGAAGAGAACAGTAAGTAAAGGCATTCATGAGATGCAACATTCTATCGTCTGTAAACTTCAATCAAAGCGACCAAGGTGAGTCATAATTACAGATGACACACAATAGAATATCAGTTGACTTCTGCATCTCATGAATGCCTTTACCTACTGTTATATTCCAGCATATACCTGACCTCTCTTTCTATCTCTCTCTCTCTTTCCACAGAGTCCTCTGTCATTTATAGGAGAACAGAGGTTCCTCAAAAGAGCATTTCCTTAGTGCTTAGATAAAAGTGAACCTACTGAACAGTCCCAGAAATCGATGATCTAACTTCAATCAAAGCGACCATGGTGAGTCATAATTGCAGACAGATCATTGATTTCTGGGACACTGTTCAGTAGGTTCACTTTTATCTAAGCACAAGGAAAAGCTATTTTGAGGAACCTCTGATGTTCTCTTGTAAATGACAGAGGACTCTGTGGAAAGAAAGAGGGAGAGAGAAAGGAAGGTGGAGAACAAAGCAGAAGAAGTCAATGGCAAGGGCAGAGATCGTAAACATTCTACAAAGCACTGTGTCCCTGTCTTGTACAGTATTTGGACTAGATGGGGCCTATTCAGGCAAGCCCTGGTGTTCTGACCCGGTAAGGTCATGTGGCATTTTTATAACCATGCTGCCAAGTCAACTGTGAAAAGGCTGCTGCTTTGCTGCAACCTCTGGGCTGGGGCCTGACCAATCCAGTCCTATGCTAAACTCCTGACAAACCCTCTTACTTCACTCAGAGAGTTAAGTGAGGGCCATTCTGGACTGGGGGGTGAGCTCAGAGAACCGTAGGAGTACATTTCTAATCACTGCGATTCCATCACCAGACGAGGAGGGGTGTATGACAGGCTGTGGTTTGGGCCTGGGCAGGAGGCTTGAAGGGGGAGAGGTGTGTTGGGGAGGGTATGATGGGTCATTGCTCGGGCTTCAAATCAACCTCCAAGAGAACAGTCCCGTGCTATTGTGCTCACTATGCAGTGATGTCGATCCCAATGACCCCTGACTTCACCCTGACAATGATAGGAATTTAGCTACTGTAGGGACCGATGCTGGATTCGAGAAGCAGGTATGGGGAGTTGACATTTAATGAGGAATAGACAGAGAACAGGACAGGAGCAGAGTCAGCACATTGGTATACAAGGACAAATTACAATTAATGCAGCAGCGGGGAACAGGGATGGGGAACTGACAGATATAGGGGAAGTAATAAACAGGTGATTGAGTCAAATAATACGCTGATGTGCGTGACGGGGAAAGGCAGGTGGCAGGAGTGCGTAATGCTGGGGAGCCTTGCCGCGCACCAGGGAGGGATAGTGGGAGCAGGCATGACAGCTGCAGTGTTAAATGGAGACGTATGGATCAAAAAGTCTTTCAAAGAATGACTGAGGTAATTACCCCATACGCTTGATGATAGCTCAATCGGGCAGACATATTTAAGTAAACTGATTTTAACACATAAGCAGTGTCCTTACCAAAATTGCTGAAAATTTACCACATGTTTGTGGAAAATTTGATACAAACTAAATAGTGTGCCACAAAATGTTGCCAGAAAAACTTTGCCTCTATTGGCAATAAATATTATTGGTGCCAAACAATTTTTGCAAACAATTCTCTCAAGATTATATTTTAATCTGTGGCATACCTTTGGCAACAATATTTATTGCCACTAGTAGCAAACAGTTTGCCAGAAGACGTCTCTGGTGAACACACGTGTTCCAAACCAGTAACCATTGACGATGAGTCAGAGGGAAAAGAAAAATATGTTGCTAATGGAGACCAAGGATATAGCTACCTTGCAATGTTGTCCGGGGAGTGTCTAACCTTATTAATTAAACTTCCTAATACATTTTTAATGTGTTAGCTAATTAATGCCTGGTTAGCAATGTCATGTTTCATGGGATAGAGTGAAACACATATTTTTATATCAGTTTCAACCTGTCTGTAACGGCATTCTTCCTCCTCTTCTGAGGAGGAGTAGCGAGAAGGATCGGCGGACCAATGCGCAGCGTGGTAAGTGTCCATAACGTTTATTCATAACTGAACGCTATGAAATATAAAACAATAAACGTGAACATGAACGAAAACCGAAACAGTACCGTGTGGCAACAAACATTCACACGGAAACAAACACCCACAACTCAAAAGTGAAACCCAGGCTACCTAAGTATTATTCTCAATCAGAGACAACTAACGACACCTGCCTCTGATGGAGAACCATACTAGGCCGAAACAGAAACCAAACATAGAAAAACAAACAGACTGCCCACCCCAACTCACGCCCTGACCATACTAAATAAAGACAAAACAAAGGAAATAAAGGTCAGAACGTGACACTGTCAATGCCACTGACTGGCTAGCTAGCTAGTATCTAGCGCTTAACTAGCTAAAGTTAGTTATCGTATATTTATTTGCATGTGATAGCTAGCTTGCGAATTCATGATTTGCTGAATATTTTCAACACATATTTTTTGGTGAAGACGTTGCTGTCTTTTAAAACCTACAGTACCTTCAGAAAGTATTCATAGCACTTGATAATTTTGTTGTGTTACAGCCTGAATTCAAAATTGATTAAAAAATAAACAAATCATGCATCTGCACTCAATACCCATTGATGACAAAGTGAAAACATGTTTTAAGAAATGTCTGTACATTTATAGGAAATTAAATACACAAATATCTAATTTACATAAGTTTTCACACCCCTTTGTACATGGCCCTTTGGAATCAATTTGAGTCTTTCGGGGTAAGTCTTTCTGGGTAAGAGCTTTCCACACCTGGATTGTGCAACATTTGCCCATTACTCCTGTCAAAATTCTTCAACCTCTGTCAAATTGGTTGTTGATCATTGCTAGATAACAATTTTCAGGCCTTGCCATAGATTTTCAAGTAGATTTAAGACGAAACTGTAACTTGGCAATGCAGGAATATTCACTGTCTTCTTGGTAAGCAACTCCCGTGTAGATTTGGCCTTGTGTTTTAGGTTATTGTCCTACTGAAAGGTGAAGTAATCTCCCAGGGTCTGGTGGAAAGCAGACTGAACCAGGTTTTCCTCTAGGATTTTTCCTGTGCTTAGCTCCATTCTGTTTATTTTTTTATTCTGGAAAAACTCACCAGTCCTTGACAATTAGAAGAAAACCCATAAAAAGAATGCAGCCACCACCATGTTTGAAAATGTGGAGAGTAGTACTCTGTAAAGTATTGTATTGTATTTGCCCCAAACTTAACACTTTATATTTAGAACAAAAAGTGAATTGCTTTGCCACATTTTTTTGAAGTTATATTTTAAACATGATTCTTATTTTGGAATGCTTTTCTTTACAGGCTTCCTTCTTTTCACTCTGTCAATTCGGTTAGTATTGTGGAGTAACTACAATGTTGTTGATCTATCCTCAGTTTTCACCTATCACAGCCATTAAACTCTGTAACTGTGTTAAATTCACCTTTGGCCTCATGGTGAAATCCCTGAGCTGTTTCCTTCCTCTCTGGCAACTGTTAGGAAGGACCCCCATATCTTTGTAGTGACTTGGTGCATTGATACACCATCCAAAGTGTAATTAATTAATTAACTTCACCATGCTCAAAAGGATATTAAATATCTGCTTTTTGTATTTTACCCATCTACCAATAGGTGCCCTTCTTTGCGAGCCATTGGAAAACCTCTCTAGTCTTTGTGGTTGAATCTTTGTTTGAAATTCACTGCTTGATTGAGGGACCTTACAGATAAATGTATGTGTGGGGTACAGAGATGAGGTAGTCATTCAAAAATCATGTTAAACACTATTATTGCACACAGTCAGTCCATGCAACTTCGGTGACTTGTTAAAGCAACTATTTTATTCTGAAGTTATTTAGGCTCGCCTTAACAAAGGGGTTCAATACTTATTGACTCGATCAATCAATCAAATGTATTTATTAAGCCCTTCTTACATCAGCAGAAACCTAGAGAGGAACCAGGCTCTGATGAGTGGTCAGTCCTCTTCAGGCTGTGCTGGATGGAAATTAAAAGAGCGCATGGCTATTAAGGCCAGATTGTTCTTCAAGAGTCAAGAGTTCAGATTAAAATTTTTATGAATTTGTAAACATTCAGAATAAAAAAAATCCACTTTGAAATTATGGGTTATTGTGTGTAGGCCATTGACAAACAAATCTATATTTAATAAATTTTAACTGTTACACAATAATATGTGGAATAAGTTCACGGATGTGAATACTTTCTGAAGGCTTTGTATATGCATTTTAATATCCTTGTCTCAGTGTTGAGTAGCATGTTAGCTAGCACAAAAGCTAAGGTAGCAACAATATGAGCTGACTTGACATCAAAGCAAAACTTTGCTTTTGCAGATGGATACCTTTTCCCTACCCATGGTGTTGAAAGAGGTTGCATGGGAATGAGGACACATCAACACCCTGTAAAGATGTTTGTGGTGCACTCACTCAAAACACTCTTTGTTGTGATACACTTGTGTATCGTCTTGATAAGGTAAGCAAATGCATGTATTATTCTCATAATTGTAGCCAACTCATTTTCTTTGAACCAACTGCTCTTTCTAGAAGCAGTTACCAGGCAAAAATACAAATTGAGGCCTTCAATCAAAGTGAGGATCAGAGAAATATGGGTGCACAGGGTTAATACTTCTTGCATGCATGTCCTTGAGATGTAAGTTAACAATAATACTTTTTTGAAAAAGTAATATCAATTTCCATAAACATAACATTTTATTTAGCTTTTCTTCCACCCAAGCCTTATACACTGGAGTCAGGAAGAATAGACAATTAGTAGACAACTGGCTCTTGATGATGTCGTCCCCAGTCTAGACGGAAGATCATAATTAGTTGATCCATTTGAATCAATTGTGTTGAGGCTCGGCTGGAGAAAATTTGTGTATACTGTGGCTCTCTAGGTACACATTTAAATGTAAAATTAGTAGGCCTAAATCCCAGTTTCTGCTAGCTAAATTGTTTGTTTATATAGCATTGATACAATTGTTTCCATGCTGAAAAATATATAGAATGCCAATTTATTAAGTGAGAAGCATAGCAACATCAGTGCAATTTTTTAACAGCTGACCCTGCTTTTCCAAAGCCAAACCTGCCCATTAGCCTCCCAGTCCACATTTCAAGATGCCAAAATAGAACATGTTTTGAGTAATTGTTTTCTCTATCTTAATGTTGTTTTTGTTTTGTGTTTTCTGATTGTTTCAGTGCCCTGCATTCAACAAGCTTTAGACAAAGTACTTCCACAGGTCTGCCATCTCCAATGTTTACTCAGAACAGGGCAGCACGGCTGGCCCTTAAATGTACATGGAGAGCTGACATTAACAATATGGATTTACTGTGAATCTCTAGTGGCTCAAAGTGTAGGAGAGATTGACTTCATCACTACTTGTATTTATAAGAAGTGTTGACATATTGAATGTAAAAAGGTGTCTGTTCAAACTACTAGCTGCTTTGAAACCCATGTATATCCCACAAGACATGCCACCAAAAGGTCTCTTCACAGTCCCCAAGTCAAGAACAGTTCATGGGAGGCGCACAGTACTGCATAGAGCTATGGCTGCATGGAACTCTATTCCATATCAGGTAACTGATGAAAGCACTAGAATCAGTTAAAAATACACCTTATGGAACAGTGGGGACTGTGAAGAGACACACAGACACACACAGGCACAGAAACACATACACATGATAAGACACGCACTCTACACACACGTACACATGGATTTTTTTTGTCGTAGATACAGTACCAGTCAAATGTTTGGACACACCAACTCATTCCAGGGTTTTTCTATATGTTTACTCTTTTCTACATTGTAGAATAATAGTGAAGACATCAAAACTATGAAATAACACATATGGAATCATGTTGCCACAAAACTAATTTGCATGGGAAAATATGAGCTTGTCGCAAATTTGGGGCAAATTGGCTAAATATTTGCCACAATTGTTTGCCAGAAGCCTATTTTTTGGTAAGGGTGCCTCAATCACAGTTAAATATAGGTTAAAAAATATAGAAAACTGTCCCAGCCGGCCGCGACCGGGAGGTCCATGGGGCGACGCACAATTGGCCTAGCGTCGTCCGGGTTAGGGAGGGTTTGGCCGGTAGGGATATCCTTGTCTCATCGCGCACTAGCGACTCCTGTGGCGGGCCGGGCGCAGTGCACGCTAACCAGGTCGCCAGGTGCACGGTGTTTCCTCCAACACATTGGTGCGGCTGGCTTCCGGGTTGGATGCGCGCTGTGTTAAGGAGCAGTGCTGCTTGGTTGGGTTGTGTTTCGGAGAACGCACAGCTTTTGACCTTCGTCTCTCCCGAGCCCGTACGGGAGTTGTAACGATGAGACAAGATAGTAACTACTAACAATTGGATACCAAGAAATTGGGGAGAAAAGGGGGTAAAATTAAAATAAAAAATAAAATACATACACATACATACATATATATGTATATATAGAAAAATGTAGACCTTTTCCAGGTTCTCTTGCTGATGTGAGTGGAGAAAGAATTTATTTCATGTGGGGATTAAAGGTATACTTTATGATTTTGGCAATGAGGCCTTGTATCTACTTCCCCAGATTCAGATGAACTTGTAGATACCATTTGTATGTCTCTGTATCAAGTATGCAGGAAGTTTGAGGTGGTTTTGTGAGCCAATGCTAACTAGCGTTAGCACAATGACTGGAAGTCTATGGGTATCTGCTAGCCAAATGTGACAAAACCCACTATCTTAAATATGACATAAACCTGTGCTTTATAAAGGGTGGCATAAGCACCGCCGAATAAAGCATTTATAAATCATATTCAATTGAGGCTTCACAATGAATTTAAAACCTTGTCATGCTTCTTGGAAGAGCATTGTAACGCCAGGATAGTGTGTTAGATTCACGGTACCACTCATACTCAAAAATGTATGCACACACAACTGAAATCGCTTTGGATAAAAGTGTGTGTGTGGGGGGGGGGTATATGGACAATATACCACGACTAAGGGCTGTTTTTATTGCATGACGCAATGCGGAGTACTTGTACACAGCCCTTAGCCGTGGTATACTGGCCATATGCCACAAACCCCGAGGTGCCTTATTGCTATTATAATCTGGTTACGAACATAATTAGAGCAGTGAAAATAAATGGTTTGTTATACCTGTGGTATATGATCTGATATACCACGGCTGTCAGCCAAACAGCATTCAGGGCTCGAATCACCCAGTTTCTAAATTATATTCTATTACTTTAAAACATTTCTAGGATGGCCCTCTTGGGTGCATAGCCAATATTGGACCTGACCTAAACTTTCCCCAAAATGCTGTGCTGCAGGATGACACACTAAAGTGCAGTCATGCGCAGTCAAATAAACTCAGCAAAAAAAGAAACGTCCCTTTTCAGGACCCTGTTTTTCAATGATAATTTGTAAAAATCCAAATAACTTCACAGATCTTCATTGTAAAGGGTATAAACACTGTTTCCCATGTTTGTTCAATGAACCATGAACAATTAATAAACATGCACCTGTGGAACGGTCGTTAAGACACTAACAGTTTACAAACCGTAGGCAATTAAGGTCACAGTTATGAAAACTAAACACTAAAGAGGCCGTTCTACTGACTCTGAAAAACACAAAAAGAAAGATGCCCAGGGTCCCTGCTCATCTGCGTGAACGTGCCTTAAGCATGCTGCAAAGGAGGCATGAGGACTGCAGATGTGGCCAGGGCAATAAATTGCAATGTCCGTATTGTGAGACGCCTAAGACAGCGCAACAGGGAGACAGGACAGACAGCTGATCGTCCTCACAGTGGCAGACCACGTGTAACAACACCTGCACAGGATCGGTACAGTCGAACATCTCATCTGGTACAGGAGATGGCAACAAGGAGAGGTACAGGATGGCAAAAACAACTGCTCGAGTTACACCAGGAAAGCACAGAGGCTGAGAGAGGCTGGACTGAGAGCTTGTAGGCCTGTTGTAAGGCAGGTCCTCACCAAACATCACTGGCAACAACGGGCACAAACCCACCGTCACTGGACCAGACAGGACTAGCAAAATAGTGCTCTTTACTGAAGAGTCACAGTTTCTTCTCACTAGGCGTGATGGTCGGATTCGCTTTTATCGTCAAAGGAATTAGCGATACAACAAGGCCTGTACTCTGGAGCGGGATCGATTTGGAGGTGGAAGGTCCGTCATGGTCTGGGGCGGTGATTTACAGCATCATCGGCCTGAGCTTGTCATTGCAGGCAATCTCAACGCTGTGTGTTACAGGGAAGACATTCTCCTCTCTCATGTGGTACCCTTCCTGCAGGCTCATCCTGACATGACCCTCCAGCATGACAATGCCACCAGCCATACTGCTAGTGCTGTGCATGATTTCTTGCAAGACATGACTGTCAATGTTCTGCCATGGCCAGCGAAGAGCCCGGATCTCAATCCCATTGAACACTTCTGGGACCTGTTGGATCGGAGGGTGAGGGATAGGGCCATTCCACCAAAGAAATGTCCGGGAATTCGTGAGTGCCTTGGTGGAAGAGTGGGGTAACATCTCACAGCAAGAACTGGCAAATCTGGTGCAGTCCATGAGGAGGAGATGCACTGCAGTACTTAATGCAGCTGGTGGCCACACCAGATACTGATTGTTCCTTTGATTTTGACCCCCCCTTTGTTCAGGGACACATTATTCAATTTATGTTAGTCACATGTCTGTGGAACTTGCTCAGTTTATGTCTCAGTTGCTGAATCTTGTTATGTTCTTACATATATTTACACCTGTTAAGTTTGCTGAAAATAAACGCAGTTGACAGTGAGAGGACGTTTATTATTTGGCTGAGTTTACTTTACTCGGTTTTGTTATTCCAGGTTTCAGATTTCACCAATTTTTTTCTGGTTTTCACACACTTTTTTATTTAACACTTTTTTTTAATAGAAAAAATGAGATGTTCTGTGTTTACAGCAATGCTTAAACCACACCAGGAGATGACTTTTGAGGTATGGGAAAAATCAATAAAACTTGCTCTGTTGTTTGGTTGGCAGTGTTTCTGAAGTGCAGTAATCACACGTGATGTTTTCGCGAATCAAGTACCCACTTGTGGACAGCAAAAAACAAATAAGTTATTTATACTAATTGATAAAACTATATTTTTGAGATTTAAAAAAAGGTATAATCTGTGTAAATGATATCATAAACAGGACTGGTGGAGTTATGCCACCCATGCAGCTAACACAGACATATGGAAATGTCTGCTCTACCCAAAATTACAAACAACTAATTGCAGCACTACTGTAAAAATGGAAGAGGCAAGTGGAAGGGGGAAAACGGAATGAGCTTGTCTGTCAGCCCTGCATTAAAGACCAAAATTGGAAGAGGCAAGTGGAAGGGGGGAAAGGGAAGGAGCTTGTCTGTCAGCCCTGCATTAAAGACCCAAATTGGAAGAGGCAAATGGAAGGGGGAAAAGGGAAGGAGCTTGTCTGTCAGCCCTGCATTAAAGACCAAAATTGGAAGAGGCAAATGGAAGGGGGAAAAGGGAAGGAAGAAAATTGTGATAATTGTGATAAATTGTGATAAATAAAAGTATAATAAAGTAGAAGTATAATACAAGTATATACCAGTTTCATTTAAGGACCTTAAAATTGACAGCTGTACATGTAAATTGCAAAATAGTTGGGAAGAGATTTTCAATGTACCGATTCCATGGCACATGGTTTATGAATTGACACGCAAAACAATGCCGGATTCAAAACATAGAATTTTTCCATTTAAATGATGATACAAAATTGCAACCAATAGAATGTTATATATACGGGGGATACAATCTTCCCAGATCTGCAGATTTTGCTGCTAGAAGGCAGACTCATTAGATACTTTATTTTGGTACTGTCCATATGTAGCTTGTTTTTGGTCACAGGTCCAGGAATGGTTGAAGAATTGCAACATTTACTTAGAGTTAACGCTGAAGATCGCAAAACTGGGTGATTTGAAAAGTCATCGTCAATCGATCAGTGATATAATAATTAATTTAGCAAATATGTTTATCTTTAATTTACAATCTGTAGAATCTATGCGAATGGAAAGGTTCAGTACTTTTGTGAAGCATCACAGCACAGTTGAAAATATATGGCAATTAGAAATCCAAAATGGATGGTGTTAAGAGATAGATGGGAGGGGTTGTATGGAGCTGAAGGGTGGGGCGTAAAAACAACAAGATAACTAATGTAAAACATACGAGGTCTGTAAAATGTATACAGGTTCAGAACTTTTGTGAAATAGCACAGTTACAAATAGGAATAAACTGGATGGATATCGGAAATAGAGGAAGGACAAAATACAAACAAAATAGAACTATTGTAAAATAGATTGTGTCTGTAAAATGTATATAGTATCTATATGCTGGAAGTAGAAGGCTATGTGCTATTGTTTATTAGTTTAATCCAATTGGGAGAGGGGTGTTACGGTTTGCAGGGAATAATGAAGGAAAATATATTCTAAAAAGATACATAGAGTTGAAGTCAGAAGTTTACATACACTTATGTTGGAGTCATTAAAACTCGTTTTTCAACCACTCCACAAATTTCTTGTTAACAAACTACAGTTTTGACAAGTCAGTTAGGACATCTACTTTGTCCATGACACAAGTAATTTTTTCAACAATTGTTTACAGGACAGATTATTTCAATTATAATTCACTGTATCACAATTCCAGTGGGTCAGAAGTTCACATACACTAAGTTGACTGTGCATTTAAACAGCTTGGAAAATTCCAGAAAATTATGTCATGGCTTTAGAAGCTTCTGATAGTGTCACGTCCTGACCTTAGTTCCTTTTTATGTCTCTGTTTTAGGTTGGTCAGGGCGTGAGTTGGGGTGGGCATTATATGTTTTGTAGTTCTATGTGTTTGGCCTGGTAAGGGATCCCAATCAGAGGCAACTGTCAATCGTTGTCTCTGATTGAGAACCATACTTAGGTAGCCTGTTTTCCCACTTTTGGTTGTGGGTGGTTATTTTCTGTTTAGTGTTTTTGTTGCACCTTACAGGACTGTTTTGTTTTTGTCGTGTTTTCTCCTTTGTTATTTTTGTGTTCAGTTTAAATAAAATAACATGAACACTTACTACGCTGCGCATGGGTCCGATCTATCCTATTCCTCATCAGAAGAGGAAGACAATCGTTACAGATAGGCTAATTGACATAATTTGAGTCAATTGGAGGTGTACCTGTGGAGGTATTTCAAGGCCTACTTTCAAACTCAGTGCCTTTTTGCTTGACCTCAAAGGAAAATCAAAAGAAATCTGCCCAAAATTGTAGACCTCCACAAGTCTGGTTCATCACTGGGAGCAATTCCAAATGCCTGAAGGTACCACGTTCATCTGTACAAACAATAGTATGCAAGTATAAACACCATGGGACCACGCAGCAGTCATACCTATCAGGAAGGAGACGCGTTCTGTTTCCTAGATTGGAACATACTTTGGTGAGAAAAGTACAAATCAATCCCAGAACAACAGCAAAGGACCTTTTGAAGATGCTGGAGGAAACAGGTACAAAGGATCTATATCCACAGTAAAATGAGTCTATATCAATATAACCTGAAAGGCAAGGAAGAAGCCACTGCTCCAAACCCACCATAAAATAGCCAGACTACGGTTTGCAACTGCACATGGGGACAAAGATCGTACATTGGAGAAATGTCCTCTGGTTTGATGTAACAAAAATACAACTGTTTGGCCATAATGACCCTCGTTATGTTTGGAGGAGAAAGGGGGAGGATTGCAAACCGAAGAACACCATCCCAACCATGAAGCACGGGGGTGGCAGCATCAAGTTGTGGGGGTGCTTTGCTGCAGCAGGGACTGTTGCGCTTCACAAAATAGATGGCATCATGAGGCAGGAAAATTATGTGGATATATTGAAGAAACATCTCAAGACATCAGTCAGGAAGTTAAAGCTTGGTCACAAATGGGTATTCCAAATGGACAATAACCCCAAGCAAACTCCCAAAGTTGTGGCAAAATGGCTTAAAGACAGCAAAGTCAAGGTATTGGAGTGGCCATCACAAAGCCCTGACCTAAATCCCATAGACAATTTGTGGGCAGAACTGAAAAAGCGTGTGCGAGCAAGGAGGCCTACAAACCTGACTCAGTTACACCAGCTCTGTCAGGAGGAATGGGTCAACATTCACCCAACTTATCGCGGGAAGCTTGTGGAAGGCTACCCGAAACGTTTGACCCAAGTTAAACAATTTAAAGGCAATGCTACCAAATACTAATTGAGTGTATGTCAACTTCTGACCAACTGGTAATGTGATTAAATAAATAAAAGCTGAAATAAATCACTCTCTACTATTATTCTGACAGTGTTGATCCTAACTGACATAAGACAATTTTACATGGATTCACCGGACGTGCTACCTGTCCCAGACCTGCTGTTTTCAACTCTCGAGAGACAGCAGGAACGGTAGAGATACTCTCAATGATCTGCTATGAAAAGCCAACTGACATTTACTCCTGAGGTGCTGACCTGTTGCACCCTTGACAACTACTGTGATTATTATTATTTGACCATGTTGGTCATTTATGAACATTTGAACATCTTGGCCATGTTCTGTTATAATCTCCACCCGGCACAGCCAGAAGAGGACTGGTCACCCCTCATAGCCTGGTTCCTCTCTAGGTTTTGGCCTTTGTAGGGAGTTTTTCCTAGCCACTGTGCTTCTACACCTGCATTGCTTGCTGTTTGGGGTTTTAGGCTGGGTTTCTGTACAGTACTTTGTGGCATCAGCTGATTTAAGAAGGGCTATATAAATACATTTGATTTGATTAAATGTCTGGAGTTGTGAAAAACTCAGTATAAATGTATTTGGCTAAGGTGTATGTAAATTTCCGACTTCAACTGTATGCGTTATGAATAACCAAAGGTTTCTGACTTTATAGTAAGTACAGCGTAATATGATACAAGGCATTTAAGTAAATTTAGCTTACCAGTGAACCTCAGAGTGTTCATCATCTGTAATGTGTCTCAGAGGTTTCTGTCCATGAGTGATGCAACCTGAAAAAAAGCATGAAAGACAGAGTTAATGAAGACTTGAGGTGTGGACATGGTCTGCTCTCCCATATCTCGAGAATTAGGCATACAGTTGGCTCCAGTAAAAATATAATTATCTTGTGTTTTGTCTAATAAGCATATGCATTTTGAAACAGTTTTTTAAAATCAAATTAAATATATTTCTGATGCTGTTTTTATTGTTCGAATAAGAGTTATTGACAGTAGTGATGGACATCGGTCACAGTCCATACATAGATGAGCCTTTAAATTGGACACTAGCCAGCCGAAACAGTCATAATAGCTAATTGGTGATTGAAATTGGTGATTGGTGATCTGGCCATCCAGAAACAATGACAAATGCATCAAAACCAACAAATATGTATATGTATTATAATCCACATATTTTTTTGTATTTTATTTCACTAGGCAATTAAGTTAACTTATTTACATTGACGGCCTACCCCAGCCAAACCCTAACCTGGACGATGCTTGGCCAATTGTGCGCCGCCCTATGGGACTCCCAATCACGGCCGGTTGTGATACAGCCTGGAAACTAAACAGTGTCTGTAGTGACGCTTCTAGCACTGAGATGCAGTGCCTTAGACTGCTGCGCCACTTGGGAGCCTGGGTCACAAGCAAAGCAACCCCACAACATCACACCTCCTCCGCCATGTTTCATGCTTCACCGTGGGAACCACACATGCGGAGATCATCCGTTCACCTACTCTGCGTCTCACAAAGACACAGCGATTGGAACCAAAAATCAAATTTGGACTCATCGGTCTAATGTCAAAACCTCGTGTTTCTGGGCTCAAGCAAGTCTCTTCTTCTTATTGGTGTTTTTTAGTAGTGGTTTCTTTGCAGCAATTTGACCATGAAGGCCTGATTCACGCAGTCTCCTCAAAACAGCTGATGTTGAGATTTGTCGGTTACTTGAACTCTGTGAAGAATTTATTTGGGCTGCAATTTCCGTGGCTGGTAACTCTAATCAACTTATCCTCTGTAGCACTTTAATAATGCTACACCACTCACTTTAAAAATGTTTACATACTGCTTTACTCATTTCATATGTATATACTGTATTCTACTGTATTTTAGTCAATGCCACTCTGACATTGCTTATCCTAATATTTATATATTTCTTAATTCCATTATTTTATTTTTAGATGTGTGTATTGTTGTGAATTGTTAAGTATAACTGCACTGTTTGAGCTAGGAACACAAGCATTTCGTTAAACGTGCAATAACATCTGCTAAATATGTGTATGTGACCAATACACTTTTATTTGATTTGATGCATAGTGCCAACTGTAAAGTGTGGTGGAGGAGGAATAATGGTCTGGGGCTGTTGGTTTGGGCTAGACCCCTTAGTTCCAGTGAAGGGAAATCTTAACGCTACAGCATACAATGACATTCTAGACAATTCTGTGTGTTACGGATACAGTTATCCTGTGTGTGTGTGTATCCTGTGTGTGTGTTTCTTTTCTCTCCTTCTCCCCTCACAGGTGAAAATCATCACTCCCCAATCAGACAACAATCAATCATCAATCAGAAGACACACCTCCTCCTATTTCCTACCCTATCACAGTTCCTTTCCCTTGGTTTAAAAACCCCATCATTTGTTTGCTCTAGAGCTCAATCTCTCTGTAAATGCCATGTCTGTAGGTCTCTGTGTTTCACTCTCGCTTTGTGTCTTAACCTCTCTTTTGTTTGAGCACCTCCAAATCACTTTGTCATCTCCTGTGAGTATTGTTTTTGGTTATGGTGTTTGTTTATTGCTGGTGGGAAAAGGGGGAAACCAAGACAAGTCGCCCATGGGCATACACTACCCGTAGGTGAACTTTGTTAAATACACTAGTTAGAACTGGGCGGACCACCCACTGTATTTTTGGTTAGTTAGCTGTTGTTAAAGTAGGCTAGCTTAGGGGTGTTTTTTGTATATTTATTGTTTCTTTCCTTGGGTCCAGCTCAGCCCCTTTTCCTGCTCCCCCCTCCCCTCCCCCATTACCGTGTGTTTATAAATAAACCTGGAGTTTGATGGTAGATTTCTGTTGTCGTGGTTATTTCGTTCACACTTTTACTTTGTCACAATAATAATTTGCATGAGTTATGTTACGGGTCTCATTACCATCCCCCCTCGGGCCAAAAGGGATTCGTAACACTGTGCTTCCAACTTTATGTCAACAGTTTAGGGAAGGCCCTTTCCTGTTTCAGCATGACAATGCCCCTGTGCACAAAGCAAGGTCCATACAGAAATTGACTTGCTGCACAGAGCCCTGACTTCAAACACTTTTGGGATGAAGTGGTCTAATCACCCAATATCAGTGCTGACCTCACTAATGCTCTTGTGGCTGAATGGAAGCAAGTCCTTACAGCAATGTTCCAACATCTAGTGGAAAGCCTTCCCAGGAGAGTGGAGGCTGTTATAACAATTCCATATTCATGCTCATGATTTTGGAATGAGATGTTCAACAAGCAGGTGTCCACATCCCTTTTATTATGTTGCATATATTGAAGTAGGCCTTTAGGCCAATAAGTAAGTTACGTTAAGACAGATACTGTAGACATGACTCTTAGGCCTACAGCTCCATGTCATTTCAATTTTATTTCAATAAAAATCTTGAACCCATCTGTCCCTGAATTTTCTTAAAAATGTGTATTTTACACTCTAGCAGTAGTCCTACATTGAGATAAATATCAAAAACCTTCTGCGAATTTAATCTTCAAAGCGCCATCATGGTCTGATGCACCACAAGCAATATTAACAATAGAATAGCCGAGACTCAACGAGTAGCGTACCAATAAATGTAATATACACAATCACAAAGAAATGTATTTTGTATAGGAATGTCATAACATTCTAAGACTATTTATTTCAAATGAAAATAATAGCATGTTTTAATATTTATTCATCTATGCTATAGTAGCTGAGGCTATGGCTACACCATGTCAATGAAATTAACTTGTTAATTACACACATATATTCCCCAGCCCTGCCATAGTCACACATACAGTGCCTTCAGAAACTATTCAGACCCCTTCGGAACATATTCAGGCCTTTTTCTAAAATGTATTAAATAAAAAAATATCCTCAGCAATCTACACACAATACCCCATAATGGCAAGTGTAAACAGTTTTTTGTTTGTTTTTGTGCTAATTTATTAATAAACTGAAATATCTTATTTAGAGTACATAAGTATTCAGACCCTTCGCTATCAGACTCGAAATTGAGCTCCGGTACATCCTGTTTCCAATGATCATCCTTGATGTTTCTACAACTTGATTAGAGTTCACCTGTTGTAAATTCAATTGATTGGATAGGAAAGGCACACACCGGTTTATATAAGGTCCCACAGTTGCAGTGGTGTAAAGTACTTAAGTAAAAATACTTTAAAGTACTACTTAAGCAGTTTTTACGGGAATCTGTACTTTACTATTCATATTTTTGACAACTTTTACTTTTACTTCACTACATTCCCAAAGAAAATGATGTACTCATTACTCCACACATTTTCTCTGACACACAAAAGTGCTTGTTACATTTTGAATGCTTAGCAGGACAGGAAAATGGTCAAATTCACACACTTATCAAGAGAACATCCCTGGTCATCCCTACTGCCTCTGATCTGGCAAATTCACTAAGCACATGCTTCATTTTTAAATTATGTCTGAGAGTTGTAGCGTGCCCCTGGCTATCCGTAAATAAATAAAAACTGGTAAATGTGGTTGTCTGCTTTGTTTAATATAATGAATACTAAATTATTTATACTTGTACTTTTACTTTTGATACTTAAGTACATTTTAGCAATTACATGTACTTTTTGATACTTAAGTATATTTAAAACCAAATAGTTTAAAACTTTTACTCAAGCAGTATTTTACTGTATGACAATTGGGTACTTTTTCACCACTGCACAGTTGAGTGTGCATGTCAGAAGAAAAAACAAGCCATTAGGTCAAAGGAATTGTCCGTAGAGGTCCGAGACAGGATTTTGTCGAGGCACAGATCTGGGGAAGGGTACCAAAACATTTCTGCAACATTGAAGGTCCCCAAGAACACAGTGGCCTCCAACATTCTTAAATGGAGGAAGTTTGGAACCACCAAGACTCTTCCTAGGGCTGGCCACCCGGCCAAACTGAGCAATCGGGTAGGAAGGCCTTGGCCATGGAGGTGACCAAAAACCCAATGGTCACTCTGACAGAGCTCTGGAGTTCCTCTGTGGAGATTGAAGAACGTTCCAGAAGGACAACAATCTCTGCAGCACTCCACCAATCAGGCGTTTATTCTAAAGTAACCAGATGGAAGCCACTCCTCAGTAGAAGGCATATGACCGCCCATTTAGAGTTTGCCAAAAGGCACCTAAAGACTCTCAGACCATGACAAAACAAGATTCTCTGGTCAGATGAAATTATCATTGAACTCTTTGGCCTGAATGCCAAGCGTCACGTGGCACCTGCCACCATCCCTACAGTGAAGCATGGTGGTGGCAGCATCATGCTGTGGGGATGTTTTTCAGTGGCAGGGACTGGGAGACTAGTCCGGATCGAGGCAAAGATGAATGGAGCAAAGTATAGAGAGATCCTTGATGAAAACCTGCTCCAGAGCTCTCAGGACCTCAGACTGGGTCAAAGGTTCCTCTTCCAACAGGACAACGAACTTAAGCACACAGCCAAGACAACGCAGGAGTGGCTTCGGGATGAATCAAAAACAAAAAACAAATTCAAGGTTTATTTGTCACGTGCGCCAAATACAACAGGTAAAGATACCTTAATAGAACATTTATTTTTGCTCTAACCAATAGTGCAAAAAAAAGTATTAGGTGAACAATAGGTAAATAAAGAAATAAAAACAACAGTAAAAAGACAGTGAAAAACAGTAACGAGGCTATATACAGTAGCAAGGCTATAAAAGTAGTAAGGCTACATACAGACACGGGTTAGTCAGGCTGATTGAGGTAATATGTACATGTAGATATGGTTAAAGTGACTATGCATATATGATGAAGTCTCTGAATGTCTCTGAATAAGTCTCTGAATGTCCTTGAGTGGCCCAGCCAGAGCCCGTACTTGAACCTGATCGATCGAACATCTCTAGAGACCTGAAAATAGCTGTGCAGCAATGCTCCCCATCCAACCTGACCGAGCATGAGAGGATCTGCAGAGAAGAATGGGAGAAACTCCCCAACTACAGGTGTGCCAAGCTTGTAGCATCATACCCAAGATCGCTACCAACTTCAACAAAGTACTGAGTAAAGGGTCTGAATACTTATGTAAATGTAATATTTTAGTTCTATTAGGTTTTATAAATGAGCAAAAATGTCTAAAAACCTGTTTTTGCTTTGTCATTATGGAGTATTTTGTGTAGATTTATATAAAATAAAATAGAATTTAATCAATTTTATAATAAAGCTGTAACATAACAAAATGTGGAAAAAAAGTCAAGGGGTCTGAATACTTTCCGAAGGGACTGTATATTTTACAGTAAGAATGTGATGGAATATAACAGAATTAAATAGAAATTATTTTTCCCCCGAATGGGTATTTTCTGATTGTTATCAGTAGGCATGGAGCTGCGGTTATTATAGGAAAATTACATTTTTTTGTAACATGTACCATCTGGGCAATGTTTTGTTTTGTTTAGCAAAACTAGGTTAAAACTATTTTGGGATAGGGGGCAGCATTTTGACTTTTGGATGAATAGCGTGCCCAGAGTGAACTGCCTCCTACTCTGTCCCAGATGCAAATATATGCATATTATTATTAGTATTGGATAGAAAACACTCTGAAGTTTCTAAAACTGTTTGAATAATGTCTGTGAGTATAACAGAACTCATATGGCAGCTGAGAAAACCTGAGAAAAATCCAACCAGGAAGTGGGACATCTGAGGTTTGTAATTTTTCCAAGCTTGGCCTACCGAATATATAGTGGGATATGGATAAACATGCACTTCCTACGGCTTCCACTAGATGTCAACCGTCTTTAGAAACTTGAATGAGGATTCTACTATAAAGGAGGGGCTCATGAGACCTGTTTGAGTCAGTGGTCTGGCATAGTGCCTTGGTCTCATGACGTGCGCTCCCGACAGAGTTACCTCTTGTTCCGTTGCTTTTCTTCAGGAATAGGAATTCTCCGGTTGGAACATCATTGATGTTTTATGTAAAAAAAACATCCTAATGATTGATTCCATACATCGTTTGACATGTTTCTAAAGGACTGCAATGGAACTTTTTTGAGTTTTTGTCTGGACGAAGTGCCTGCGCCTCATGTAGATGAATTACTGGGCTGAACAAGTGGCTATTTGGACATAAATTATGGACTTTATGGAACTTTATGGAACAAATCAGTCATTTATTGTCGAACTGGGATTCCGGGGAGTGCCTTCTGATGAAGATCATCAAAGGTAAGTGAATATTTATGATGTTATTTCTAACTTCTGTTGACTCCAAAATGGCGGATATTTCTCTGGCTGTTTTGGGCTCTGAGCGCCATCCTCAGATTATGCTTTTTCTGTAAAGTTTTTTTGAAATATGACACAGCGGTTGCATTAAGGAGAAGTCTATCTTTAATTCTGTGAATAACACTTGTATCTTTTATCAATGTTTGTTATGAGTATTTCTGCAAAATCACCAGATATTTTGGAATTGAAACATTACTGCACGTAACGCGCCAATGTAAACTGAGATTTTTGGATATAAATATGCACATGCAAATATCGAACAAAACATACATGTATTGTGTAACATGATGTCCTATGAGTGTCATCTGATGACTATCATCAAAGGTTAGTGATTAATTGTATCTATATTTCTGCTTTTTGTGACTCCTATCTTTGGCTGGAAAAAATGGCTGTGTGTTTTTTTGACTTGGCTATGACCTAACATAATTATATGTTGTACTTTCGCTGTAAAGCATTTTTGAAATCGGACACGATGGGTAGATTAGCAAGATGTTTATCTTTCATTTGCTGTATTGGACTTGTTAATGTGTGAAAGTTACATATTTAAAAAATATAAAAATATATTTTTGAATTTCGCACGCTGCCTTTTCAGCGGAAAGTTGTCGAGGGGTTCTGTAAGCAGGACGCTTGCCTTAGAAAGGATAATTAAAAACCATCAAACAGGCAAAGCGTCAACAAAAAAAAATAGGGGGGGGGGGATCTTTAAGAGGTTTAAATGATGTCACTGCGAAAACTGTTGATAGATGTAGCTAGCTATCTACTCTGATTTCAGAGCACTCTCGCCTTGAGTGTGAAGAGTGAAGAACAACTGACGAATTTATGAACGTTCAACACCCGTTGAATATGGCCTGTGTCAGCAAATTTGTATTTATTTATTGTTGCCGGTAGCACAGTTGCCGTTACCAACGCTCTGGATAACATAAAAACAGTCTAACCAGCTCTGCTAGGGCGAGTAAAATGGTCAGTGAGCTGTTCTCTCACGTGTCTGGAAGTAGCTAGCAAGCTATCCAACATTAGCCAGTTAGCTTCAGTGCTTGAATGCTGTTGTTAGGACAGAACACTCAGATCCACCTAAAGAGATGGGTTGATGCTGAATGGGTGTAGACAAAGAAGGGCTCTCTAGTAGTAGTACCAAAACATTCCAAGACCATTTTTTCAAAAGTGAGGTTACAAGTTTATCAACTTTCAAAGCAGAATTACTTTACCATTGTTCCTCAACTGTAGTGTATGATATCCAATTTTCTAGCTAGGAGTCTCTACTTTTATCCAATGTAAAAAACACAATTTCAAATGGTGATTTGAGCCGGGCGGTCATATTTTTGATACTATACTCATTGATTCTTGAAAAATATCACTTATAAATGCCTCATGAGCTTAGTTCAACTGTCTAACCCCATCATAACCCCAAATCTAAGGTTGTTTTCATGCTATTGGTCATGTTCCCCCTGCCTAGTACACAGCAAAACCCAATTTCCTGCGAGCTGCTGGCGTTGCCGCGGCCTACACGTGCATCTCGCACCCTTCGGAGAAGCCAGCTCTGCTAGACTTGCTTCTCCTCTCCTCCTCTCTCCCTTCACACTCTGGCCACTTAATAGGTCTGCGGAAGCACATCAAAGCCTCCATCTCTCTCCACCCCCCACAGGTTAATTAAGAATACAATTATTTGACTACAATCAAGCTGCCTCGCCTTGCCACCGAGCAATTTGATAAATCAGATTAATTAGTCATAAAACAGCAGGAGCCGCTGGCCAGGGGATGCCTGTAAATAGCACATTTAACACATCACCATCTCCGCCACCCACCACCAGTCACAAATGTACACCGCATTCTATCTCCCTCCCCATCTTGCTCATCCTTTATACCACCCCTCTCTCTACTACCCCCTCTTTCCATGCATCCCTCTCTCACTATCACTCTCTCTCCCTTTGCATCCCTACTCCTCTCTCCCCCTCTCTTTCACTCTATATCGCCCTCTACTCCCTTCACTCTCTATCCCTTTTGATCACTATCTCTCTCTCCCTCTTTCTCTCCCTCCCTCTCTTTCCTCAAGATCACAGTCTGACCTTGCTAGCCTTAGTGATGTGCACCAGCAGCAGCACAACTGCCACTAAAAAACTCCCATATCATTGTCTTACGACCAATGGTAAAGAATTATGGGAACAGAGCTTGCCAGTGGCTAGGGGTTCATTATAGGTTTTATGCTGTACCGTATATAAAAGCTGAGCAACAGTGTGTGTTTAGAAGTGTGTGTTTAGCCTCCCATTGTAGAATATATTAATGCATCCCAAATGGCACCCTATTTCCTACGTAGTGCAAAATTGGTAACAATTAGTGCACTATAATAGCACGCGCTCCAGCAGGTATATTTCACTGGTCACCCCCAAAGCCAATTCTTCCTTTGGCTGCCTTTCCTTCCAGTTTTCTGCTGCCAATGACTGGAACGAACTGCAAAAATCACTGAAGCTGGAGACACATCTCCATCACTAACTTTAAGCACCAGCTGTCAGAGCAGCTCACAGATCACTGCACACTGCACATAGCCCATTTGTATATAGCCCATCCAACTATCTCATCCCCAGACTATTACTTATTTTATTTATTTTTCTCCTTTGCACCCCAGTATCTCTACTTGCACACTCATCTTCTGCACATCTATCACTCCAGTGTTTAAATGCTATATTGTAATTATTTTGGCACTATGGAATATTTATTGCCATAACTCCCTTATCCTACCTCATTTGCACACACTGTCTATAGACTTTTCTATTGTATTATTGACTGTATGTTGGTTTATTCCATGTGTAACGGTGTTGTTGTTTGTGTCGCACTGCTTTGCTTTATCTTGGCCAGGTCGCAGTTGTAAATGAGAACTTGTTCTCAACTAGCCTACCTGGTTAAATAAAGGTGAATAAATAAATAAATAAAAATAAATAATGGGAAATGGGTGACATTTGGAATGCAGAGTTGTTGTCTACTAGGTAGGTTAACCAACAGATAGAGGTTTCTCTATTCCTGCTCCTGCCTGTTTGTCTGAAAAAGCTGCCCTCAGAAATTGGCCAACTGCTCTGCCACAGAGGAGTGTGTGTGTGCGCGCACACAAGTGGTCGTCTGTGCCGTTTAAGATGAGGGCGAACGCAAATTTTTTTAATGAGCATGGCCTTATTTCTATTAACGCATATTGGATGACTGTCATTCCTATTCCATTCACCCAGCTCAATGTTAGATATAAGAGTTAGGTTACTACATGATACTCAAATTGCCCTATACCCATCATGAGGTTGCTACAACCTAGCCTATGAATGAAAGAATACAACGTACACTCGGTGCACAGATTGAGAGAAAAATTTGAGTGATCAAGGTGACACATTAAATACAGCTGTAACGGTTGTAGTCGGGAGAAAGAGAGGAGGACCAAAGCACAACATGGTAAGTGTCCATAATTTAATGAGGCAAAATGAACACTGAACAAAAACAATAAACAACAAACGAACAGTCCCGAATGACAAAACACTAAACAGGAAATAAACACCCACGAAACCCAGGTGGAAAAAGGCTACCTAAGTATGATTCTCAATCAGAGACAACTAGCGACACCTGCCTCTGATTGAGAACCATACTTGACCGAACACAAAAACCAACATAGAAAAACAAACATAGACTGCCCACGCAACTCGCATCCTGACCATACTAAAACAAAGACAAAACAAAGGAACTAAGGTCAGAACATGACAGCAGCCTTGAACACTATTGCCTGCATCTAGCTGATCTAGGCTGTAATCATTAGTCCAACAGTTGCAAATAGGAGATTCTGTTGGACAAATTCAGGTATGTTTATCCTGGTTTTGTTTTATTTGCTTCCATTTAAGATTTTGTTTTCAACAGAATTGGCAGAATGAATACACCCCTGATCACACGCAAACACAGTTCACATTCATAGCAGCCACACACAAACAGCATCATCATGTTGCTTGTTGTATCATTTCTTCTTGCATTTATGTACTCTCCTCTCACCTTTTTCATTTGCTTGTGGACTTCAGTACAAATCAGCTGTCTGTGACCAGGCAAAAAAACTTTCCAAGCCAAAGAATCAATTGAAAACCGCTATACACAGCCTACATCATTGTCACCATATTAGCTGATGTCAAAGTCAACATTTCTAAAATAACTAAAGCATTAGTAAACCCACTACAATCTTGCAGTACAGTGTAAGCAAGCAGTTTAGCAGTTACACCGGCGGTCCCCGGTGGCAATAAATTAAGAAAGCTTACCTTGACTTGGAAAAGTTTCAGTGTTGGATAGCCATAGCCAGCTAGCTAACATAGTATCCCTCTCTGTTTGAGCCAGGTGTTTGGCTAAACTAGCTAGCTGCATTTGCTAGCTAAGTGAAAGTGAAAAATAAAACAACAAAATATAGTTAGTTCTCTCGTTTTACTCTCTCACTCTAGCTTCTACATTGTTAAAGAAATGAATTGGTTAAAACGGTTCAACTATTGTCTTTCTCTCTCTTTGAGTCAAATATTCACCACATGTTATACACTGCAGCTCTAGCTAGCTGTAGCTTATGCTTTCAGTACTAGATTAATTCTCTGATCCCTTGATTGGGTGGACAATATGTCAGTTCATGCTGCAAGATCTCTCAAAAGGTTGGAGGACATCCTCTGGAAGTTGTCATAATAACTTTCTCAGTCTATGGAAGGGAGTGAGAACCAAGAGCCTCCTAGGTTTTGTATTGAAGTCAATGTACCAAGAGGAGGATGGAAGCAAATCAAAATCAAATCAAATGTTATTTGTCACATACACATGGTTAGCAGATGTTAATGCGAGTGTAGCGAAATGCTTGTGCTTCTAGTTCCGACAATGCAGTAATAACCAACAAGTAATCTAGCTAACAGTTCCAAAACTACTACCTTATAGACACAAGTGTAAGGGGATAAAGAATATGTACATAAAGATATATGAATGAGTGATGGTACAGAGTGGCATAGGCAAGATACAGTAGATGGTATTGAGTGCAGGATATACATATGAGATGAGTATGTAAACAAAGTGGCATAGTTAAAGTGGCTAGTTTTAATTTGAAAAAATTACCTTTATTTAACTAGGCAAGTCAGTTAAGAACAAATTCTTATTTTCAATGACAGCCTAGGAACAGTGGGTTAACTGCCTGTTCAGAACGACAGATTTGTACTTTGTCAGCTCGGGGGTTTGAACTTGCAACCTTCCGGTTACTAGTCCAACGCTCTAACCACTAGGCTACCCTACATGTAGTGATACATGTATTACATAAAGATGCAGTAGATGATATAGAGTACAGTATATCCTCTGGCTACACCATGATGCTACACTACAGAGGGCTGTTGAGGCTACTGTAATGTTCACTGTGAAACAGTGTGTTTAAATGAGTTATTTGACATGAGAATATATTGAGTATAGTCCTTTCTTAAAAGGATAACTTTAAATGTTTCACTATTTTTAATTTATGAAATTGACTGAGTAGGATGGTCCTCCCCTTCCTCCACTGAGGAGCCTCCACTGTTGTGCACGTGTGTGAGTTGAGTTTTATTTTTATTTTAATTAATCAATATTTCAGTAAAAGTGCCGGTATTACCCAGCAGGCTAATTTCAACCTCAGTCCCTGGGCAGTAACAGTACAGACAAACAATGAACAGTAAGCACATTCAGACAAACATATGACAAGCAACACGTGTCACGCAGACAGAGCAATTGCACAAAAAGCAACAAAACAAAATCCATAAAAGCAACAAAGTGTTCACACACCTCACAAGCAACAGACAACAGATACCATGGAAAGTGGCAATACACAGCTAGAGATTAAGTTCACAAGTCTGATTTAGCCATGGCTTTACATTTTTTGTGAAGGTGCGATAGGTGGTGCAGTTGTGTGTGTCTGATGGCAGTGTGTTACAGATATGGGAAGCTCTCACAAAGAAAGCAGAGAAAGCAGATTGGTTAAAGGTGCTTTTCCTTATAACTTCTTGGTGACCGGGGCAGTATTTTCACGTCCGGATGAAATGCATGCCCAAATGCAACTGCCTGCTACTCATCCCCAGAAGATAAGATATGAATATTATTAGTAGATTTGGATAGAAAACACTCTGAAGTTTCTAAAACTGTGTGAATCATGTCTGTGAGTATAACAGAACCTACATAGCAGGCGAAACCCCGAGGACAAACCATTCAGATTTTGTTTTTGAGGTCACTCTCTTTTCAATAGGGTTTCATTGGGAATCCAAATTTCTAAGGGACCTTCTTGCAGTTCCTATCGCTTCCACTGGATGTCAACAGTCTTTAGAAATTGGTTGAGGTTATTCCTTTGTGTAATGAAGAAGTACGGCCATCTTGAACGAGGGTTACTTGAAGTGTACTGTTAGATAGAGGCGCGTGACCAGAAAGATAGCTACAGTTTGTTTCCTCCTGTATTAAACACAGATCATCCCGTCTTCAATTTTATCGATTATTTACGTTAAATAATAGGTAAAGTTGTATTACAAAAGTAGTTTGAAATGTTTTGGCAAAGTTTACAGGTAACTTTTGAGATATTTTGCAGTCACGTTGGAACCGGTGTTTTTCTGGATCAAACGCGCCAAATAAATGGACATTTTGGGATATATATCGACGGAATTAATCGGAATTAACAAAAGGACCACTTGTGATGTTTATGGGACATATTGGAGTGCCAACAAAAGAAGGTCGTCAAAGGAAAGGCATGAATTATATTTTTATCTCTTCGTTTTGTGTCGCACTTGCAGTGTTGAAATATGGTTTCTCTCTTTGTTCACGGAGGTGCTATCCTCAGATAATAGCATAATTTTCTTTCGCCGAAAAGCCTTTTTGAAATCTGACATGTTGGCTGGATTCACAATAAGTGTAGCTTTAATTTACTATCTTGCATGTGTGATTTAAGGAAAGTTTGATTTTTATAGTAATTTATTTGAATTTGGCACTCTGCATTTTCCCTGGCTTTTGGCTTTTGTCAAACAGAATGTCCAAACTCATGGCAGCAGATCCACAAAGTCTGCATCCCACATATCACAGAGAGATTTTAACTATACAGTCACCTCGCATGGCAGACTGTGTGGATCTGCTGCCATGAGTTTGGATTTTCTGTTTGACAAAAGTACTAAGTTGAGGGGGAGCTAGGCCATTTAGGATCTTGAATACAAGACATGCGTCGGTGTATGTATTGCACAATATTTTTTCAACTCAGGCACTTGTGCTTTCTGAGGATGTAACAGTGATGATGGCCATAGGGCTTCCTATCAAGCACATTGAGAGCCTGTTTGTAGATAGACTGAATTTTGGACCTCCCGAGTGGCACAGCGGTCTAAGGCACTGCATCGCTAGTGCTAGAGGGGTGGGTTCGATCTGGGCTGTATCACAACCAGCCATGATCGGGAGTCCCATAGGGTGGAGCACAATTGGCCAAGTGTCGCCCGGGTTAGGGGAGGTTTTGGCCGGGGTAGGCCGTCATTGTGAATAAGAATTTGTTCTTATTAACTGACTTGGCTAGTTAAATAAAAACATGTAAAAAAGGGTTTTAATGTTGTACAGCAAGCTTGGCCCAACTAGTCAAGCGGTATGTTAAGTTGTGAAGTATCAGAACATTAAAGAACAGTTTGTAGTCAAATTGGAAATTAGCTAGGTTAAAATTGGTTATTTGAGTTACCTTTTTCACCTGCCTTTTAAAAGAGAGGTTGGAATTAATTATGATGCCTAAGTACTTAAAATCGGACACCACCTGGAGCTTCTCCCCTCACACATAGACATCTGGCTCAGTAGCATCAGTTGCCCTCATTTTGAAAAACATGTAGACTATGTATTAGTGGGTGTGTGTGTGTGTGTGTGTGTGTGTGTGTGTGTGTGTGTGTGTGTGTGTGTGTGTGTGTGCACGTGTGTGTGCACGTGCGCGCGTGAGGGTGTGAATGCCTTTTTCTCCTTGGTTCTTATTTCTGTAGAGAATTTACCAGAGCATTGCCTGGCATAATGTTACCCGCAATTGACAACCACTGAAAGACAACCAGAAGGTGGGCAGTCACCAGAATGCCAGGGTCCTGCATGGCATGCATGACTAACCTCTATCTGGTGGCATCGCTAGGTCTTTGTGCCATGCATAGTAACAGACCTCAATGAGGCCAATTGGGCTATTTTGGGCACCGGCAGTTGGATGATATACAGTTGCTGCATGTGTCATCTCCCTCTAAATGTTTGCACTGGCCTGCTTACCAGCGAGGCTCTACAACACACCGAACCATGGACTGACTGAATCACAGACTTAAATATCTAACACCTGAAAATGACATATGTCACACCTATCCTCTAAAGCTTTGTCTCTTGAAAAGCACTATGCAACTTAAATGCGTCATTATCATTGAACTGTGGTCTCTAGCCCCAGCATGTTGCTTTTTTGTGAAAAATGACTTACTCCACAAATACTTCACTCTTGCCAGGTGCATATTCTCTCATATTCTTAACATTTGTATGGGATCACATTCATGCTGAAGATGGAATTAGGAATTTTACCCACTTTCTCATGTCCTCAATATCCTCAAATAAACCATTTATAAAGCTCAGAGGATTCTAGGAATCGTGCCCTTGACTCATTGGCAAGATGGATAATGTGACGAAATGTAGTCGTCTCTGCTTCCATCTAGTTGAAAATACTGACTTTTCCCCACTCTTGAAATAGCAAAAGTCAATATTCTTTGAGGAGGTGGACTCATTTCAAGTTTGTCATCTAATATTTCCCTTGCAAAGGTCGAAGCGCTGTTTGGAAGAGTATTTTTAAACATCCCAGCGTGAATCGAAGAGACACTCTTCACTGAGGTTTTAAAATGTGCAGAGAGAGGGGGGAGAGAGAGAGGGGAGCCTCTCTCTCTACCTCCTTCTTTCCACCCCTCCTCTCTCCCTTTCCTCCTCTCTAAGTCACACACACACACACACACACACACACGCACAGTTAAGAAAGCGTAGGCCTACCCCCTCCAGCTCCTAGCGTGCAGCTTTCGGAGTACACTGAGGTTCTGTACCAGGTCAAAGTGTACCCGATATTATCATCTCTGCACTTGTGGTCTCTACACGTAGAGACACACTCAGACTTTTTTTGGTATGTTACTCTGACCAAATAACATTCTTGTTGTATACCCAGTTCTATAATCTACCTCTCCTGATTCTAATTAGCAGGTTGGTAAGATGAATCAGGTTAGTTACAACTGGGGTTGGAGTATTTATTCTTTATTCACGTTTGTGGGCATGCCCCCTCTACCTAGCGGGCGGTATCAGTTTTTGCTATGAATGCCAGACTTTGTGGTTCACTATGAGCAGACAAATACACAGGGAGTCGAAACTTCCCTATTCACCCAATAAAATGAAAATGTGAGAGTTCTAGCTTGTGATTTGGATAATTGTGATGTTTATGATAAAAACGTAATGTTAATATAGTAATGACTATATGCTGTGACAGAGCCAGGGTGAAATTCCCCTTATTAGAACTACCTCTTGCTGGGAAAGTGTTAACCTCTCTAGGAGGTGTGGGACGGTAGCGTCCCACCTGGCCAACATCCAGTGAAATTGCAGAGCACCAAATTCAAAAACAGAAATACACATTGTAAAAATTCATAAAACTTAATCTTTAAACTGATGTATAACACTTAACTTCTTGTTAATCCAACCATCGTGTCAGATCTCAAAAAAGGCTTTACGGCAAAAGCATACCATGCGAATATCTGAGAACAGTGCCCAGCAGACAAATCATTACAAACAGTTAACAGCCAAGTAGAGTAAAAATTTACTTGTTTGGGATAGAGGGTAGCATTTTCACTTTTGGATGAATAGCGTGCCCAGATGCTAATATATGCATATTAGTATTGGATAGAAAACACTCTGAAGTTTCTAAAACTGTCTGAATGATGCCAATTTTATTGGCTGTTGGCGAGGGGTTCCGCTAGCGGAATGGGGTTCCAGTCCTAGACAGGTTAACCTTTTGTGACTAGGGGGCAGTATTTTCATTTTTGGGAAAAAAACATTCCCGTAGTAAACGGGATATTTTGTCAGGACAAGATGCTAGAATATGCATATAATTGACAGCTTAGGATAGAAAACACTCCAACGTTTCCAAAACTGTAAAAATATTGTCTGTGAGTATAACAGAACTGATGTTGCAGGCGAAAGCCTGAGAAAAATCTAATCCGGAAGTGTTTTGAAAGCGCTGCGTTCCAATGTGTCCCTATTGAGCAGTGAATGGGCTATCAACCAGATTACTCTTTCTCCATATTCCCGAAGGTGTCTACAGCATTGTGACGTAGTTTTACGCATTTCTGTTGAAGAATACCCGTAGGCGCAAGTGGTCACCTGATGCTCCCAGAGAGATTTTTGCGTAAAATAGAGGTAGCCATTACTCCAATCGGTCCTACTGAAAAAACAAATTGTCCCGATGGATATATTATCGAATAGATATTTGAAAAACACCTTGAGGATTGATTATAAACAACGTTTGCCATGTTTCTGTCAATATTATGAAGCTAATTTGGAATATTTTTCGCCGTTTTCATGACTGCTATTTCCGGGCGATTTCTCAGCCAAACGTGGAGCTATTTCTCCTACAAAAATAATATTTTTGGAAAAAAGGAACATTTGCTATCTAACTGGGAGTCTCGTGAGTGAAAACATCCGAAGCTCATCAAAGGTAAACGATTTAATTTGATTGCTTTTCTGATTTCCATTACCAAGTTACCTGTTGCTAGCTGGACAAAATGCTATGCTAGGCTATCGATAAACTTACACAAATGCTTGTCTAGCTTTGTCTGTAAAGCATATTTTGAAAATCTGAGATGACAGGGTGATTATCAAAAGGCTAAGCTGTGTCTCAATATATTTCACTTGTGATTTTCATGAATAGGAATATTTTCTAGTAATATTTATGTCTGTCGCGTTATGCTAATTAGTGTCAGATGACGACAACGGTCCCGTTCACAGGATGGGGTGTCACTAGAGGTTAATCACTTACCTTTGATCTTCATATGGTTGCACTCACAGACTCCCATTTACTCAATAAATGTTTGTTTTGTTCGATAAAGTACCTCTTTATATCCAAAAACCTCTGTTCAGTAATCGACAGGCTCAAAGGCAGTCACAACAGGCAGATGAAAAATCCAAAAAGTACCAGTAATGTTCGTAGAAACACATCAAACGATGTTTATAATTAATCCTAAGGTTGTTTTTAGTCATAATCAATATTTCAACAGGACAAAAGTTTCATCAATATAAACGTAAAAAAGAATGGTGGGATCTCGGTCACGTGCATGAAAAATCTCTGGGACACTGCATTGTCCACTCATTCAGGGTGGTCTTACTCCATAATTTTTCAGAATACAAGCCTGAAACAATTTCTAAAGACTGACATCTAGTGGAAGCCATAGGAAGTGCTATTTGAGTCCTAAGTCAATGGAACCTGTATAACAAACATTAAAAAATCCCACTTCCTGGATGGATTTTGCTCAGGTTTTCGCCTGGCATTTCAGTTCTGTTATACTCAGACATTATTTTATCAGTTTTAGAAATGGGAGTGTTCTATCCAAATCTACTAATTATATGCATACTCTAGCTTCTGGGCCTGAGTAGCAGGCAGTTTGCTTTCGGCATGCTTTTCATCCGGAAGTGAAAATAGTGCCCCCTACCCTACTGAGGTTAATTTGAAATATAGCTGGCTCTCTCGCTCTCATGCTTCTCCTTCATTTTTCAATAAATGCATTTGTTCAAAACTGTTCAACTACTTTCTTTCTATTCTAATATGAGTCAACTTCTCATATTTTATGAACTGCAGTGCTAGGTAGCTTATGCTTTCACTGCTAGATCCATTCTCTGATATTTTATTGGGTGGACAACATGTCAGTTCATGCTACAAGAGCTCTGATAGTTGGAGGACATCCTCCAGAAGTTGTTATAATTACTGTGTAAGTCTATGGAAGGGGGTGAAAACAATGAGTCTCCAACATTTTGTATTGAAGTCAATGTACACAGAGGGGGACAACAACTTGCTGTCTTCTGGCTACACCATGGTGCCACGATAGAGTGCTGTTGAGGCTAGTGTAGACCTTCATTGCAAAACAGTGTTTTAATCAATTATTTGTTGACATGTAAATATATTTAGTATCAAGGCTCAGGAGAAGACCCAGATGCAGACTGTTTCAATGTAACTAACATTTATTGCAGGAACAGGGGTGCAGGCAAACGACAGGTCAAGAGCAGATTCGGAAAGGTACAGAACGGCAGGCAGGCAGAAAGGCCAAAACCGGGAAAGCTAGAAAACAGGAACATGGGAAAAACGCTGTTAGGCTTGACGAAACAAAAAAAAACAGAACACATAAGTACACTGGGGAATATGGGCGACACCTGGAGGGGAGTGGAGACAAGCACAAAGACAGGTGAAACCGATCAGGGTGTGACAGTACCCACCCCTCCAGGGACGTCACCTGGCGTCCTACCTACCGGCTTTGGAACTGAGTGATGAGGCCTGTGTCCAGGATGTCCCTAGCAGGGACCCAGTCAACCAGGAATCCCCTGTCCCTGGGTCGAGCCTTCGGGAGGTGCCGGTTGGCTGTCGATGAAATGGGGAAGAGAGGTGGGCCTAGAAACAGGAGACAAATGGCTGTGATAAATGGGTTTAATCCTAGACACATGAAAAGTGGGATGTAAACGGAGGGTACGGTGCAACAGAAGACGAACAGCTGAGGGGACAGTAATCTTGGAGATGGGGAGGGCCGATATAATGGGGGGAAAGTTTGCGGAACATCTTGAGTGGACAGCCATACCCTCTGCCTGAGACGATGCCGGGGTCTGGTGGCGGTCCACTTGTCGTCAATAACTGTAGGTGGTCTTGAGAAGGGCCGACCGGGCTCTCTTCCAGATACGGCGACAGCGGCAGACAATCATCTGGACAGAGGGCATGCTGACCTCTTCCTCTTACCCCGGGAAGAGCGGGGGCTGATAACCCAGGGGACACTCGAAAGAAGAGAGCCCAGTGGCAGAGCAAGGGAGGGTGTTGTGGGAATATTCAACCCATACGAGTTGCTGGCTCCAGCTGGTGGGGCAGAGACAAGGCAGTGAAGGGTCATCTCCAGGTTTATTAGCTCGCTCTGACTGGCCGTTGGACTGAGGGTGGAACCAGGAGGACAGGCTGGCCAACGACTCAATGAGAATGCCTTCCAGGAACAGGATGAGAACTGAGGAACCCCGTTGGAGCTCCATGGATCCGGAAGACGTGCTGCACCAAGAGCTGGGCCGACACTTTGGCAGAGGGTAGCTTAAGGACAGAAAAGAAGTGGGTAGCATCGGAAAACCGACCCACTACTGTCAGGATGGAAGTGTTGCCATTAGACGGGGGAGACCCATGACAAAGTCCAGGGATATGTGAGACCAGGGATGGTGAAGGACAGGCAGTGGTTGAAGGAGACCAGCAGGAGCTCGCCGAGGAGTCTTGTTTTGAGCACAGATCGTGCAGGCGACGAGGAACACGGAGACGTCCGGGACCATGGTAGGCCACCAAAAGCGTTGCCGCACAAAGGCCAGGGTCCGACGGGAGCCCAGGTGGCAGGTAAGCCTGGAGGAGTGGGCCCACACCAGGACCAAGGGATGGACAATGTCAGGAACAACAATCCGGTTATCTGGGCGCCCCCCGGGGTTCGGCTGGGAACGCTGCCCATCACGGACCTGCTTCCCTATTCCCCATCTGACTGCCATCAGCCAGGCACGAGGTGGGACGTTTGGTTTTGGGGTCCGAGGGTGTAGCCGCGGGGCAATAGCGGCGTGACATTGAATCTGGCTTGATATACCTGGATCCTGGTCAGTAAGAGAGGGAGAAGTTAAATTGGGTGGAAAGCATGGCCCACATAGCTTGTCTGGAATTGAGAAGCTTGGCGGTGCAGAGATTTTCCAGGTACTTGTCATCTGTCCACTCAATGAAAGGATGTTCTTCCCCTTCCAACCAGTGTCTCCACTCCTTCAATGCCATCTTCACCATGAAAGGCTCACGATTCCCCACATCGTAATTCCTCTCCATAGCGCCGAGGTGATAGGAGAGGAAGGCGCAGGGGTGTAACTTGAGGTCCAGGGCAGAATGCTGGTACAGTACAGCCCCCACTCAGACATCCGAAGCAACGGCCTCCACAACGAACTGACGGAACGGGTCAGGATGAACCAATATGGGAGCTGTTGTGAAGTGGTGCTTGAGGTCCCGGAATGCCCGGTCCACAGCTTGGGACCATGTGAATGTAACCCTGGATAAATTGGCAAATCCCAGGAAATGTTGCAGTTGCATGGATGTAGGCTGGGGCCAATCCACCACGGCTCTCACCATCCTGGGATCCATCTGTACATTCCCAGCAGCGATAATGTAACCAAGGAAGGGGATGGTGGAGCGATGGAATTCACATTTCTCCGCTTTCACTAAAATCTCGTTCTCCAGGAGGCAGTGGAGGACCTGTCGGACGTGGAGCACGTGTTCTTGGGCTGAGTAGGTGAAAACGTGTATGTCGTCAAGGTAGTCGAAAGATGAACCAGTTCAAAATGTTGTGGAGAATGTCATTGACCAGGGCCTGGAACACAGCTGGAGCGTTGGTAAGGCCAAATGTCATGATTAAATATTCATAGCTATGTTGAAGGCAGTCTTACACTCGTCCCCTTCCCGTATTCGCACCACATGGTAGGCCTTCCGCAGGTCCAACGTGGAGAAAATGGTGGCCCCCTGGTGCGGTTCGAAGGCCGAGGCTATGAGTGGTAGCTGGTAGCGGTTCTCCACAGTGATGTCATTGAGGCCTCTGTCACATTTGTTTTAAGGATCGGACCAAAGCGCAGTGTGGTATGCGTACATTCTTATTTATTCAAAGAATGAACACTGAACAAACTAACAAAATAACAAACCGTGAAGCTATACAAACGAGTGTTGACAGGCAACTACACATAGACAAGATCCCACAAACACCAAAGGGAAATGGTTACCTAAATATGATCCCCAATCAGAGACAATGATAAACAGTTGCCTCTGATTGGGAACCATATCAGGCCACCATAAACATTCAAATCACCTAGACCTACAAAAACCCTAGACATACAAAAAACCCTAGACAATAAAAAAACTAGCGTACCCACCCTAGTCACACCCTGACCTAACCAAAATATGGATGGATACACCCTGCAGCTACAGAGTCCTCGTTGTAGGTCTCCATAACCTTGGTCTCCAGACACGACAGAGAGTACAGTCATTCCCAGGGCGGTGCCTGGGAGAAGGCTGATCCCGCAGTCATAGGGGGAAGATGGGCGACACCTGAAGTGGGGTGGAGACGAGCACAAAGACAGGTGAAACAGATAAATTTAGTATAGTTTAATCTAAAAAGGATAACTTTAATGTTTCACTATTTTTATGAAATTCACTGAGGATGGTCCTCCCCTTCCCCTGAAGAGGGTGGTCCTCCTCTTCCTCCTCTGAGGAGCCTCCACTGGTTGACTGGCGATGAACTTGGCTCCTACAGCTTGACAATGAGCTCCTCCATGTGCTCCAGTATTAAAGTTGCCCTCCAGTGGCTACCACCACTCCTTCAACCACATTGGGAACTCCAAGAAAGACAGACTAGCAGGCAGACAGACGGACAGACACACACAGTGTGAGAGCTGGGTAAAATAGATAAGATAATGCTAAACAAATATTGCTATTCAAAGGTTGCATCTCCATCACTGGGTCACGTCAAGCCATTGTCATGAACGTTCTCAAGCTGTCTTCTGCTTGCATCACTATAGTGGTGCCCAAAGGTTGTGATTGATGGAGGCTAACAACTGTTTTGTCTAAATAACACTGTAGTGGCCTGGAAATCTGATGGCATTGCTAAAGTAGGCAAATGTTTATTAGGAATAAACTTTGCCATCATTATCATCGTGTCCTGAAATCGATGGCAATGTTGCCATTAGCTAGCAAAGTTAATCAAAAATAGCTTGCAATATTAACATTACCTAGCTACAATTGGTGGTCTCTCAATCTAAGCTAGCTAGCTAACATTATAATGCATTTAAAGTCAATCTGGCGACATCAAAATTATGACAAAAGGTTTTCCTTCTAATTATTTACCTCCTTTTGCAATGTCATTGTATTTCCAAGCCACTGTAAAGCACTTTGATCAAATCAGGGCTCACTGACTCATCGAGTAGAATGCTCGATCAGTCGGACATGCTTCTCAGATAGGGGCTTGCTTGTTCTTGAGAAAAGTCATTTCTAGCTGCCATAGTGAACCCCCAGTAGCTCATTTCAGTGCATTGTTCATATACAGTAGCTAGCCAGATAGTTGGCTGCTCTAGAAATTATATTATCATGATAGCTAATTGTTTCAATGCACCTTCCAAATATTACAAAAAGGACACTTACCTAAACTGTTCCTCTATATCCCCTTGGTTGTGAAGTTAAGGTAGCTAGCTAATCTCATTCTCAGAGACTAAACACCTGACTGTGTTTAGGGTCACCACATATCCCGCTTGGATACATGTAAGATGCATTCTTTTGTATCTATGAAGCTTCCCATGTCAGCCCAGTTGCTCAAGAAGGAATAACGCTATGTCAAGGAGGTCAGATAGTATTCTTATGTCTATAGATCCGTAGAGAACTCAGAATTCTCTGTAATGTACTGTGAATAAACTAATGACAACACCATCTATATTGCTCAGTGACACATATCTCCCAATGCCTCAAACTGAGGAGAGAATAAAAGCTGATCAACTCAAGCAAACCGATCATAATTTCAACCTGTTCTTGAGAAGAAGCCAATCTTGCAAAGTAGCCTATCCTCACGTTTTTGCATAATGAAGGCTATTGCTCATAATAACGCACATCGGATTGTTTCGTAATATCGACATTTTTCTCATTATAACGTTATCTTTCTTGTAATAAGATAATGGATTATTTAGTTATAACGTGATGTTATAATGTGATTTTATCTCGTAATAATAAGATGAAGGAAAAAGAAAACAGCACACTGCTCTTGAGAGTATCGCTGATGTTTAATAAGCGAATGTACCGGCCTCATGGCCTTCTTCAGAGCTTTTGTGAGTTTTTGAATTACTGTTTTTCACTCTGAAATCCTGAAATAAGCAACAAGCAACAAAGATAAAAAAAATATCAGTGAGACACAGAGGACTACCAGCTCAACCAGGTGTATGCATGGAAGGCCCAAGGACAGGAGCCCGGAGAGGCCGATGTAGGGACGCACCACTGATTGGGGGATGCAGATACGCAGCAGCGGGAGGACATGTAAACTTGGACACAGAGGCATCCACTGAGAGCGAATTCCCTACAGATAGTGACTCCAGCTACCATGGCACACAGTCACTTTTTTTTTAGCCCGGAAGCAACACAAGGCTCCACGAAAGAAAAGAAACGATGTAGGAGAGGCAAGTGGTCGAAGAGGAGACCAGGAACAGAGGCCGTGGACACGGAGCTATAGCAGGACGTGGTAATTAACATCTCCAAAAAAGACCTTACTGACGCTGAAGTCTCAGTCTTATCTAAGGGCCTCTCTTTTGTACCCACATGTACAGATAAACCATTTGATACGAAAGTAGATCTGTTTAAATTCCTTCGCAAGATTAAACTTAAGCATGTGTTTTTGCAAACACTGTTTCGGGCATAGAAACACATCAAAGAACTGGTACCCATTTTAAGCCCAAAAGCAAATTCTGTCCTATGGTTAACAACTCCTCGATTAATACCTATTATAGGTTAGTCAAACAAGAAGCCATGTCAGTATACATGAGACAAACAAACTACATTCAGAAGAATCTCACTAGAACAGAATAACAGGAACTTAATGAATTAATGAAAGATTCATCTTTGGTTGTTAAACCTGCAGATAAGGGGGGTGCTGTGGTTGTTTTAGACTATGACAAATATAAAGAAGAAATTCAGAGACAACTCCGCAATGAACGTTTCTATAGAAAACTGAGTGTTGATCCCACACAGGTATTCCAAAGGGAAATATGCTCTAATCTCAAGCAAGCCCTATTAAACCACTTTATCTCAAAACCTGAATATGAATATCTCTGCTGCAAATGTGCCACACGTCCATACCTGTACATTTTACCGAAATTACACAAATCTAAAAAAATAAGGCAATTATCCAGGCAGACCAGTGGTTGCAGGAATAGGCTCAAAGCTAGAGCTGTTGTCGAACGTTGTAGACTCTTTTATTAAAACTCATGTGCATTGCCATTGTAACGCCCGGGGTGTAATGGGGAAGAAGTCAGGCGCAGGAAGCAGAGAGTTCAGGGTAGCGCTACTTTTTAATGCACCACAACGGTGAACAGACGCCAACCCAAACAAATGCCCCAAACACGGGGGACTTAAACAGTCCAGCAAAATCCAAACACACGGACAACCGTGACATACGGACGTGTACACATGTACACTGAAAATAATCCCGCACAACCAGCAGGCGGGCCGGCTGGTAAATAAAGCCCAACCAATTAGCCTAAACTAAACACAGGTGCAAAAAAGAAAAAGAAAAGGGGGAAAAGGGATCAGTGGCAGCTAGTAGGCCGGTGACGACGACCGTCGAGTGCCACCCGAACAGGAAGTGGAGCCACCTTCGATAGGGGTCGTGACAGCCATCATATGTAAAAGACTCTATACACTTCATAAACAATATCTCACCAATAACGAGTTTAACAGAAGACTGTATTTTGTTCACATTAGATGTTGAGAGTCTATGTACCAGCATTCCCCATGTGGGAGGGCTGGCAGCCCTAGCTCACTATTTGGGAGACAGAGAAAATAACAAATATCCACCAACAAACTTTATTCTAGAGCTGGCTGAATATGTTTTGACGTATAA